>NC_141782.1:11147150-11451448 GCF_054643075.1 Acanthaster planci
GAAATATTTGTTGTTTCATGTTTAAACTTGCGCTTTAGTCTTTTTTCTTTTTCTGCAGATACTGACTGGATGTGCGACTGCCTGGCTGACTGGATGTGCGACTGCCCGATGTCCAAGTTGAGTAGTTTAGGATTGTTGCGGGTAGCAGGGGTAGCTCTTGCTACCCTCAGGAGGTGATTGGCCCTGCCCTTGCCAGATCACGTTTGTCCTGTTATTTGTTGTCTGCGTTTTGTCAGTCATTCGTTTAATGGCTTATTTTTCAATATTTAGTCTGAAATATTTGTTGTTTCATGTTTAAACTTGCGCTTTAGTCTTTTTTCTTTTTCTGCAGATACTGACTGGATGTGCGACTGCCTGGCTGACTGGATGTGCGACTGCCCGATGTCCAAGTTGAGTAGTTTAGGATTGTTGCGGGTAGCAGGGGTAGCTCTTGCTACCCTCAGGAGGTGATTGGCCCTGCCCTTGCCAGATCACGTTTGTCCTGTTATTTGTTGTCTGCGTTTTGTCAGTCATTCGTTTAATGGCTTATTTTTTCAATATTTAGTCTGAAATATTTGTTGTTTTATGTTTAAACTTGCGCTTTAGTCTTTTTTGTTTTTCTGCAGATACTGACTGGATGTGCGACTGCCTGGCTGACTGGATGTGCGACTGCCCGATGTCCAAGTTGAGTAGTTTATGATTGTTGCGGGTAGCAGGGGTAGCTCTTGCTACCCTCAGGAGGTGATTGGCCCTGCCCTTGCCAGATCACGTTTGTCCTGTTATTTGTTGTCTGCGTTTTGTCAGTCATTCGTTTAATGGCTTATTTTTTCAATATTTAGTCTGAAATATTTGTTGTTTTATGTTTAAACTTGCGCTTTAGTCTTTTTTGTTTTTCTGCAGATACTGACTGGATGTGCGACTGCCTGGCTGACTGGATGTGCGACTGCCCGATGACTAAGTTGAGTAGTTTATCTTTTTTTTTTTTTTTTTTTGTTCCGGGTAGCAGGGGTAGCTCTTGCTACCCTCGGGAAGTGATCGGCCCTGCCCTTGCGAGATCACGTTTGTCCTGTTATCTGTTGTCTGCGTTTTGTGAGTCCTTTGTTTAATTAGGTGCTTATTTTTTGGCTATTTAATTCCTCTGAAATTGTTGTTTTTTCATGTTTAATTCCTCTAAAATTGTTGTTTTTTCATGTTTAAACTTGCGCTTTAGTCTTTTTTCTTTTTCTGCAGATACTGACTGGATGTGCGACTGCCTGGCTGACTGGATGTGCGACTGCCCGATGTCCAAGTTGAGTAGTTTATCTTTTTTTTTTTTTTTGTTCCGGGTAGCAGGGGTAGCTCTTGCTACCCTCAGGAAGTGATTGGCCCTGCCCTTGCAAGATCATGTTTGTCCTGTTATCTGTTGTCTGCGTTTTGTGAGTCCTTCGTTTAATTAGGTGCTTATTTTTGGCTATTTAATTCCTCTGGTATTGTTGTTTTTTTCATGTTTAATTCCTCTAAAATTGTTGTTTTTTCATGTTTAAACTTGCGCTTTAGTCTTTTTTCTTTTTCTGCAGATACTGACTGGATGTGCGACTGCCTGGCTGACTGGATGTGCGACTGCCCGATGACTAAGTTGAGTAGTTTATCTTTTTTTTTTTTTGTTCCGGGTAGCAGGGGTAGCTCTTGATACCCTCAGGTAGTGATCGGCCCTGCCCTTGCGAGATCACGTTTGTCCTGTTATCTGTTGTCTGCGTTTTGTGAGTCCTTCGTTTAATTAGGTGCTTATTTTTTGGCAATTTAATTCCTCTGGTATTGTTGTTTTTTCATGTTTAATTCCTCTAAAATTGTTGTTTTTTCATGTTTAAACTTGCGCTTTAGTCTTTTTTGTTTTTCTGCAGATACTGACTGGATGTGCGACTGCCTGGCTGACTGGATGTGCGACTGCCCGATGTCCAAGTTGAGTAGTTTATGATTGTTGCGGGTAGCAGGGGTAGCTCTTGCTACCCTCAGGAGGTGATTGGCCCTGCCCTTGCCAGATCACGTTTATCCTGTTATTTGTTGTCTGCGTTTTGTCAGTCATTCGTTTAATGGCTTATTTTTTCAATATTTAGTCTGAAATATTTGTTGTTTCATGTTTAAACTTGCGCTTTAGTCTTTTTTCTTTTTCTGCAGATACTGACTGGATGTGCGACTGCCTGGCTGACTGGATGTGCGACTGCCCGATGTCCAAGTTGAGTAGTTTATGATTGTTGCGGGTAGCAGGGGTAGCTCTTGCTACCCTCAGGAGGTGATTGGCCCTGCCCTTGCCAGATCACGTTTGTCCTGTTATTTGTTGTCTGCGTTTTGTCAGTCATTCGTTTAATGGCTTATTTTTCAATATTTAGTCTGAAATATTTGTTGTTTCATGTTTAAACTTGCGCTTTAGTCTTTTTTCTTTTTCTGCAGATACTGACTGGATGTGCGACTGCCTGGCTGACTGGATGTGCGACTGCCCGATGTCCAAGTTGAGTAGTTTAGGATTGTTGCGGGTAGCAGGGGTAGCTCTTGCTACCCTCAGGAGGTGATTGGCCCTGCCCTTGCCAGATCACGTTTGTCCTGTTATTTGTTGTCTGCGTTTTGTCAGTCATTCGTTTAATGGCTTATTTTTCAATATTTAGTCTGAAATATTTGTTGTTTCATGTTTAAACTTGCGCTTTAGTCTTTTTTCTTTTTCTGCAGATACTGACTGGATGTGCGACTGCCTGGCTGACTGGATGTGCGACTGCCCGATGTCCAAGTTGAGTAGTTTATCTTTTTTTTTTTTTTTTGTTCCGGGTAGCAGGGGTAGCTCTTGATACCCTCGGGAAGTGATCGGCCCTGCCCTTGCGAGATCACGTTTGTCTTGTTATCTGTTGTCTGCGTTTTGTGAGTCCTTTGTTTAATTAGGTGCTTATTTTTTGGCTATTTAATTCCTCTGAAATTGTTGTTTTTTCATGTTTAATTCCTCTAAAATTGTTGTTTTTTCATGTTTAAACTTGCGCTTTAGTCTTTTTTCTTTTTCTGCAGATACTGACTGGATGTGCGACTGCCTGGCTGACTGGATGTGCGACTGCCCGATGTCCAAGTTGAGTAGTTTATCTTTTTTTTTTTTTTTTTGTTCCGGGTAGCAGGGGTAGCTCTTGCTACCCTCAGGAAGTGATTGGCCCTGCCCTTGCAAGATCATGTTTGTCCTGTTATCTGTTGTCTGCGTTTTGTGAGTCCTTCGTTTAATTAGGTGCTTATTTTTTGGCTATTTAATTCCTCTGGTATTGTTGTTTTTTTCATGTTTAATTCCTCTAAAATTGTTGTTTTTTCATGTTTAAACTTGCGCTTTAGTCTTTTTTCTTTTTCTGCAGATACTGACTGGATGTGCGACTGCCTGGCTGACTGGATGTGCGACTGCCCGATGACTAAGTTGAGTAGTTTATCTTTTTTTTTTTTTTTGTTCCGGGTAGCAGGGGTAGCTCTTGATACCCTCAGGAAGTGATCGGCCCTGCCCTTGCGAGATCACGTTTGTCCTGTTATCTGTTGTCTGCGTTTTGTGAGTCCTTCGTTTAATTAGGTGCTTATTTTTTGGCAATTTAATTCCTCTGGTATTGTTGTTTTTTCATGTTTAATTCCTCTAAAATTGTTGTTTTTTCATGTTTAAACTTGCGCTTTAGTCTTTTTTGTTTTTCTGCAGATACTGACTGGATGTGCGACTGCCTGGCTGACTGGATGTGCGACTGCCCGATGTCCAAGTTGAGTAGTTTATGATTGTTGCGGGTAGCAGGGGTAGCTCTTGCTACCCTCAGGAGGTGATTGGCCCTGCCCTTGCCAGATCACGTTTGTCCTGTTATTTGTTGTCTGCGTTTTGTCAGTCATTCGTTTAATGGCTTATTTTTCAATATTTAGTCTGAAATATTTGTTGTTTCATGTTTAAACTTGCGCTTTAGTCTTTTTTCTTTTTCTGCAGATACTGACTGGATGTGCGACTGCCTGGCTGACTGGATGTGCGACTGCCCGATGTCCAAGTTGAGTAGTTTAGGATTGTTGCGGGTAGCAGGGGTAGCTCTTGCTACCCTCAGGAGGTGATTGGCCCTGCCCTTGCCAGATCACGTTTGTCCTGTTATTTGTTGTCTGCGTTTTGTCAGTCATTCGTTTAATGGCTTATTTTTTCAATATTTAGTCTGAAATATTTGTTGTTTCATGTTTAAACTTGCGCTTTAGTCTTTTTTCTTTTTCTGCAGATACTGACTGGATGTGCGACTGCCTGGCTGACTGGATGTGCGACTGCCCGATGTCCAAGTTGAGTAGTTTAGGATTGTTGCGGGTAGCAGGGGTAGCTCTTGCTACCCTCAGGAGGTGATTGGCCCTGCCCTTGCCAGATCACGTTTGTCCTGTTATTTGTTGTCTGCGTTTTGTCAGTCATTCGTTTAATGGCTTATTTTTCAATATTTAGTCTGAAATATTTGTTGTTTCATGTTTAAACTTGCGCTTTAGTCTTTTTTCTTTTTCTGCAGATACTGACTGGATGTGCGACTGCCTGGCTGACTGGATGTGCGACTGCCCGATGTCCAAGTTGAGTAGTTTATGATTGTTGCGGGTAGCAGGGGTAGCTCTTGCTACCCTCAGGAGGTGATTGGCCCTGCCCTTGCCAGATCACGTTTGTCCTGTTATTTGTTGTCTGCGTTTTGTCAGTCATTCGTTTAATGGCTTATTTTTTCAATATTTAGTCTGAAATATTTGTTGTTTTATGTTTAAACTTGCGCTTTAGTCTTTTTTGTTTTTCTGCAGATACTGACTGGATGTGCGACTGCCTGGCTGACTGGATGTGCGACTGCCCGATGACTAAGTTGAGTAGTTTATCTTTTTTTTTTTTTTTTTTGTTCCGGGTAGCAGGGGTAGCTCTTGCTACCCTCGGGAAGTGATCGGCCCTGCCCTTGCGAGATCACGTTTGTCCTGTTATCTGTTGTCTGCGTTTTGTGAGTCCTTTGTTTAATTAGGTGCTTATTTTTAGGCTATTTAATTCCTCTGAAATTGTTGTTTTTTCATGTTTAATTCCTCTAAAATTGTTGTTTTTTCATGTTTAAACTTGCGCTTTAGTCTTTTTTCTTTTTCTGCAGATACTGACTGGATGTGCGACTGCCTGGCTGACTGGATGTGCGACTGCCCGATGTCCAAGTTGAGTAGTTTATGATTGTTGCGGGTAGCAGGGGTAGCTCTTGCTTCCCTCAGGAAGTGATCGGCCCTGCCCTTGCCAGATCACGTTTGTCCTGTTATTTGTTGTCTGCGTTTTGTCAGTCATTCGTTTAATGGCTTATTTTTTCAATATTTAGTCTGAAATATTTGTTGTTTCATGTTTAAACTTGCGCTTTAGTCTTTTTCTTTTTCTGCAGATACTGACTGGATGTGCGACTGCCTGCCAGGCTGACTGGATGTGTGACTGCCCGATGTCCAAGTTGAGTAGTTTAGGATTGTTGCGGGTAGCAGGGGTAGCTCTTGCTACCCTCAGGAGGTGATTGGCCCTGCCCTTGCCAGATCACGTTTGTCCTGTTATTTGTTGTCTGCGTTTTGTCAGTCATTCGTTTAATGGCTTATTTTTTCAATATTTAGTCTGAAATATTTGTTGTTTCATGTTTAAACTTGCGCTTTAGTCTTTTTTCTTTTTCTGCAGATACTGACTGGATGTGCGACTGCCTGGCTGACTGGATGTGCGACTGCCCGATGTCCAAGTTGAGTAGTTTAGGATTGTTGCGGGTAGCAGGGGTAGCTCTTGCTACCCTCAGGAGGTGATTGGCCCTGCCCTTGCCAGATCACGTTTGTCCTGTTATTTGTTGTCTGCGTTTTGTCAGTCATTCGTTTAATGGCTTATTTTTCAATATTTAGTCTGAAATATTTGTTGTTTCATGTTTAAACTTGCGCTTTAGTCTTTTTTCTTTTTCTGCAGATACTGACTGGATGTGCGACTGCCTGGCTGACTGGATGTGCGACTGCCCGATGTCCAAGTTGAGTAGTTTAGGATTGTTGCGGGTAGCAGGGGTAGCTCTTGCTACCCTCAGGAGGTGATTGGCCCTGCCCTTGCCAGATCACGTTTGTCCTGTTATTTGTTGTCTGCGTTTTGTCAGTCATTCGTTTAATGGCTTATTTTTCAATATTTAGTCTGAAATATTTGTTGTTTCATGTTTAAACTTGCGCTTTAGTCTTTTTTCTTTTTCTGCAGATACTGACTGGATGTGCGACTGCCTGGCTGACTGAATGTGCGACTGCCCGATGTCCAAGTTGAGTAGTTTATCTTTTTTTTTTTTTGTTCCTTGTAGCAGGGGTAGCTCTTGCTACCCTCAGGAAGTGATTGGCCCTGCCCTTGCAAGATCATGTTTGTCCTGTTATCTGTTGTCTGCGTTTTGTGAGTCCTTCGTTTAATTAGGTGCTTATTTTTTGGCTATTTAATTCCTCTGGTATTGTTGTTTTTGTCATGTTTAATTCCTCTAAAATTGTTGTTTTTTCATGTTTAAACTTGCGCTTTAGTCTTTTTTCTTTTTCTGCAGATACTGACTGGATGTGCGACTGCCTGGCTGACTGGATGTGCGACTGCCCGATGACTAAGTTGAGTAGTTTATCTTTTTTTTTTTTTTGTTCCGGGTAGCAGGGGTAGCTCTTGATACCCTCAGGAAGTGATCGGCCCTGCCCTTGCGAGATCACGTTTGTCCTGTTATCTGTTGTCTGCGTTTTGTGAGTCCTTCGTTTAATTAGGTGCTTATTTTTTGGCAATTTAATTCCTCTGGTATTGTTGTTTTTGTCATGTTTAATTCCTCTAAAATTGTTGTTTTTTCATGTTTAAACTTGCGCTTTAGTCTTTTTTGTTTTTCTGCAGATACTGACTGGATGTGCGACTGCCTGGCTGACTGGATGTGCGACTGCCCGATGTCCAAGTTGAGTAGTTTATGATTGTTGCGGGTAGCAGGGGTAGCTCTTGCTACCCTCAGGAGGTGATTGGCCCTGCCCTTGCCAGATCACGTTTGTCCTGTTATTTGTTGTCTGCGTTTTGTCAGTCATTCGTTTAATGGCTTATTTTTTCAATATTTAGTCTGAAATATTTGTTGTTTCATGTTTAAACTTGCGCTTTAGTCTTTTTTCTTTTTCTGCAGATACTGACTGGATGTGCGACTGCCTGGCTGACTGGATGTGCGACTGCCCGATGTCCAAGTTGAGTAGTTTAGGATTGTTGCGGGTAGCAGGGGTAGCTCTTGCTACCCTCAGGAGGTGATTGGCCCTGCCCTTGCCAGATCACGTTTGTCCTGTTATTTGTTGTCTGCGTTTTGTCAGTCATTCGTTTAATGGCTTATTTTTCAATATTTAGTCTGAAATATTTGTTGTTTCATGTTTAAACTTGCGCTTTAGTCTTTTTTCTTTTTCTGCAGATACTGACTGGATGTGCGACTGCCTGGCTGACTGGATGTGCGACTGCCCGATGTCCAAGTTGAGTAGTTTATGATTGTTGCGGGTAGCAGGGGTAGCTCTTGCTACCCTCAGGAGGTGATTGGCCCTGCCCTTGCCAGATCACGTTTGTCCTGTTATTTGTTGTCTGCGTTTTGTCAGTCATTCGTTTAATGGCTTATTTTTTCAATATTTAGTCTGAAATATTTGTTGTTTTATGTTTAAACTTGCGCTTTAGTCTTTTTTGTTTTTCTGCAGATACTGACTGGATGTGCGACTGCCTGGCTGACTGGATGTGCGACTGCCCGATAACTAAGTTGAGTAGTTTATGATTGTTGCGGGTAGCAGGGGTAGCTCTTGCTACCCTCAGGAGGTGATTGGCCCCGCCCTTGCCAGATCACGTTTGTCCTGTTATTTGTTGTCTGCGTTTTGTCAGTCATTCGTTTAATGGCTTATTTTTTCAATATTTAGTCTGAAATATTTGTTGTTTTATGTTTAAACTTGCGCTTTAGTCTTTTTTGTTTTTCTGCAGATACTGACTGGATGTGCGACTGCCTGGCTGACTGGATGTGCGACTGCCCGATGACTAAGTTGAGTAGTTTATCTTTTTTTTTTTTTTTTTGTTCCGGGTAGCAGGGGTAGCTCTTGCTACCCTCGGGAAGTGATCGGCCCTGCCCTTGCGAGATCACGTTTGTCCTGTTATCTGTTGTCTGCGTTTTGTGAGTCCTTTGTTTAATTAGGTGCTTATTTTTTGGCTATTTAATTCCTCTGAAATTGTTGTTTTTTCATGTTTAATTCCTCTAAAATTGTTGTTTTTTCATGTTTAAACTTGCGCTTTAGTCTTTTTTCTTTTTCTGCAGATACTGACTGGATGTGCGACTGCCTGGCTGACTGGATGTGCGACTGCCCGATGTCCAAGTTGAGTAGTTTATCTTTTTTTTTTTTTTTTGTTCCGGGTAGCAGGGGTAGCTCTTGCTACCCTCAGGAAGTGATTGGCCCTGCCCTTGCAAGATCATGTTTGTCCTGTTATCTGTTGTCTGCGTTTTGTGAGTCCTTCGTTTAATTAGGTGCTTATTTTTGGCTATTTAATTCCTCTGGTATTGTTGTTTTTTTCATGTTTAATTCCTCTAAAATTGTTGTTTTTTCATGTTTAAACTTGCGCTTTAGTCTTTTTTCTTTTTCTGCAGATACTGACTGGATGTGCGACTGCCCGATGACTAAGTTGAGTAGTTTATCTTTTTTTTTTTTTTGTTCCGGGTAGCAGGGGTAGCTCTTGATACCCTCAGGAAGTGATCGGCCCTGCCCTTGCGAGATCACGTTTGTCCTGTTATCTGTTGTCTGCGTTTTGTGAGTCCTTCGTTTAATTAGGTGCTTATTTTTTGGCAATTTAATTCCTCTGGTATTGTTGTTTTTTCATGTTTAATTCCTCTAAAATTGTTGTTTTTTCATGTTTAAACTTGCGCTTTAGTCTTTTTTGTTTTTCTGCAGATACTGACTGGATGTGCGACTGCCTGGCTGACTGGATGTGCGACTGCCCGATGTCCAAGTTGAGTAGTTTATGATTGTTGCGGGTAGCAGGGGTAGCTCTTGCTACCCTCAGGAGGTGATTGGCCCTGCCCTTGCCAGATCACGTTTGTCCTGTTATTTGTTGTCTGCGTTTTGTCAGTCATTCGTTTAATGGCTTATTTTTTCAATATTTAGTCTGAAATATTTGTTGTTTCATGTTTAAACTTGCGCTTTAGTCTTTTTTCTTTTTCTGCAGATACTGACTGGATGTGCGACTGCCTGGCTGACTGGATGTGCGACTGCCCGATGTCCAAGTTGAGTAGTTTAGGATTGTTGCGGGTAGCAGGGGTAGCTCTTGCTACCCTCAGGAGGTGATTGGCCCTGCCCTTGCCAGATCACGTTTGTCCTGTTATTTGTTGTCTGCGTTTTGTCAGTCATTCGTTTAATGGCTTATTTTTCAATATTTAGTCTGAAATATTTGTTGTTTCATGTTTAAACTTGCGCTTTAGTCTTTTTTCTTTTTCTGCAGATACTGACTGGATGTGCGACTGCCTGGCTGACTGGATGTGCGACTGCCCGATGTCCAAGTTGAGTAGTTTAGGATTGTTGCGGGTAGCAGGGGTAGCTCTTGCTACCCTCAGGAGGTGATTGGCCCTGCCCTTGCCAGATCACGTTTGTCCTGTTATTTGTTGTCTGCGTTTTGTCAGTCATTCGTTTAATGGCTTATTTTTCAATATTTAGTCTGAAATATTTGTTGTTTCATGTTTAAACTTGCGCTTTAGTCTTTTTTCTTTTTCTGCAGATACTGACTGGATGTGCGACTGCCTGGCTGACTGGATGTGCGACTGCCCGATGTCCAAGTTGAGTAGTTTAGGATTGTTGCGGGTAGCAGGGGTAGCTCTTGCTACCCTCAGGAGGTGATTGGCCCTGCCCTTGCCAGATCACGTTTGTCCTGTTATTTGTTGTCTGCGTTTTGTCAGTCATTCGTTTAATGGCTTATTTTTCAATATTTAGTCTGAAATATTTGTTGTTTCATGTTTAAACTTGCGCTTTAGTCTTTTTTCTTTTTCTGCAGATACTGACTGGATGTCGGACTGCCTGGCTGACTGGATGTGCGACTGCCCGATGTCCAAGTTGAGTAGTTTATGATTGTTGCGGGTAGCAGGGGTAGCTCTTGCTACCCTCAGGAGGTGATTGGCCCTGCCCTTGCCAGATCACGTTTGTCCTGTTATTTGTTGTCTGCGTTTTGTCAGTCATTCGTTTAATGGCTTATTTTTTCAATATTTAGTCTGAAATATTTGTTGTTTTATGTTTAAACTTGCGCTTTAGTCTTTTTTGTTTTTCTGCAGATACTGACTGGATGTGCGACTGCCTGGCTGACTGGATGTGCGACTGCCCGATGACTAAGTTGAGTAGTTTATCTTTTTTTTTTTTTTTTTGTTCCGGGTAGCAGGGGTAGCTCTTGCTACCCTCGGGAAGTGATCGGCCCTGCCCTTGCGAGATCACGTTTGTCCTGTTATCTGTTGTCTGCGTTTTGTGAGTCCTTTGTTTAATTAGGTGCTTATTTTTTGGCTATTTAATTCCTCTGAAATTGTTGTTTTTTCATGTTTAATTCCTCTAAAATTGTTGTTTTTTCATGTTTAAACTTGCGCTTTAGTCTTTTTTCTTTTTCTGCAGATACTGACTGGATGTGCGACTGCCTGGCTGACTGGATGTGCGACTGCCCGATGTCCAAGTTGAGTAGTTTATCTTTTTTTTTTTTTTGTTCCGGGTAGCAGGGGTAGCTCTTGCTACCCTCGGGAAGTGATTGGCCCTGCCCTTGCAAGATCATGTTTGTCCTGTTATCTGTTGTCTGCGTTTTTTGAGTCCTTCGTTTAATTAGGTGCTTATTTTTTGGCTATTTAATTCCTCTGGTATTGTTGTTTTTTTCATGTTTAATTCCTCTAAAATTGTTGTTTTTTCATGTTTAAACTTGCGCTTTAGTCTTTTTTCTTTTTCTGCAGATACTGACTGGATGTGCGACTGCCTGGCTGACTGGATGTGCGACTGCCCGATGTCCAAGTTGAGTAGTTTATGATTGTTGCGGGTAGCAGGGGTAGCTCTTGCTTCCCTCAGGAAGTGATCGGCCCTGCCCTTGCCAGATCACGTTTGTCCTGTTATTTGTTGTCTGCGTTTTGTCAGTCATTCGTTTAATGGCTTATTTTTTCAATATTTAGTCTGAAATATTTGTTGTTTCATGTTTAAACTTGCGCTTTAGTCTTTTTTCTTTTTCTGCAGATACTGACTGGATGTGCGACTGCCTGCCAGGCTGACTGGATGTGTGACTGCCCGATGTCCAAGTTGAGTAGTTTAGGATTGTTGCGGGTAGCAGGGGTAGCTCTTGCTACCCTCAGGAGGTGATTGGCCCTGCCCTTGCCAGATCACGTTTGTCCTGTTATTTGTTGTCTGCGTTTTGTCAGTCATTCGTTTAATGGCTTATTTTTTCAATATTTAGTCTGAAATATTTGTTGTTTCATGTTTAAACTTGCGCTTTAGTCTTTTTTCTTTTTCTGCAGATACTGACTGGATGTGCGACTGCCTGGCTGACTGGATGTGCGACTGCCCGATGTCCAAGTTGAGTAGTTTAGGATTGTTGCGGGTAGCAGGGGTAGCTCTTGCTACCCTCAGGAGGTGATTGGCCCTGCCCTTGCCAGATCACGTTTGTCCTGTTATTTGTTGTCTGCGTTTTGTCAGTCATTCGTTTAATGGCTTATTTTTCAATATTTAGTCTGAAATATTTGTTGTTTCATGTTTAAACTTGCGCTTTAGTCTTTTTTCTTTTTCTGCAGATACTGACTGGATGTGCGACTGCCTGGCTGACTGGATGTGCGACTGCCCGATGTCCAAGTTGAGTAGTTTATCTTTTTTTTTTTTATTCCTTGTAGCAGGGGTAGCTCTTGCTACCCTCAGGAAGTGATTGGCCCTGCCCTTGCAAGATCATGTTTGTCCTGTTATCTGTTGTCTGCGTTTTGTGAGTCCTTCGTTTAATTAGGTGCTTATTTTTTGGCTATTTAATTCCTCTGGTATTGTTGTTTTTGTCATGTTTAATTCCTCTAAAATTGTTGTTTTTTCATGTTTAAACTTGCGCTTTAGTCTTTTTTCTTTTTCTGCAGATACTGACTGGATGTGCGACTGCCTGGCTGACTGGATGTGCGACTGCCCGATGACTAAGTTGAGTAGTTTATCTTTTTTTTTTTTTTGTTCCGGGTAGCAGGGGTAGCTCTTGATACCCTCAGGAAGTGATCGGCCCTGCCCTTGCGAGATCACGTTTGTCCTGTTATCTGTTGTCTGCGTTTTGTGAGTCCTTCGTTTAATTAGGTGCTTATTTTTTGGCAATTTAATTCCTCTGGTATTGTTGTTTTTTCATGTTTAATTCCTCTAAAATTGTTGTTTTTTCATGTTTAAACTTGCGCTTTAGTCTTTTTTGTTTTTCTGCAGATACTGACTGGATGTGCGACTGCCTGGCTGACTGGATGTGCGACTGCCCGATGTCCAAGTTGAGTAGTTTATGATTGTTGCGGGTAGCAGGGGTAGCTCTTGCTACCCTCAGGAGGTGATTGGCCCTGCCCCTGCCAGATCACGTTTGTCCTGTTATTTGTTGTCTGCGTTTTGTCAGTCATTCGTTTAATGGCTTATTTTTTCAATATTTAGTCTGAAATATTTGTTGTTTCATGTTTAAACTTGCGCTTTAGTCTTTTTTCTTTTTCTGCAGATACTGACTGGATGTGCGACTGCCTGGCTGACTGGATGTGCGACTGCCCGATGTCCAAGTTGAGTAGTTTAGGATTGTTGCGGGTAGCAGGGGTAGCTCTTGCTACCCTCAGGAGGTGATTGGCCCTGCCCTTGCCAGATCACGTTTGTCCTGTTATTTGTTGTCTGCGTTTTGTCAGTCATTCGTTTAATGGCTTATTTTTCAATATTTAGTCTGAAATATTTGTTGTTTCATGTTTAAACTTGCGCTTTAGTCTTTTTTCTTTTTCTGCAGATACTGACTGGATGTGCGACTGCCTGGCTGACTGGATGTGCGACTGCCCGATGCCCAAGTTGAGTAGTTTAGGATTGTTGCGGGTAGCAGGGGTAGCTCTTGCTACCCTCAGGAGGTGATTGGCCCTGCCCTTGCCAGATCACGTTTGTCCTGTTATTTGTTGTCTGCGTTTTGTCAGTCATTCGTTTAATGGCTTATTTTTTCAATATTTAGTCTGAAATATTTGTTGTTTCATGTTTAAACTTGCGCTTTAGTCTTTTTTCTTTTTCTGCAGATACTGACTGGATGTGCGACTGCCTGGCTGACTGGATGTGCGACTGCCCGATGTCCAAGTTGAGTAGTTTATCTTTTTTTTTTTTTTGTTCCGGGTAGCAGGGGTAGCTCTTGCTACCCTCAGGAAGTGATCTGCCCTGCCCTTGCAAGATCATGTTTGTCCTGTTATCTGTTGTCTGCGTTTTGTGAGTCCTTCGTTTAATTAGGTGCTTATTTTTTGGCTATTTAATTCCTCTGGTATTGTTGTTTTTTCATGTTTAATTCCTCTAAAATTGTTGTTTTTTCATGTTTAAACTTGCGCTTTAGTCTTTTTTCTTTTTCTGCAGATACTGACTGGATGTGCGACTGCCTGGCTGACTGGATGTGCGACTGCCCGATGACTAAGTTGAGTAGTTTATCTTTTTTTTTTTTGTTCCGGGTAGCAGGGGTAGCTCTTGCTTCCCTCAGGAAGTGATCGGCCCTGCCCTTGCGAGATCACGTTTGTCCTGTTATTTGTTGTCTGCGTTTTGTCAGTCATTCGTTTAATGGCTTATTTTTTCAATATTTAGTCTGAAATATTTGTTGTTTCATGTTTAAACTTGCGCTTTAGTCTTTTTTCTTTTTCTGCAGATACTGACTGGATGTGCGACTGCCTGCCAGGCTGACTGGATGTGCGACTGCCCGATGTCCAAGTTGAGTAGTTTAGGATTGTTGCGGGTAGCAGGGGTAGCTCTTGCTACCCTCAGGAGGTGATTGGCCCTGCCCTTGCCAGATCACGTTTGTCCTGTTATTTGTTGTCTGCGTTTTGTCAGTCATTCGTTTAATGGCTTATTTTTCAATATTTAGTCTGAAATATTTGTTGTTTCATGTTTAAACTTGCGCTTTAGTCTTTTCTTTTTCTGCAGATACTGACTGGATGTGCGACTGCCTGGCTGACTGGATGTGCGACTGCCCGAGGACTAAGTTGAGTAGTTTATCTTTTTTTTTGTTGCGGGTAGCAGGGGTAGCTCTTGCTACCCTCAGGAAGTGATCGGCCCTGCCCTTGCAAGATCATGTTTGTCCTGTTATCTGTTGTCTGCGTTTTGTGAGTCCTTCGTTTAATTAGGTGCTTATTTTTTGGCTATTTAATTCCTCTGGTATTGTTGTTTTTTCATGTTTAATTCCTCTAAAATTGTTGTTTTTTCATGTTTAAACTTGCGCTTTAGTCTTTTTTCTTTTTCTGCAGATACTGACTGGATGTGCGACTGCCTGGCTGACTGGATGTGCGACTGCCCGATGTCCAAGTTGAGTAGTTTATGATTGTTGCGGGTAGCAGGGGTAGCTCTTGCTACCCTCAGGAGGTGATTGGCCCTGCCCTTGCCAGATCACGTTTGTCCTGTTATTTGTTGTCTGCGTTTTGTCAGTCATTCGTTTAATGGCTTATTTTTTCAATATTTAGTCTGAAATATTTGTTGTTTCATGTTTAAACTTGCGCTTTAGTCTTTTTTCTTTTTCTGCAGATACTGACTGGATGTGCGACTGCCTGGCTGACTGGATGTGCGACTGCCCGATGACTAAGTTGAGTAGTTTATCTTTTTTTTTTTTTTTGTTCCGGGTAGCAGGGGTAGCTCTTGCTACCCTCGGGAAGTGATCGGCCCTGCCCTTGCGAGATCACGTTTGTCCTGTTATCTGTTGTCTGCGTTTTGTGAGTCCTTCGTTTAATTACGTGCTTATTTTTTCGCTATTTAATTCCTCTGAAATTGTTGTTTTTTCATGTTTAATTCCTCTAAAATTGTTGTTTTTTCATGTTTAAACTTGCGCTTTAGTCTTTTTTCTTTTTCTGCAGATACTGACTGGATGTGCGACTGCCTGGCTGACTGGATGTGCAACTGCCCGATGTCCAAGTTGAGTAGTTTATCTTTTTTTTTTTTTGTTCCGGGTAGCAGGGGTAGCTCTTGCTACCCTCAGGAAGTGATCGGCCCTGCCCTTGCAAGATCATGTTTGTCCTGTTATCTGTTGTCTGCGTTTTGTGAGTCCTTCGTTTAATTAGGTGCTTATTTTTTGGCTATTTAATTCCTCTGGTATTGTTGTTTTTTCATGTTTAATTCCTCTAAAATTGTTGTTTTTTCATGTTTAAACTTGCGCTTTAGTCTTTTTTCTTTTTCTGCAGATACTGACTGGATGTGCGACTGCCTGGCTGACTGGATGTGCGACTGCCCGATGACTAAGTTGAGTAGTTTATCTTTTTTTTTTTTTTTTGTTCCGGGTAGCAGGGGTAGCTCTTGCTTCCCTCAGGAAGTGATCGGCCCTGCCCTTGCGAGATCACGTTTGTCCTGTTATTTGTTGTCTGCGTTTTGTGAGTCCTTCGTTTAATGGCTTATTTTTTCAATATTTAGTCTGAAATATTTGTTGTTTCATGTTTAAACTTGCGCTTTAGTCTTTTTTCTTTTTCTGCAGATACTGACTGGATGTGCGACTGCCTGGCTGACTGGATGTGCGACTGCCCGAGGACTAAGTTGAGTAGTTTATCTTTTTTTTTTTTTGTTGCGGGTAGCAGGGGTAGCTCTTGCTACCCTCAGGAAGTGATCGGCCCTGCCCTTGCAAGATCATGTTTGTCCTGTTATCTGTTGTCTGCGTTTTGTGAGTCCTTCGTTTAATTAGGTGCTTATTTTTTGGCTATTTAATTCCTCTGGTATTGTTGTTTTTTCATGTTTAATTCCTCTAAAATTGTTGTTTTTTCATGTTTAAACTTGCGCTTTAGTCTTTTTTCTTTTTCTGCAGATACTGACTGGATGTGCGACTGCCTGGCTGACTGGATGTGCGACTGCCCGATGACTAAGTTGAGTAGTTTATCTTTTTTTTTTTTTTTTGTTCCGCGTAGCAGGGGTAGCTCTTGCTACCCTCAGGAAGTGATCGGCCCTGCCCTTGCGAGATCACGTTTGTCCTGTTATCTGTTGTCTGCGTTTTGTGAGTCCTTCGTTTAATTAGGTGCTTATTTTTTGGCAATTTAATTCCTCTGGTATTGTTGTTTTTTCATGTTTAATTCCTCTAAAATTGTTGTTTTTTCATGTTTAAACTTGCGCTTTAGTCTTTTTTCTTTTTCTGCAGATACTGACTGGATGTGCGACTGCCTGGCTGACTGGATGTGCGACTGCCCGATGACTAAGTTGAGTAGTTTATCTTTTTTTTTTTGTTCCGCGTAGCAGGGGTAGCTCTTGCTTCCCTCAGGAAGTGATCGGCCCTGCCCTTGCCAGATCACGTTTGTCCTGTTATTTGTTGTCTGCGTTTTGTCAGTCATTCGTTTAATGGCTTATTTTTTCAATATTTAGTCTGAAATATTTGTTGTTTCATGTTTAAACTTGCGCTTTAGTCTTTTTCTTTTTCTGCAGATACTGACTGGATGTGCGACTGCCTGGCTGACTGGATGTGCGACTGCCCGATGTCCAAGTTGAGTAGTTTATGATTGTTGCGGGTAGCAGGGGTAGCTCTTGCTACCCTCAGGAGGTGATTGGCCCTGCCCTTGCCAGATCACGTTTGTCCTGTTATTTGTTGTCTGCGTTTTGTCAGTCATTCGTTTAATGGCTTATTTTTTCAATATTTAGTCTGAAATATTTGTTGTTTCATGATTAAACTTGCGCTTTAGTCTTTTTTCTTTTTCTGCAGATACTGACTGGATGTGCGACTGCCTGCCAGGCTGACTGGATGTGCGACTGCCCGATGTCCAAGTTGAGTAGTTTAGGATTGTTGCGGGTAGCAGGGGTAGCTCTTGCTACCCTCAGGAGGTGATTGGCCCTGCCCTTGCCAGATCACGTTTGTCCTGTTATTTGTTGTCTGCGTTTTGTCAGTCATTCGTTTAATGGCTTATTTTTTCAATATTTAGTCTGAAATATTTGTTGTTTCATGTTTAAACTTGCGCTTTAGTCTTTTTTCTTTTTCTGCAGATACTGACTGGATGTGCGACTGCCTGGCTGACTGGATGTGCAACTGCCCGATGTCCAAGTTGAGTAGTTTATGATTGTTGCGGGTAGCAGGGGTAGCTCTTGGTACCCTCAGGAGGTGATTGGCCCTGCCCTTGCCAGATCACGTTTGTCCTGTTATTTGTTGTCTGCGTTTTGTCAGTCATTCGTTTAATGGCTTATTTTTTCAATATTTAGTCTGAAATATTTGTTGTTTCATGTTTAAACTTGCGCTTTAGTCTTTTTTCTTTTTCTGCAGATACTGACTGGATGTGCGACTGCCTGGCTGACTGGATGTGCGACTGCCCGATGTCCAAGTTGAGTAGTTTAGGATTGTTGCGGGTAGCAGGGGTAGCTCTTGCTACCCTCAGGAGGTGATTGGCCCTGCCCTTGCCAGATCACGTTTGTCCTGTTATTTGTTGTCTGCGTTTTGTCAGTCATTCGTTTAATGGCTTATTTTTTCAATATTTAGTCTGAAATATTTGTTGTTTCATGTTTAAACTTGCGCTTTAGTCTTTTTTCTTTTTCTGCAGATACTGACTGGATGTGCGACTGCCCGATGTCCAAGTTGAGTAGTTTATGATTGTTGCGGGTAGCAGGGGTAGCTCTTGCTACCCTCAGGAGGTGATTGGCCCTGCCCTTGCCAGATCACGTTTGTCCTGTTATTTGTTGTCTGCGTTTTGTCAGTCATTCGTTTAATGGCTTATTTTTTCAATATTTAGTCTGAAATATTTGTTGTTTCATGATTAAACTTGCGCTTTAGTCTTTTTTCTTTTTCTGCATATACTGACTGGATGTGCGACTACCCAGCTTACTCGATTTTGGACATGCTGTTTTGGGGATTGTTGCTGAATGTATGACTGCCTTGCTGACTATATGACATCACAGCTTGTACTTTATCGCTTTGGCTGAATGTGTGTAATTGTCTGATATTCAAGATTATCGAATGGAGTCCACACAACTGTCAGGCTATTAACTCTGGACAATTTCATGTTTGGATGACAGGGTGTAAGACTTTTTGAGTGGAGTTTTGACTAGAGTGAACCGACCAGGCCCGATGGCTTGTTTTTTATCCAAGGAAACATCCTTTAAAAAACCTGCCTCTAAGATATGTCTATCACACCATTGCCCAGATAAAGGCACTGCTTCTTCAGCTACGAGTTCAACGAGCTATAAGTGTCACCATTTGCCAATCCCAACTTGTATATCATCGTACTTGGAAGTCCCCCCCTCAGCCCGGCTGTGGCTTGACCAAAGGTTGAACTGGCCTTAAACACCTGTCACAGCGCCTTGCACAGAGAAGTTATGTACAGCAGTTGTGACGCTGAACGTCAGGCTGCCGCTGACATCCCACAGTTCAGATACAGAGAATGAGATGATCGATGTGCTTCTTGTACATCGTGTTATTTTACATATGTTATGATAGTATTGAAATACATGTACCTGGATAATTTCTAAATCGATCAATTCAGTTTGCACTCAAAGGCGTGCTTCTTTTCAGGATCATAAAATTTAGGGCAACATTTTCATCAAAAGCCCGGGCATTATGAAATACATTTCCAAAATGCTCATACTCGGCTTTACAAGCAAAACTTCCTGGTTTTTAAAAGTTAATTTCTTCTGTGTACTAGTAACAATATGTGTCACTATAATAATTGCTCTCATTCATTCCGTCTGATATCTGAGAGCTCAGATTCTAAGTTTCTTCAGAGAAAATGCACTTCTATTTTTGTTGCAAACATATTGAAATATGATATAAAAATGGAGAGTCATGGAAGCATTTATTTTATAACTAAGTATGTAAGAATCCATATATGCAAGAACAGAATCCAGTTGTCCTAAATTCTGGAAACGGCTTATATGCAGTAATATGAGCATTGCAGCTACAACAAGTATTGATATATATTACCTTTATTTTGCGTAGAAATGCAATTTTTGTACGAGTTATAACCATTTTAAATATTTGAACAAATTTTGTTTTTGTTTTATACTGTTGCATGATTGATCATTGGTGCGAGTCGCTTAATACTGATTTATTAAATGGTTCATTATTTTTGAAGATCTGCTTCAACATTTTTACTGCGAGTAAAAATTGAACCAAAGACATAACTTGCAGAGTGTAGTTACTCGCCATAAGTACAGTATCCTTACTCGTGCTTTATTGTCATTTTTAAAGTACTGTAGATGTATGTTGACTTGCATGTCAATTGTTTAAATTGCAAATGAGGTTTGTAGGCAATCTGGTTTTTTTCTGGAATCTCAACAGACCTTAATTTAAAAGATATTAACAGCTTTCTTCAGAAACTAACTTCTCATCAATTCATTTTATGAAGTGACAACCTGAAGTCGCAGGTCTTTGAAAAAATGAAGATTTTGTAGAGCACTTTCATTTCCGCATGCATTTTGAAATTATAACAATTTGCCTAATTAGTTTTCATGACGAGTTTATTTTTAAAACTAAGTGAATTTACATAAAACATAACTTCATGACGAGTTTATTTTTAAAACTAAGTGAATTTACATAAAACATAACTTAACACATGACACATGTGCAGAAATGCTGTGAAACCAGTCTGAAAAGTTCTTGGTGTTTAAATGCTTCAAAATTTTCACGGGAAGTCATTTTTTGAACGGCTACAGAATTTAACTTATTCATTGGAATGTATTAAACGGGGTGGTTCAAAACTATTTTTTTAATGTTTTTTAATGCGGTTTAAATACATGCATGTAGATATAAATAATAAATTTCACATTCTTCATTGGCATAACTGACATTTAATTGTGATGAAGTTTTTATTTCAGTGCTTTAATTTCTAGTCTCGGGTGCCAGAATAGTTAACCTAGCTATGAATTCAATATGGCCGACAGGAAATTTTGACATCGCAAAGATTTTCTATGTTCAACATAGATACTACATGTGTTTTTAAATGCACATTTTTTGCCCAAACCATTGCAACCTTGACATTTCCTTCCCTTGCAGAACGTTGGAGTTTTTAATATGAACATTTGCATTGGCATAAAAATAAAAAAGGAACCAAGACCATTTACAAGAGCAGACGAAATTGAAAGTATAGGTTTATTGAAGCTCAATGGTGTGTTTTCAAGGTATGCAGTAAAGAAAAATGCATTGCAAAAATTATGCATTTTATTATTTTTTTCTCGTGAATGCCCTTGGAAGTACTTCTTCTATTCGTGGTTTGTAGTGCAATCATTTTCAAGGGGGCGTAGAAAGGAAACGAATTGTGGCCTATACATGTGACGTGTTCCTTTTAATTTGCAGAATGGCCGCGTGTGCTTCATTTCCCGTTATTGGGGTTGAAATTAGGACAAATTGATGGCTGATACTGGGACTGGTGACTTTTAAGTGGAGCAGTTTCAAATGTTCCTATTCGGATCCCAGTTGACCCTTTTAACCCGAGCTACACTCTAGTGTAGAATAATTATTTATCCAAATAATTTACATGTACAAAAAGTTGATCCAAACATCTTTTAGCTAATTAACGTGTAATTTTTTTTCGTCCAAATGCAACCATTATTTATCATATCCTACCCTGTACATGCTGAAAAACCTGGTTTCGTCACTTTACAGCCACGGCCTCCCCTAGCCAGAAAAAAACAACAAAATCCATCCGGCCTCCAGCCAGCCTCCAGCCAATTCCCAAGTGGCCCCTTGTGTACAATCTAATGGATTATTTACAAAACTGTGCCTGGGGCAGACGGTGGAATGTTCCTTACCAGTGACAGCTGTCTGGAACTTGTCAGAGGCCTCTTTCGGCTGTCTTTGAAGTGTTCTTTTGGTTGGTGGTGTTGTGGCGGTGGTATGGCTTGGCTGGCGCATGGCAAGCCCCCCCCCCATCGGGATAGCTTGGGATTACGCCCCCCCCCCCTGTACTGGGATGTATTTTTGGTGGTTTGTCAGAGCTGCAGAGGCTGGGGAAAACCACTGAAGCATTTATTTACCTTTAGGACGGACTCAGGGCTCTGCAACCCTGAGAAATGATACGGACTCACCTGGCGAGGCCGGTCCAGAGACCGTGTAAAGAAAATTTCATACTATTTTGCAGGCCTACATTTGTTCTTCAGTGAATTACTGTTATGTAAGTACACGGCCATAAGAAAACACACAACCCTTTCTCAGCTATTTTTTTCAATAAGCATTTTCTGGTTTCAAGGTTTACACAGAGAACTTCTGCACCGAACCATGCCTTTTTAGGCATCTTGGCAGCTGAGTGCCTTCAGGAAAACATGGACAAGTTTAAATGGTTGAAACAAGTGCACTTTTCGTAATCATAGTGGGTGTCATATAATTTTCAGATTCTAAAAAGAGTACGTGTATATTTAGTTACAGTAAAATTGTGTCTAAGAAAATTTCATTGCTGTTACGATTTCGAAATCTGGTTTTTGCGCCTTTTTTAACGCTTTATCTTAACCTTTTCATCAAGATAAAACTTGTTAATTTTTCGCTTCACCAATAATCTCCACCGTAGTATATCATAAAGTTGCGAAACAAAATGTTCATAAAACAGTATTATCCTCACCTTAACATGTTAAAATCCTGATAACTCAGTCCTTCAGTATTTATCCAAGATTCATCCTGGTGTCATTTTGAAGTTGCCGCCTATCCCTTCAACTCTGGGGTTCGTTGCCCGCCGCACCGCACCGCACATTTTGAAACTGATTTCGTGCTCTTGACGGTAGGACCTATATCAATTAATTAAGTAAACTTTGGGCGGAGATTTCTTGTCACATGTTGAGGGATGATTTTTGAAAGCTCAGCACAGCCTCCATCCCAGGTGAGATCGTGACCCCGGAAAGTGCCGAGTCGCTGGTACAGGCTACGGGTGCACATATAGTCAGTGACTTTAAAAGTGTGTGTGTGGGGGGGTCGTATTGGTAATCCGGCCCCGGGTCAAAAAGAGGGGGAGGATAATTATACGTGTATTCCCCATCGCTCCGGGATCTCCGCCCACGATTATAAACCATACAAGATGCAGAATGGGAGGTCCTCTGCCATGGATGTGCCGCATATGGGTTGCAAAACAGGAAGATTTATTCGCCGCTGTTGGCGTATTTCACTTCCCGCACGAATATCCTCACCGCCATTGTTACAGTGGTCCACCTTTCCCACGTTTCCTCCCGTACACCTCTGTACAATAATCCATGGTGTATAAAAGGAACAAATGACCAACTTTTAACGCTCTTTGGCCTAGGAAATATGCACATACACTCAGCAAGTTAATGAATAGCTTTCAACGCTCTTTGGCTCAGGAAATCGGCACAATACACTCAGCAAGTTTACGCTTTATTAATTATTATTATTGCATCTTAGTCTTTTGAGGGGATAAAACTCAAGCCAGTGAAAGCACACTGTGTAAACTTTACATTTGAATTAAATATCATAAGATCGTTTAGGGTAAGAACCTTTCTTATCCATCCCAAATTATTCACGAAAGGTCGAATTATTTCAGTTGGACCAAAAAGCGCGGCCTTGATCCCGGTTTGGGATCATCTAGAATGCTAAATACGAGCATTTCCGCGAAACTCTTTGTCTTGATTAATGATCCATTAGCATGGATGGTCGCCCAATCAGAACGCATTACAATTCAAGTCCTGTAAATCAAAACCTCGGCCTTTAAGAGAGTGGTCTAGCATTGAAATTCCCCCGTTAATGGCAACTTCAAATAGCATTTTATCGATGTTGGTTTATTAAATTAGCACAGGCACTCTGTTCATCTCTCAAGTGAAACCGAGGCTAGTTTGGTCACCATTTTTTTCACAGAAAAGGAATGCGCTTCAGAGGGAGGATAATTCACACTTAATGGAACATGCCTCAATCAATATGTTTAACTTCCAGATTTGTATCACGTCAGCTCCATTTTCTGGTTCATTGTTTACAAAATGTTGTTGGCAAAAAGCCTCGCCTTGATTTGTGTTTCCCTCTTTGGTTATGAAATGGTTTTAAAGTGTCTCTAAATGGCATGTTCAGATCTTATATAAACATTCTATTAAAGTAGGACACGATCAATCAGTTGCCAAAAGAAACTAAAATCCGGCTTCACTAGGAACGTGCGGTCTCTCTACTATTAACACGTCTGTTAAGAGAGCAGTGTCATCATTCAGTAAGTCGTGCTGGTGCACAGCAGAACGCAATGGTAATCGCAGTGAAGCCGTCGGGTGGGGATATAAGCGTTGTTTCTTTTGACAATGTCAATTGGGTGACCGACATCGGGAACGTGGTAGAGGCGAGGGCAGTGGAGGGCAAGCGAGACAAGGGGACAGGAGGCAGGAGGAATCGGTGGTGCAGAAACCACGTTCGTGGGTTCTGCACAACATGGACGTCCACGATGTCGGACGCTGTTGGAATCCCGGGAATCAGATACGTTGTCAGCAGCAACTTCCACATTCTCCGAAGGTGTGTTCAGTTGGTTTTATTGGTGTAGAAATTGATTTCTTGCAGTATAAATGGTTGTTGAACTAGTTCACTTCGCCTTTGACACCAGCGTGCATTGCTCTCACGCCCTTTCATGCAAAACTTCTAAAATGCAAATTCTGTGTGTGAGAGTGATGACGTTTACAATCAAAGTCATTTTGATCAGACTCATTTCTGTTGTCCTAGAACTAAGGTTTTCAAGTATAATATATACAATGACACTAAAACTGTGTTTTCCAAGAGGTAACACACAGGTCTATGCTAGAGAATCTAGGTTGTTAGTTTTATCTCTGTTTGTGGTTTCCAGTGGTTTTTGTCATTGAACTTGGAACGTTGCCGGAAATATGGCTCCACAAACAGTCGTAGTGTTCTGCCATTGCAGCAAAATAGCCTGCAAGAACTGTGATGCTAATTCGTATGGTGCAATACAGTAGGCAAACTTTCAAGTGAGACTAGTCAGCGTCATGAAAATTTGTGATCGGAAGGCTCGAACAAGCCTCACTTTTAGGTTTGCCTACTGTATTGCATCATACGATAATATATTAGCATCACAGTTAGAGCATGGCTATTTTGCTGCACAGGCCTCAATTGTAAGTAGCGGTGGGTAGTCAGATCGGGTGACAGGTCTATATCAAGCAAACCATCTTTTGCCTTTTAAAACCTGCCTTTCCTGGCGTCGTATCGCGCAACAGAGATCATCCAACCTCCCTGTCATACTTACCAGGCTATTATGGACAGTGGCACTGCTTGGCGGCATGGCCGCCGCGTCGTATCAGGTCATCGATAGGGCGACGTTTTTCTTCAGTAACCCCAAGAGTGTCAATGTGGTGATCGAGAACGCGGAACCAATGCTCTTTCCTGCCGTCACCTTCTGTAACACCAACCGATTCAGGTAGGTTTGGTACATGTGACCACCCAGATAAACACTACTGTTTGGAACAGGGCCGAAGTATATTATGGTATAACCTGGTCGAGAAGGTGTTGACGTGAGCTTTTGTCCTTCAGTGAAATTAAATTCAAAGCTAGGTGGGCGGTATATATGACAACCTTCGAAATTCTTCTTTTCCAACAGGATAAACCATTAAAAAACCTGCTGTGAGTCGAACAAAGATCACCCACGTCTTTTAACCTTTTCCTGTACAGTATGCTGCCCACAAAGCTACTCCAACGAACTTTGCTATTTTTTCCTTGTTCTGTGCCTACTGAAGCTTCTTCTTTTCCAACAGGATAAACCATTAAAAAACCTGCTGTGAGTCGAACAAAGATCACCCACGTCTTTTAACCTTTTCCTGTACAGTATGCTGCCCACAAAGCTACTCCAACGAACTTTGCTTTTTTTCCCTTGTTCTGTGCCTACTGAAGCTGTTGCGCAAATTCTGGTAATACAATAATATATTTCGACTGTACCAAAAAGGGCCATTCCTTTCCAACATCCTTGTGTGTTAACATGGTCGGAGCAAGCGATGTTACAAGCCCGGCTCCATTCCAGTAAAGGCCTATAAGAGCTTGTTGCTGAGATTTCTAAACTGTGAAATGTAAGGTAACATTTAACGATTGTTGCCTGTGGTGTAGGGGTCCATGGTGTTTTGTACACCCGAGCCTGGCACTCAAGGTGAAACTGATTGGGTCATATGCCCCCGAGGGTGTACAAACCCATGGACCCTGTCACAGCAGGCAATAATAACCATGGTCATAGATGGCACTGGAACGGTCATTATGTGTAGCATATCATTGCAAAATACATTAAAACGCTTTGATAAACTGAAACACTAGAACAGCAAAGTAAATATTAAATTGCAAGGAAAATGATTGTGATGTTCTTTACTGACGTGTTTTAGGGGGAGGGGGAAGTCTAGGATTTATAACGAACTACTTCAATTAAGAAACCCAAGGTATGGTCTGACCGTCACGGTGCTTCAATGTCCCCCACACAGTGCACATCTTCCGCAATAATTGACGCGTAGCATCACAACGGCTACCCACCGTCTTTCCCAAGATTACACAATTACAACCCAGTGGACACGACACATCCATTGTGGGAAAGATCACCGTTATCCATTATTTTGGCGGCCCCCAGTATCTCCAGTGTGTAAATGATACATGGGCGCTTGTAGCATATGACATGATCAATTCGCTATCAATAAAAATTCAGTGTCTTTGACCGTGGTATAACAACGCAACTTGCACAATGTGAATGTTCGAGGGGAATGTAACGCTCCAGTAAAAAGGGTCCTTTGTCAGAAATCCTCCATCCCTGATGGGGGGGCTTGCATATGACTTTTGTTGTTGACTGATTCTGATTGGGATGAGAGTGTTATGGATATCTGGTGTTTTTTAAGCAGAGATGTAAATGGACAGTTGTCAACGCATCCATTCGGCCAATTTCTTGCTGCCACTTACTTCCACGGAGGTAACGGCACCGGTTTTACATCAACACTAGGCGGGGCCAACACCACAGCGCTGTATTTGGAATTCGCCCATCAGATGGAGTATGGACAAATGTTCATACGGTGTGTATATTTGTGATTTTTCTTTTATAAACAGACGTTCTCTCTTTTTGAACAAGTGCTTGTCAATCAATTAAGTGAAGGAAAGAGTGATTATAATGTGGCAGTTTAGATGTTCTGCAAATTAATTTGTAGATAATAGGCCTATACTAGTTCTAAATACGTCGAGACCTAACGTCTCCAACCCCCAACACAAATTTCCCTTGAACAACAGCAACAGATATAAAAAAACATTGCTACATGTATGATCTATGGGTTGTCAGAAATGAGCCAAAATTCAATTTGGACTTTGTTGATACAGTCTTGAAGGGTAAGGGGAGAAGTCAAAGAGAGTCAAAGAGCGTCGGCGCTGTGGAGGCAAAGCCAGCGGTAGCCGCTGGACTTAGATCAAGTGACGTGAAGTGTTAATTCAGATGTACTGCTAAATAGAAGAGTGTAAGGGGATTGACAGACATGGAAATCAGTCGCTACAGACATGCCAGTGCTGATCGTCTTATTCGCTTGTGTGAGAGAACATCACCGAGCGTGGATAACAAGTGATGTGGGCGGAAAATTGGGGGGTGGTGTGTTGCTGGGCTGATGAGTGCGTGTCTCCCAGAGAAGTTGTGAATGGGAGGTTTTGTGGAGTTTGGGTAGAGGAGACTTAGAAGTTAAATGTTTTTAGGCCCACAGGCAGGACGACATGAAATAAATGCAAACACTTGCAGGAACGCCATTAGATGATGCGTACGGTACAGTATACGGTGCTTTTCGTGTTGCCAACTAACTTTTAGTGTAGTTTCGCGGTTTCTTACACCACCTCCTCAATCATTCGTCAGCATGCGGTTCTCCTCATCAGCTTGGCAAGGTTACCGAAAATGCCCTGCATTCTTTCCCCTGATTTTTTTTTTACTGTACAGTGGAGAATTGGGTGGGAAAAACATAACTTCCGCCGACTTTAGGAGAGTCCTGACTGACGCAGGAGTTTGTTTTACCTTCAATTCTGGACTGAATACTGAACTGAGAGGACAAAGCTTTCCAGGTATGACGCATTGGCACCACAGAAAAATTATAAAACTGCTCTCCAATGATTTTTTTTCTGAGTTAAATTGGAACAAAATCTGGGACACTGATTTATCTGATGGCACATAAATATAACAATTTGAATTCCCCACACTAAAGGCACCATTGCCGTACATTGTGGTTCAGAGCAAGCTTTTCCATAGTGACTACCATCTCTGGTTCTTTTGTGCCCTTGTTACCAATTGAAAACAGTGTATTTGTGCAAGGCGTCTCTTATGAATAAGCAAAAGCTTGCCCCGAATCACGAGGTATAGCAACAGTGTCTTTAGTGTGGAGAATTCAAATTTCTGTCTTAACGTTAATTTAAAAAAACTCAGGGTACCGGATTTTATTCAAATTTTATCCATTCCCGGCTAAGCTGTTCAGCGCCGTAAGTGTAGATTGAACAAGTGCACATTTTCTCAAGGGGTGATGAATTTCGAATTGAGGGTGGCCACGGTACGCATGCTCGCTCCAAAAAATGTACGAAGCCGAATTGAGGTCAAAAAGATTCAAACGTGTTTTCGTAAAAAAAGGAATGCCTTTTTTCAAAATCGAATGTGTTTTTAAAAACTGATTATATTTTTAAAACAAATGCCATTTTTAAAAGATTGTATTTTATACTTTTGGGATGCATTTTTAAAAACTGAACAAAATTTTAAAGATGCAATACATGTTTTTCAGATTCCAAAATTTTTTTAAAGAGCAGATAATTTGTATAGACTGAACACATTTTCTAGATTTGAATAAATTTGTAAAGAGTGAACATGTTTTCCAAATTTCAGAATTTACAACTCCAACAATTTCTCAAGATTGGAACAAAGTCTTAAAGTCCAAACATTTTGTAAGATTATAATAAAATTATTAAATACGCTGCGTATTTTAAAAGCTGCACGCTGGCACCAACGTATTCTTCTGCACGTCACGCAAGCGTTAATCTGCATCGCGCGTAAAACCACTGACTAAAGGCCTAAAATTAAATATCCCAAATTGTAAGGTATTTAAATTATACATTACCAGGGGTTAGATCGTGCAAGGCATGGTGGGAACCAACATGGCGCGGCAAGATCATACCTACGGGAACGAGGTTGCTAATAGAGTACGTATTCGTCGCATGACCTGAAGGGTGCATTCCACCTAATCGTTGTATTTCTGCGCACGGGCTCATTAATATTTTGTGACCCTACAAGGTTTTTACAATAAGACACGCCATAATCAGGAGGGATCATTGACATATTTATACAAATCCTGAAATTAGGACTAGTTCGGGGTATTTCTTTCACAAAAAGACCCAAATTGCAGGCCTATTTTGGATAGAGGCGGATGGCTACATTCACAGCTGGTGCATAGTTTTACTACTGTTTGGGGGGATCTTCGAGAAAAGGCGAATGAAAAAAAAGTTTGTGGCTTACCGCCATAAAATTGACACGAAAAGTGATCTTCTAGCCATAATCTTGAATTTCCAGTGAAAAAAAACGGAGGCCGGGCTCTTCCCAACAGGGAAGAAAAAACAGCGGTATGTGGTGATTGGAATGTCCTTCTGTCGGGCTGCCTGTCGGCCGGGTGTCTTCCTGTTTGTCTGTCTTTCTACCTAATAGATTTCGCTTACGCTGCACTTATAGCAGATCCAACCTCCCGCTGCCCTGGATTCCGCTTGTTTCATGGAAACATTTGACGATTGATATCCTTATTTCGATTTCAAATTCACTGGAAATTCACTCTCCCTTTACAAAAATATCATGATATAATTATGGTATGAGGTTTTATACAGTGTCAGACTTACCCGACGTACCTTTCTTCGTTTTCGTCTTTTTCTGAAACTCTCAGGTAGAGCACACGGTCTTTACTTATTTCTTAATGTTGAGCAATATTACTACTACTACGCGTATAAGTTCTCAGGAGCCGGCATCCTTGTCGCTGTGCATGACCAGACTGAAATACCTGACATGGACTCGATGGGCATTGGCATACCACCAGGCAGGCACGCCATTGTCAGTGTTGGCAAAAAAATGGTAGGGTTATTGATCAGGCTTTAATTTAGCTGTAAAGTGCTCCTTCTGAAAACATAATCTCTACTTTTCTTTATGATTTTATTATTAAAGATTTTCCTATAGCATTTTTAGCGGGGTTGATTATAGCCCGAATAGAGCAAAAAGTGACATTCTTGTTTTCTTGAATTACAAATTTAAAAGTTTAGTAAAATTTCAATTGACATTGAGTGCAATTTCAATCCAAAATCATCCGAATGATTCCAAAGAAACATTTTTGGAAAAAATTCATTTCCAACAAATTTGGGGAAGCTTTGGCACTCATTTTATAAATCGAATGATCCCGTAAACTTTCATGAACTACAGTCTGGTATAAATTGTTCTTTAAAATCCAAAGAGTGTTTCACAGGAAGATGTATTATAACATGAATGGTAACGTCTGTCCGTTTTTTTTAACTTAAAAATGCCACTTTTCATCCTGTCAGACTTCACGGAAAGATGGCGGATGCGTCGAGAAACAACTTAAATACTTCAGCAAGTACACCAAAAGCATGTGTCTCCGAGAGTGTGTGATTGACCTGCTCCTACAGAATTGTGGATGCGTTGAACCTTACATGACAGGTTAGGCCACTTTCAGTTCCAGCACGCAGAATGTAACGAGGAAGCTTCTACCAACCATAAACTAATTGTTCTGAGCTGATGTGGTGTAGTTAATGGTCTTTGAGCACAAACATTTAGGGGGAAACATCAAATGCAGTGGACAACATAGGCAACCGGGCAAAAGAGTTTAGAGGAACATACACGAATACTTCAATGTTTCTGGTTATTTTTCTAAATTTTTCCGTTAATTAATTAATTTTAAAGTCTAAGTTATTAGAACACCATGTGAAACTGCCAGTATTTTGTCCGGGCGGATTAGTATTTCGTATTTGTTTCACAGTTTTGACAGTGATCAGCCCAGGCAACCACAGTAATAAGCTTTTAGCGGATAAACTGTTTTCTTCTTATTTACACAAACACAAGAATTTGAAATTCTCCATTCTAAAAATACTGTTGCGATACCTCGTGATTCAATGTAAGCTTTTGCTTCTAGTTACATAAGAGACGCCTCGCACTATTACACTGTTTTCAATGGATAAGGTGGGCACAAAGGAACCAGTCCATTCCAGAGATGGTGGTCACTATGCAAAAGCTTGCCCCCAAATCACGAGGTATAGCAACAGTGCCATTAGTCTGGGAATTTCAAATTATGTTCCTGGGCAATCGGATAATTCAGTGTACCAGATCGTATTCAAATTTAACTCGCAAATGCTTATTTGCTCAGGCTGCATACTAATTCAACAGTGCGAATACTAATCCTCCAGGGGCAAAAAAGTAACCCGTCCAGACAAAATAATGGTGTCAGATTTTTCTGGTTATGTTGTAAATACACTTCCGTAGAATACGTTTTCGTACGTATCATATCCAGTTGTTTTTAATTCAATTCACCAGTTTCCAGTGAAATGCGAGTCTGTGACCCCATCGAAATATCTGTTTGTGTTCACGGACAATTAGGTGAGAACTTCTTTGTAAACTTTGCAGTTGAAACTATATTTGGTCTCGAGGATTTCATCCAAACCTTCGAAACTCGGGCGATTCACAAGAGTGCGCCTCCAAGAGTTTGCAACGCGCTGGCGATGGCCAATCACAATGCGCGAAATCTCTCGACCCGTTTCCAAACGCACATTGGGTCGACAGATTTTGCACATCGTGATTGGCCAACGCGTTGCAAACTCTCGGAGGCGCACTGCTGTAAATAGCCGTCCCCCGGAAGATCGGCCTTGTTGTTGTAACCGAACGAGTCACAAATCATGTGCACGGTTTGTACGTCAGACAAACGCAGATATGTTGACATGTGTGACTGCCCACTACCATGTTCGACGGTCAAGTTCACCACCAGCGTGTCCTACACACTCTTCCCTGGCAACTTCTACAGTTGGTTGCTTGCCGAACAGTTCAGCACTGACGAGTTTACGTTACCTCATGATTTTTATCAGTAAGTTAATTAAATTTCCAGAGAAATCTTCATTGTGCAATTTTCTTCATGCATTAGGACTATTGCTTATTTTTTTATTGCAAGAGAAATGTAAAGGAGAGTGAAAAAAGACCTAATTGGAGATGCATTTTGTGTCCAAAATGGACACAAAAGGGGTTCGTACTGCAGGTCAAGACTGGAAAGCAAGGAGGTATAGTTATTCCACTGTTGTGAACTCCCCTCTCTCTTTTTGTGTCATCACCGATTTTCAGGGAAAACTTTGTGATCATCCAGATGTTTTTTGAGGAGTTAACGGTTGAGCATCGTGAACAGCACAGTGATTACACCTTCTTCGCTCTACTTTGTAAGTCCATAGACGGTTTCAGGGTATACTTTGCAATGGCTTTTGGGGGGTGTTTGGGGATGTTTAACGATGTCGATGGTCAGTTGCCTCATCTACGGTTGCACACGGATACTAAGATCCCATTTATAGCACTAGAAGGTTTCTGCACGTTCTTTCCAAATCGGCTGTCTCGTTAAGCATGAATATGGCGTGCCTCAGAGAGTGTTCATGCCTGCGAATCTCATTTATACATAGCCAAAGTTTCTGCCTTGTGTAAATGATGACACCATCACGCTTTCCACCGGTTTTCGCCGATGCATTTTGTTTCAGGCTAGGTCGAATGTGTAAATGATCCTCGTGTAAATAGTTCTCGGGGGCGCAATGTGTCTTTAGCATTAGCCATGTCCCCATTTTGGCCGAGACAAAACAAAGCGCTAAACAAAGTACCCCAAACTGCCGCCTACCTGATAGCCATTTATTTCGGACAGGGTATACAGAGTCAACTGTTAAAAGACCTCGACAGAGACCGTGTGCAACTTTGGTACTAATGATAAGATAGAGGAAAAGAATATTGTGTCTACTGCCACCAAGCGAGGATTAGTAACAAGGTTCTTTCACGGCCTCTCGTTGTCAGTGGCGTAAATCTGTGTGGGAAATTTGGGGGAAGAGGAAATGTGTGTGGGGGTGCCTTGCCCGGCCACGGAAATTTGAAAAGTGGAGGGGGGGTAATTTTCATGATAAAGATGTACACCTGTAATGTGTATCAAATTCATGCAGGATGTTTCATCAGAAAGGTATATTTAGGCCAAACGAAAAATGGTCGGCTCGATTTTGAACGTGCGCGTCAATTCTTTTTCCATTTTTTTCTCAAAATTTAAAAAACAGCGCCGTCTATTTCCGCACCGCCTGAATGTTCGCGAGTAGACTGCTTCCCGGCCAGAAGTCAGAAGGGCGATTTGTTCAAGGAACTAGACTAATTCATGGGTAGCTCGTACCCGCTGCGTAATGTTGATGTCGAACACAAACAGACGGCCATGGGTAGGTTACAAAGTTGCAGCCAGCTGATCAACAATTGAGGCATGACGTGCGACGTGTTACTACTAGCCTTTGCTCTTTGATTAAATATGCCACTCATTTCCGTGTCCGCTGCCAAGTCTTAAAAAGCCATCAACATCGCCCCCCCCAATAAAAAACCGCATCGCCGCATCAACTCTGGAACTTTTGGTCTGACCAGAGACCGAGTATTTTTTTTTTCATTATGGCTTTTAAAAATTGCTCTCCCTTTTTAGTGATATTGCAAATATTTTAGTCGTTGGGAAATCCTGAAAAGTCTGCACAATCTGCTTCATTTTTTTTTTGCTCATCAAAAAAGTGTGTGGGTGTGTGTATGTGGGGGGGGTGATTTAATAATAGCCCACCCCCAGAAAAAAGTTGGGGGATATATACTCCCATCCTCCGGTATTTAAGCCCATGCTCGTTGGATTTAATTATTAAGTCACCAAAAGAGGTACGTCATCTGTTACATGTGCCTCATATTCTTTATGACTCAGTGAGCTACAATCCTGGCCAAATCTCGTTGGGCCCCGAACCCCGGGTCGACAACACTGAAGCCTGATTCGTTATGATATCACATGTTGTATACTAATGTAGTAGTAACTTTATTCTGCCGTGCCTTGACCTTGAGGGTTAAGCCTTGCCTTTGGTCTTAAGGCTTGTGGGTCAAAGTCTTGTCCACGAGAATCAAATTCTTTGCTCCAATACTGGCTTGTTATAAGACTAGCATATGTGAAATAGCATAGAACGATGAGGTGATCATTTGATTTATAAATAAAATTTGATTATTCATTGACAACCCATTTTGCATCTTTATCCAAGTCACATTTTGACAATCTGAATTTTTTTATTAAAATGATAGCTACAATCAATTCGTTTTCATGTAAACCTTCAAAATGCGCCTTTCTGTCTCAGTTACTGTCAACTTTTGTTTCACTGTTTTAAAAGGATCTTTCATTGCCTTTTTTGTTTTCATGCTAACGAGTTTTCCCATATTCATGAGTGGAACTGTGATGCTATTCCGGGAAGAAAGCCTCAATATAACACTGGACTGCATAAAAAAGTGACTGATGAGAAAATGAAAGTATTAATAAGAAGCGCACTGATGTATCCACTTCAACATTTCACACTATTGAAAATACGACAACTTAAAGTCCACACGTTAAAAAAGGAATTATAAAATGACAGGAACGGTGCTGACATTTCAATTAAATCTTTATAGAGAAGGAATTTGTTGCAAAGGGGCTCTCTTCACAGGGCAATGTATATGAAGAACTATCCGCAGATCAGATCCACCACACAACATGACATGTTATTTAGCTGTCATTTTAGGCTAGTGAACCCCCCCCCCCGAAAAAAGAGGAAAATGTGGCCTGTCACTCATATAACACCATGGGAGAGTTCAGACATGTATAGGCATCTGCCAGGGAGAAGAACACGTAATGTTGACGACCATTGCTGCTTGTAACCCGCAAGGCTTTTTCTAGGTTTGAATACAGTGAGCTTAAAGGATTGGTGCTGATTTATTTCTATTTATGATCTTAATTTCTTAAATTTTCGACAATGAAACCGATACCAATCGTGTTCGGGTCAATTTCTTCCAAGTGATCTCAATACAGAAGAAGTGGCATATCAAGTGAATGTTTATATTTGATGGGTTAACAGTAATAGAACCAGGCACAGTCTGGCGGCACGGGCACTCGCCTCCTCCTTTTATTATTTATTGTCATAATTACAAATTTGTTTGCTTTCAACCACGGAATCATTTGATATTTTCAAAAAGAAATTCTCACAAAAGATGTGTCCCACTAGTTTGGTGGATTATTCTTCTTGCGTCACCCCAACTGCCTAGACAGGGCTGCCCCAAAAGTACACGTTCAAAAATTATGAAACAAACTCAAAACAAACAAACAATCCCTAGTTGTTAGAATTTCAACACAAGAATATGACATCTAGAACCCAAGGGATGTCCAATCAGTAAAGCTTTTGGTTTACCCCATTCTCGCCGCAATAGCAGCTGTATACAACGTCTGTATCACAGCGAATGGCCCATTCAGTCCCTCAGTCGTAGTCCATTCCCCCCCCCCACGGTAACCTACGTAACATTTCATTTTGATCTGACTGAAACTTAATGTTGTCATTTTTATATAGGTAATCTGTACCTCAGTGGTCATAAACTTCATAACAGGATTCGAGTTACAAAAATGGCACAGGAAAAAAGTCACCAGTACTTACTTTAGTATGTCCCATGGAGTGGCTGTAAAACTTCGAAAGCAAGAACATTTGTGAAAACAAAGCAAAAAAATTTAACTTTAACAAACCCAAGGTCAGTAATTCGAATTTCTACTCATAATTAGTGTATAGGGGATTGTTCAAGCACAATCATCAATAAAAGCCCTGGAAGAGGCACGTGTCCATTCAGAGCTATGGATTAAACTGTAACTAATCCAACCAAATCTTAAAACATTGACCAGGCCTCCAACCTCCCATCTCCTGTCAATGTTGTGTCTTGTAGGTCAGGGTCAATGCAACCTGGGGAGGGTGTGGCTATTAACACGTGTCCTGACAATTTTGGCCAGAATTGTAGTTATGTGTCTCAAAAACGCGAGGTCATCCGATGACAAAGCACGCGTGCTAGTTGGCCCATGGCCGGCAGCGCTGAGAGGGCAGATCTAGCAACTTTTTTCTGTGACACAGGATTTAGGAGAACCAGTCAGACCGAGCATAATTATTCTTCATACCCAAAATCTCTCATTTGCTTTCTTTTATAGGTGACATTGGAGGCGCCCTTGGGCTATGGCTTGGGGGCAGCATTCTGACTATTGTGGAAATTCTGGACCATTTTACCTCCACAACCGTTATTCCTGGTTCAACCTCGCACCAGCGTGGCTAATGCTACAAGGAAACATTGCGTATTTCTATAATTGTTACATATACATATTTTAATTGACCTAATTGACAATAGCAACCATCTCAGAAGGCTGTATTTTGATGTCCACTTACACATACATGGCCCTAACTCTTCTTGCTGATAATATTCAAAAACACTGATTGTTGTTTATGTGCAATATTCTGTATGATTGATTGGCTTTAAGATTGAAATCCTGTATATTCCGTTCTACACATAAGCCTGCAGGCAAAGGGAAGCAACACATTGAAAATCACAAAGGAAGTTATCGGTTCAGATTTTTTTATTCCTGAAAAGGAAAACTCAAATTTCGTTGTTAATCTCAATGTCGAAGTGGAAGTAAAGATGCATACTCGTCATGAACAGAAATGTTTAATATATGTCCCCACCTGAAGAGAAAGCATTTTCGAAGTGTGTTATGAGTTTGCCCAAACGCAGTTTTTCTTCTCTGTTCCCCGCTCCGCTTGACACCACTGAGTTATTTTTTACCTTGCTAGATTGTCTAAAAGCTTTCACCAACAAGGATGATGCGTAGATGATTCCAGTTAAAACAAAGGTACATAAAGACAAATTACACGTTGCATCAACAAATTGCTCGGGTGAAGACAGGGTAGTGTTTGCACAACATTATAAGAATATTTACAGGGAGCACAGATAGAAAACACCTCAACGGGACTTTGGTAATTAAATCCAGCCGATCTGTCATAGGACCATAACGACCAAACTCCGAATCGCAGTCATTTACTAAAGACGTATGGGGTTTTGCAAACGGAGTCTTGAAGACCTTTGCAAGTGTATGAATGACGTCACAAATAGCTTGGACACGCATATGCATTTGCCCTTTGGGGAAAACCGGAAATGCATATCATCAGTTTTATTTAAATTGAATTGATCACCTGATCGCCAGATTTTAGAGTGCAACCAAACCCCTCCCCATATTTTCTCTATAATTTTTAGGGGGGACGCCTTTTCCTTGTGTCCTGATATTTTGTTTTCCTACTCTCTACTTATGTTTGTATAGAAAATGTAAAGACAGACATTTTTCACCCAAAGTGACAACAACGTTGCCCTGGGTTTCACTTCAACTTTTGGCGTCCCTTATATTTGTACCTACTGTGTGCGTCACCCCCTTCTGTCCGTGACGGGCATGGCTAGCGTCTGATTCTATCCAGGTACCAAAAGCAACAGTTAGTGTGCCAATAAACCTCACAAAGATTGTGAGAAAAAGTTTTGGCTACGTTGAGGGATGGTTTGCCTGAAACTATTTTACGATTCGGTCATCAACCACCATGTTAAATTGTAGCCTACAGATGGTCTCAAGATGTTTTCCCTGCGCATGAGCATCTTCATCATTTACCCGTATCTATGGAATAAAGTGAATTAATGTTTGCTGTTGACTGTTCTGCTGATCAATTGTAAATATCTGTCGCATGTAATTATCCGTGTGGTTGCGGTGAGTTGCGCAATGAGCAGTTAGCCGAGGAAACATAACCAGATGGAGGTCGGTTCGGATTTGGTCAAGTTCCACACGGTCCGGTGAAAAAAACCTGTAAGCAAAATTATACCGATGGTTAGCAAAGTGAAGCCCACGGAAGACAAAATAAGTACCGTGTCACTCGGCCGAAACTGGCGACGCCGGCAAGATGACCAGTTGACGAACGACAAACAGTTCCCCGGGTGTTGTAGGCGCAGCGTCAGGGAGTTCTCCACCACTTGGTCGTCGACAGTGCCCGATGCCGTGGGAATCACAGGTATAAAGTACATAGCCAGCAGTCACCATCACAAACTGCAAAAGTATTCTAATATAATTCTTTGTTCCTTTTTTCTAACCACTTGTAATCACAGGGAACTATTTGAAGTGGGATTTCGCAACACTGAATAGCCTGAAAATGACACATAGGCCTATATACCCCAACAGCAAGTTCCAAAAAATGAAAGTAGAGTTAAAAATAAAGAGGGGTATACGCTTTTGGTTAATGTTAGCATTGGTATAAATCCCGCAAGGATGGGGGTATATAACAGTGATGTAGTCGAGTACTTTTTTAGAACCAAGTTCTCTACCAAATATTTAGCTTGGAGGGAACAAAGCTGAAGTACATCAGCATTTGATGGTACATGCATAAAGGTAAGATTACAAAGCAACATAATGACTTCAGACCATCACTGTTTGATTGAAATTAACTTTTTAGGACAAAAGTACTCGGAAAAGTACTCAGCCGAGTACAGTTTTCCTTACAGTCGAAATCAAAGCCTTTAGGATTCCCTTCCTTGTTTTTTTTATACATAATTTCTGATTTCAGGGATTGCCTTTTCCTACCGCACAAGACATCGCTGTGTCGATGGTCAAATGCTAACATGGATTAGGTGATTATCCAACGTTACTAAGAATTCCAAACATTATAGTTCGCAGTAACCGATATTCAGATATATTGCCATCAGTAACTCGGAACCTTACTACAAAAGATACATAGGGTGGCGTTGAAGACCTTGGATCTGAAAACTTCACTAGAGTCATCACCGACTCTAGCGTTTGCTATACGTTCAATGCTAGGTTGCACAATAAGAGCCTATTGCAACAGACAGCTTCAGGTACGTGAGATTTGAGAGTGTAGTTCCCAAAAATGTCAAAAACAACCAACTAACTGTCAAGGAAAGCTGCGACAAATCAACGACAGAAGTCGCGACAACCCCTCAGAGCCCACTGCTCAATGAAAACCTTTTTTCCAGGTAGAACTTGGGACCAGGACGTCGTACGTGATGTCCAGCAAATTGAGTATTACTACTCGAGTATGAATCGACAGTCGGCCGGTATCATTGTAGCAGCGCACGACCAGAAGGACATAACGAGGTAGAGTCGATGGGTGTGGGCGTGGCGCCTGGAATGGAGGCTAGAATCGGCTTACGGGCAAAAAAGGTACATAGAAAACACACAGAAACACAGATTCAAACTTTCCAGATGTTTTATTCACTAATACAATTTTTTATACCATCAAATCATTATGCTGTGAAAACTGAATCCTTGTTCAAAAGCCAAACATCCTGCTTTTATATTGTGTAAGGTTGAATATCTACATCATCCAAGCGGTGAATGCAACTCGAAGGAACTGAATATTTCAGTTCCTACCCAACCAACACCTGCCGGCTTGAATGTTTAATTGATACCGTGTTGGATGCTTGCGGGTGTGTGGAACCCTATATGGCAGGTATGAATCGGATTTCTTGGTAATAAATAGCGTAATGTCTACTTCGAAACTTGCTATGAAAGTTTCTGATCGTGGTGGTTGCAATCAATTTGTGTGAATAAAAACCTGCAATGTGCGCCTTTTTTCTCGGTTGACATTATTTTTAACTTTTGTTTCACTGCGCTAACGAGTATTTCAATATTCATGAGCAAAACTGTGATGTTACCCCAGGAAGAAATCCTCAGTATTACATTGGTTTGTACACAGAATTGTGCTGCATTTTTGTATATCTGGTTGGACTAAATTTTCTCTTCTTTGCTGATTAATTGTTGTCTATGTGCATAGCAATGATCAAGCATCAACCCCTTTCTCAGATATGTTTTCAGTAAGGAAATTCACGGTTTACAATTTGAGCAGAGAAACCTGTGCACTGACCCGTCTTCCCTGGATGACATCAAAGCAACAGCGACCTCAGTTTTCCAGGAAAGCATGGATAATAATATTTAGTGGTTTAAACAGTGCACTTTTCAATGCATTTAACCAAAAGGAATGTATGAGTTTTCGTATGTTAAAGAAGAGTACCGGTACTGTTGCAGTAACATTCTGTCTAAGAAAAATTCATTACAGCTGCATTTTAAAATCATAATGGCTAATATTTTATTGTTCGTCACGTGGTTGGTGTGTGCACCGTTTCGCTGGCAAATTGTTAGGGCTGTCTGAGCAACAAAGAAGTTGCCATCTTGAGTTATTTTCTACCTTCGGAACATCATAACTTTTACTTTTCTTGAAAACATTTAGAACATTAAATGAACCTGCTGAGTGATGTGAAATGACAATAAGTCTGATTTCGTGGAAGAGAAGTTTGCTTAGATTCTTTTCGCGAAATGTCAGCCATGTAATACACTCTACTTGATTTTCTTGTGTAGTAAGCATGCATAGCTGGAGGAGTGGAGATTCAGATATTCTCTATTTGGTTTTATTCTACGTAGTGTCGAGTGAACTACTTCTCTGCAATCCGATTGACGTATTTACGTGTGTTCATGAACAAACAGGTAAAAAAAATAAGGAAGACAGTATAGTTCCCTAGTTTCTGGTAGGCTCCATAAAACCTCTGAATATATAACCATTATCTGGTTGATGGGGCGTCGATTACATATCCAGACTGATTCCTCGTAACGATCCAGGAACTCTGCTGCACGGCATTATTGTGAATTCAATTCCGCATGTAATTAATGGATCCATCGACGCCTAATCCACTCCATTTGCATTAATTCGGCGAGAAATTATTCTGTTGGTGTATGGATTTTTTCAGGATTTGTTCACTGTTGAATGGCAATGACGAATGTTCCAATTTCGTAACATGGAAAGGACTTCCAGTGTTGACCTCACCCTCATCGGCTGGGCAGAGACAGACTGGTGGGACGCTTTTGAACCGGGTGAAACTTGGTGGTCATCACCAAAAACTGGTTCCGTTGTATTTTGTCCAAGATTGTCTTTGGTAGCTTTTGACTGGATAAGAATGACAAATTGGTGATGTAGTACTCAAGTCCTTGAAGCAATCGACACAGGAAAAACATCCGAACCGGCTCTTGGTTGCGACCGCCAAAACAAACCCATAGATCTTTCACGTGACCGTCACACACGCAAAACAACCACATTACATTTTCCACTATGTTCAACACACAGTCATTTTACTGTCATTTTAGATGTCAAAAGGACCAATGAATTTAAAGTAACCGTCTTTGGGGGTCGTTTTCTTTTCTTCCCAAGATACAAAGTGTTGAGGATCCAGGTTTACTTCGAATCGCTGGGTGTGGAAAGTCTCAAGCAGCAACAGGATTACACCGCCTTCGGATTCCTGTGTGAGTGTGGTGATACCAAGAATAAAATACATGTAGACTCAACGTAGACTACAAGGGGCAAAATCAATTATATAGAAAACAGAAATCCCACTGCTTTCTTTTTCAAAAACTTTCAGTTTTGAATTTTTGAGTACGTATTTCAAAAAAACAATATCGATTTTCCAAGATGTGTGGTCATTCCAACATTTCTAGTCTTTCACTTGGAAACAAAAAAGGAATGATTCACGTCAAAGCAAAAGCAAGAGAAAACAGAGAAAACAAATCACCTTTGTTTAGCTTCATTAGTTCGCAATAAGGAACAGTATTCGGTACCACGCGAGCCGTGACGTTTAAGGTATACAATGCAACACGTTACTACACTGCATTAGACTGTCCAGAATGGGGAAGCATCATTTTACTCACTTTTTCAAGGAAGGGAAGTAGGCTCAGGGTATTATGGAGGATTTTATCTAAAACAAAGAAAAGGCACGGGCCCGAATGATCTTGCGTCTTTTATATAGGTGACATTGGTGGCGCCCTTGGACTGTGGCTAGGCGGCAGCATTCTGACCTTGGCAGAAATTCTTGACCATTTGACGTATGCGACTTTCATCCCTGGCTGGTCCTTGTTCCAGTATGTGTAGACATCACAGGAAAAATATATCATTTTTTTTTAGTTACATTTGTCTTTGCACTTAATTGAGTGAGGTCAAAAGAGTGCTTGTGTCAATCATTTTAAAGAATAATTCACTTAACTGTTCATTCTTAATAGTGTATGCTGCAAACAGCTTTTATGAGTCCATTTCGTGCATTAAAGATACCAATTTGAAAGCCAATGGGTCATCCTTTTCCTTGTAAGTATAGGTTCTGGTACATTTTCAAACTTCTTGTCGTTTAAATGCATAATTGCTTTTAACTTCAAATTCATCTCGAGAGGACTGGAAGGCATCAATGCTGCTTTTCACTTACAGATATATCAAGAATTAGATATGTTATCTTTATCAGATATTTATTGTCTGTACAGACTCCCCCCCACACACACACACGAACTAAACTGAGGGATGTTTTGCGTGTTTAGGAACGTTAATAGCATCTTCAAATTGCGTCTGAATTCTCGATTTGCAATTAAATTTCCCCATGTTCATTTTAAGGCATCTGAAGAAAAATAAATGTACTAATTATCGAGACTTGGATTAATTGTTAAATTAATTGTTAAATTGTTTTGTAGAAAAATCATATAAAGGGCTGGTAAACACTCAAGCTGCACCTTAAAATAGGATCCCTAAGATATGTCACTGCTAGATTTTTCGTGATTAAGAACGACATCACATAATTTAATAAAGTGTGTTAGCTATTTTTTTTATTAAAAAATCAACTCTTTTACATTTCTAAAAAGAATGATTCTCCGATCAATCAGATTTTTGCTACACTTGAAACTTTCCTCTCAAAAGAACAGAATTTTGATGGAATTCATTTAACATGGCGATGATACCAAATTTTTTTCATCGGCGACACAAATGCTTGGGTATGCTGATTCAATTTGACTGACAGTTTTAGATGCAAATAAAGTTAGCAAGCAATTTTTTATTGCACATTTAAACCAACGAAAGTATTGAAATATATGACATTACAATCTTATTTGATTTATATTTAAAGCAGCAAAGCTCTATAACTTTTCATGTCCAAATACATATTCATTCGGATTTTCGATTTGGTGGTATGCATGTGCTCCAACCTCGATACCGGCGTCTCTGCACATAGCCTCCAGGGTCTCCACGTTCGTGGAGGACAGTCTTAGGTAGCGACACATGAGGGCTTCCAACGGGTCGAACTTGGTGGGTGCGTGACGTAGGAGGACGGGGTACTCGCGCGCAAGAAGCTCCACGGCGAGCCGCTTACGTTCTGCGGCAGTCTGTGGAGCCGGCCGACTCTGGTGATCAGGATGGCGAGGTTGATGATAGCCGAGAGCCGGGTCAGGATGGTGTGTGGACGGGGCTGGGTAGCGGCTGTTGTGGCCTGGCTGTGAGGCGATGGCTTCAAGGTCGGTCAAGATCTGATGGGTGAGCTGAGGCTGCGGATGATGGGCAGAAGCCTTCACCGAAGGGCGCCGGGGGATGTACTGGTGATGGCTGGAGCTTTGTGGGAGCATCTCGCTACGACTGGGATGGGTATCTGTCAAAGTTGAAGGTTTTCTCAATATATAAAAGAAAGACTGGAGTCTGGAGTGTGCTTGACTCCTAAAGCATAGAATGGCCACAGGTTTAAAGAAGAGGGTTGTGTGCTAACCAAACTGTAAATGGTTCAAATTAACAATATTACATGAAAATTAACGCAGGAAAAGCGCTGAGTCGAGGCAGCACAGAAACTTTCTCACCAAGCCGAATGTCCTTACTCTGATAAAGACCCTTTTTACTGCTTCTCTTCTTATCAACCCCGACGGAATAGACTGTTCCCTTCTCGTCGCCAGTATGCTTGGGGTCGGGTCTTCTGCTGGGATCTACCCTTTCCGAGGACCTCTGCTGCCCCTCTGCTCCCTTCCGGCGGAGATGGCTTTGCCTCCCGAAGTTGTCCTGTCTCTTGCCCGGGTGAAGTTGCCGGCGGCGGACTGTATCGTCGACTGCGCTAGTCGCCTTAGTAGCTGGAGTCGTTGGTGACGGCGTGGCCAAAGGGTCGCCAATGAATCCAATAGATTTGGGCTTGGCTGTATGAATGGCATGGCAATTAAAGAAAAACACATCAGCTTCTGTGCGTTTGGTTTTTCCATACTGCTGTCACATCATTTCGAAGCTCACAGATGATAATACAACTTCAATCCGCTTCTTTCCGTTTATTTCACATCAAAGCGAAACTGGCACGAAAGGCCATGTTGTGTGGAGATAATGTTTTTGCTTGAGCGCAACTTCAGCCCACGCCAGAGAGAACTTGATCGACCATGCACTGGGCTCATTTTAGTTTTAAATTCCTAAAATGCACACCCAAAATCAGCGAAAACGTACCCCCGTTTATCTTGGTTGATAGCGGTTCATCGTGGGGAACGCCATCCTCTGTCGCCTTCTCGTCGCTGTGCAGTTTCCCTTTGTTTTCTTTCTCGTCGTCGGTGAGCAAGCCCGCGTTTTCCACGACCTGAATGACTTCCTCCATACTCTGCCTTCTCCCCGGCTTCTTCTCCTTCCCCACCTCCTCGGGAGGAGCTTCTGGCCCACGCTTCTCCTCGTTGGCCTTGTCCTCGTGCCGTTGGTGAGGGGGCGCCCTGTTGGCAGCACGCCTGCCGGCCTTGCTCTCCTCGCTTGCCTGATAGTCCAGGAGGTTGATGTAGCGGGCCAGGCTGTCATAGCTCTGGATGTTGTGGATGTCGTCCGTTGGGTGCGGTGGATGCCCATGAGAAGGGTGACGGTCAGCATAGTGAGGCATTCTGCGGATAAAAAGGTAACGAGGTCTCAATCGCATAAAGGTTTTTTAGTGCTTTAATTAATGGGTCAGTCAATCAACACTCTTCTATAGGATTTAAATAATAAGGAAAATGAAACCCCGCAACTATCGACAGTTTGTACTAGCTCTTGGGTCATGATCCGCCTTCAATATTTCAGTCTGCTTGTTCCCTATGAGACGCAATTCCTGACAAGTGTCCGACTATGACCCTGTTTGGTAACTACTGAAGGATACAAACCCGTAATACTCATGTGTTGGTCGTTATGAGTTGTACCACTGATTTAAAATAAAAAAATCCGGACAAAACATTCATCTGTGTGAGAAAGATTTTATGTCGTTGTTGATTAAGTCACGCATAAATAATTCTTTGGTATAATCAACAGACTGTTGAGTATTTTGTTTACCCTCTGTGATGATGCCTGTGCATCCCAAGGTGAGCAGCGTGTTCGGCAATGGAACGGCCGTACCCAGCCGGCTGAACGATCGCGTTGAACCGGGACGACTGCGACACCAGTCCGGGGATTTCCATGGACGGCTGGTAGCCTGATGTTGGATGCCGGCGGTGAGCGGGGAGCATGGGGTAGTACTCCGGCCGGTGGTGGCGCACAAACAACTCGGGGTTGAAGTGATGACTGCTAGCCCCATTAGGAGTGAAATGAGTGCTTGTGCCTATAGATGGGAAACAACATGCTAAGTATTTGTTTAGATGACTCACAATATGAGTAATTTGTAGACAAGTTCTACAGCACAATAATGTTTACTACAGTAAATTAAATTTCATGTCACTTCCACCGTTTCCTAATGTTTTCACGGAAGGGACCTCCATATCAGACCCGGCAAAATTTTTTGGTTTTTGAGAAATTCCCATTTCTTAATAACGGTGACAATTTCAACCAAGGAAAACCTGGATTCAACAAAAAAAGTTATCAATTATTTAAATTTATTTTAACACTTTAAAATGGTTCAAGACATTTCAGTTCAAAAAAGAGGCACAACCAGGCCAAAAATTGTATGTAGGTTTAGATTTATTATTTAGATACTGAAAAGTTCAACTTTGTGAAAAACGAAAAATAAAAGAATGGAATAAAACATTATTCTAAATTCAGTCTTACATTCATCGCCGTACAACGTGGACCTACTTTTCAAGAGGCACACTTGGACCTAAATAGGGTGCAATAAGTTTTCATATTTCTTCGACCAAACCGTCTTTGACTCCCTGTTATGTCAAGTGGCACCATGGAGGCCCAAGTATCAGGTGTCTGGATCAGTGCCCTAATTTACTGTGTTATTACCCTTTTTGCCCAGGATCAGGGCAGTGTGGGGTCCGTGCTCTTACAGCACTTAGCTGGACCATTGGGTACATGTACATGGTAAAGGGTGTCGTATGGTACCGAAGGGTCCCCTTACCGTGAACCCTCTCTGGATAATGAAGGTCTGCTTCAGTCGGTACATGGTGATGGTAGCTCGTAGATGGGTGCGAGATTTCTCCAGCATGTCCACTGTACCAGCTCCTGTCGTCATGTGCACGTTGACGATGAGCCTGGGAAGGAGGGTGGGGGTAGTGGCGGTGGTCACTGCCCCGAGGAAAGACGTTGTGCAAGGAGCCGTTGATCTTCAAGGAGAGAGTGGAGTTGGGTAAAAATAACCTGGGAGTATAGAGTGATGTACTTGCCGCAAAAAAAATGTTTCGGTGGCAAGATGCAGTAACATCCGTGACTTGAAGAACTATATGAAGCAAATTAAAGGCGTTCGTCGCTGAAGCGGAAGGGAGTGGCTTCAGGACAGAGGCCGATGGGGGTTGTTAGGGCTTATAATTCCCCGTTCAGCCGCGAACTAAATGGAAGTACCAGTGAAATGACCGAAATTGAGTATCAAAAAAATCCTGGACGAGAATTGTGCCGTCCATCTGTCCATCTATAGTTAAGTTTTCTTTTCGTCATTCCTAAAAGCTAGATCCGCCCTGCAAGACGTGTACTCAATCATCCTGTTCCATTTATACCACAAAAGTAGCTAAAGGAAAATATTTTCTTATACACGTTTTAACAATAATTAACGGAAATTTGTTCACAACTGGTACATACTGTTAACCTAAATTCCGCCATTTGCAACCATTCCAATACTGAGGAACATTCCTGTTCAAAATTGTTCATTGCAAAGTTCTGTACCATTAGTAACGAACACATTTTCTATAAAATTATTCTCTTGCCAAATATCAGTTGAAGACGGATACTGTAAAGGAAAAAAGGTCAGACGACTAAACAGATTTAAAATCTACTTTCCGTTTTTTTTTTCAATAAATACTCGCCCGTTGGATAAACCGCGTAGTGAAAATGACCTAATGACCTTGATAAGTAATTGTTAAAAGATACTCAGACCGATCCCGTGACCTACCTGGTCACTGGGCAAGCTTTGCAGTCCATGGCTAGAACGCCTGGCACTGTAATCTATCTCCGGGTGGCGACGCTCTTTCTCCTGGTGCAGTTTCCACAGCTGTCTTATCAGGTCCTTCTCTTCTTGTCGGTAAATGCTCTCCTGGACGTGACGGGCATTGGCCAGCGATCTGTATACGGTAGTGAACTTACGTAAACGCTGAGACTACTTTGGCAATAAACATGTCCTTGCTATGTCACAATGTCAAGGCTGTTCTCATAATTTATACCCACACGCAAAGAGAAGCAACCTTTTCGGAGCCAAAACATGCGCCGGTAATGCATTAGTGTACCCGAAACTACAGCATTTCACATAACAAGCGGTTGTTCGTTCAACTGACGAGGTTGAACATGCTTGCGATCTTTGTAGTATGAACAACTTTCCGTATCAGGAACGCTGTCGATTGAAATCCAGTATGGACATAAAGAACCTAAGAATCCTTTTGATTTCTGTTGAAGCACCTTTAGTGGGCCACTTGGACCTAATACACATGCATTTCTTTCGAAAGAAGATTTCGGTTTTTTTTAAACTCACTTCGTGAGAAATTTCATTTCGGCCACTTCTTTCTTGTTGTTGACGTTGACCGCATGCACAATGCTGGCATCCATAGTTGGGTCATGTTCGTTGACAGGATCCATCTTCACGGAGTGGTTGAGCCTACGCGTCTATTCCCAGTTACTTTCCCAAGACCCAGGTTCAATTTTGAGACCGTTAACAGGCCGGGTTTGCTGCACTTAACTCTTACATTTTAGGCCCAAACATTTCTCACGATCGTTTAACAGAAACAGCAGCTTAGCTTTTAGCTGAGTGGCTGTCAGAAATAAAATAATTATTATAATTATTTTAATGTTGTATGAAATACGTAACTATGCGACTTGGTGACTGCGCGCCCTTTTTCCCGCGTCATATTTTGTGACGTTATGTAACGCCAGTTGCGTTATGCACATGCGCACCAGGAACCATCTACAGCTGCAGCGTGACATTTTTTGAAGGAGCTAGAGCACTGGCAAAGTAGCAGTACAGAAAATTATTATTGCAACACTTTGGACTCTACTTTTGCTATAAAGTTGTTGGTGTGGAAATTGTGAATCCCTGAACCGCAAAATTTCTGGTCTGAAATCTCAGTGCTTTTTAAAAATCTGTTCAAATGCGGAGTGCTCACCCTGATTCTCGTGCCTATGCGTGGGGTTAATTGTACGAACGAGGGGGTTCCAACTGAATCGAGGCGAGCAACAAAGTATTTTGGATAGCAGATGATGAGCCCTGGTGAGATTGGGTGCTTAGGAGCGTGTAAAGGGCCTCTCTTATCGTTCGTGTGACCAGTCAGGGGCAAGCCCTAAGTTCAGTGCCTTTTCTGGCTCGACACAAGTTCAGTGCTACATTTGAGTTACTATGCACATCCATAATTATAAACCAGCAGTCGCATAATGGGGCCTAAGTCACTCACGTCTCGCCACACGGCAGTCGCACATCCCAGTCACTGCAGGGAAGGAAGAGAAAAGAGGACAATTACTTACACATCAGAACAAGCAATTGCAAACAAATAAAACACGCACAGATCACAAGCAAACACGAATGAGACGCCAAAAAATAGGCTGATTACCTCCCAAGGTAGACAACCCGGTTGGTGTAATCTCCCCTCACTTTAAGTTCCTACGGCGGACCCGGGCTGGGTTCGATCCTCTGCTCGGTTCACGTCATAGAGCTATATATAATAGCTCTATGATCCACGTACGTGTGGATTGGGTTTTCAGCCCCTACCTGATTCCGTGGGCTTTACCCAGAGCATTCCTCCCGGGGTTTCCCCACCACTAAAATACAGCTTCTCATTGTCTCTTCTCTACAGGTTCCTTCCAGGCTTAATTAGAGCAACATAAGGGTGCTTCTGAGGAATCCTTAGTCTCATTAGCAGAAATGATTGATATAATAATAATTTCGTGGCCTTATACTTTATAGTAGCCGTGTTTCAGTTAGCCATGCGCAGACCTTGGGAAAAATTTTTGTTCAAATTTTTCTGAGAAAACGTCTGAGTGTGCCTAATTCTGGTACATATTATTGCACAAAATTGCTTGTTTGACGATGATCACAGACATTCTGAGTCATTTTTTTCTTTCGTGCCGGGCGAGACTTTTTACTCAAAATCTTGATGGAAATCAAATGTCCAAAGTATTCAAAATTCACTCCGTAAAAAGGCCCCCCCCCTTCCCCCAACCGAACGCTTTTCATGTTTTCGTGGTATTTGATCGCTGGGTCAACAATTTGACCAATTATAGCGTGGCTTTCATTTGACGGCGAGGGAGAAAGAAAAAGATAGGAGCCGCGTTGTAATTGGTCAAACTGCCACGATGCCGAAAGATGACCTTTCAACCTCGAGTCACTGATCCATCATCTTCAGCTGGTGGTTAGTCGTAATTTCCGTGTGGGTTAAGGAAGGGTAAGTGGAATTCTCGTAAATTTCACCATCTCATTACATATCAGATAAATAACCCCCCTTGAAATCTAACTATTTCAAGAAAGGATTTATGAAATCTCTGGGTGTAATTTTCCTGACGGCAGACAGGGTCAAAACATGGTCAACATTTTCATCATTCTTCCACGGTCAAAATAAATACGACTAGGTTTATGACTTACATTAGGCTACTAACTTTAGAGCCCAGCGTTCCACTTGTGCCAGTGGCTTTTAACATCGACCGTGGCGAACCGGTACTGATATGTCAAAGCAGTGGTCAGATGGTAGGGGCCCAAGTACATGTACTTTCTGAACAGTAAGGTACTAGTACTCGCATACACTAGTAGTAGTAGTACCTGACTCGATTTGGAGTCAACTTGGACCCATGCCAACTTGGACCCACGACCAACTCGGACCCATGCCAGCTCGGACCCAATACTAACCTGGACCCACGACCAACTCGGACCCACAACCAACTCAGACCCGAAACTAACTCGGACCTACGACCAACTGGGACCCACCCCGAGTCAACTGGGACCCAACCCCAGGAGCGTGATTAACTTGTGGAAAATTGATTTTGTCCACTTTTACATTTTAGCATTTGGTAAATGACACTTTTGCACTGCATGCTGGCGAGATGTAACGCTCTCTTGAATAAACGTAATGCAGGGAAACAGTGGCACAGGCCTCCCAGAATTTCTCAGTTTTCGAGTTTGAACAGGCATGGTGGTTGAAAAACCGTACAGGACTAGATTTGATATCAGTGATGTCTTGAAACAAGTGATAAAGTAACCGAAAAGCGTCATATTTTTATGGAGGCACATTTCCTTTGATGTCTTATTTGCCGCTTTTGATCTGGAATCTTAATCGGCTATTAGCTTCCAAGGTACCAGCGTGATTGACCACAAAGACTGATTTTGTCCCCTTCCATTCTTGAAACCCTATGATCGGGGAGTGGGAGCTTGGGACAAAAAATGGGAGCAGCTTTTGGAGAGTGATTGACAGTACCAAATCATTGACGCCCTTTCTCCGAATTCTTTTTGGCACTCCATATCAACAGAAGAAATAAAATGAACTTTCACTAAACAGCCCCCAAAGTCTTTGTTGCAATAAAAAGCCACAGATTGGCCTTTTGATGTACATAAGAGATGTTGTATGCGTACAACACATACTGCAGATATACATCAATATCACGACCATTGACCTTTCATAGTGTCTCATGGTGTTATCCCCCTGCCACCTCACTTTTCAATTTTTTTTTGGCCTGGCAAGTCTTACACCTCCACCTTGCCCCATTCTCTCCCTCCCCACGAGTACCGGCAAAATTTAGGCAGATGGAGGAATTCATCCATACAGGCCTAAACTGACTGTCCAAATAGATTGTTAATTTCAAACAACACAAATCAAATCATTTTAAAATAAAAATGTGAAATATTTCCTTTTGTCTTAAACTTAGAGATGGTTTTGAAGCGTTGTATGTCTGCTCGCGAGCTCATTACTAATATGATCGCACTTTTTTTTTACAATAAGACGTGCCATAAGTTACCACAAGGGATCATAGAATTATTTATATAAAACCCAACATAAAACCCCCACATTGCGGGCCTATTTTCGAAAGAGGCGGGCGGCTACATTCAGAGCTGAGTGCATAGTTTTACTACTATTAGGGGGGTATCTTCGGGAAAAAAAGAAAAGGTGAATAAAAAAATTCTTAAAATTTAAACAAAAAGTGATCGATCTGACCATAATTTGAATTTCCCAGCAAAAAAAATGAAGGCCAACCTCTTCGCGAGGTTCAAGAGTTGGCGCTATTTCGGTCTACGGGCGCATATTTGGTGTAGTGCAACCATAAGACTCAGTGGGTCCGAGTTGACTCGAGGTGGGTCCGAGTTGGCGGGGGTTCCAGTTGGTGTGGGTCTGAGTTGGTTGTGGGTCCGAGATGGTCGTGGGTCCGAGTTAGTATTGGGTCCTAGTTGGCGTGGGTCCAAATTGGTCCTGGGTCCGAGTTGGCATGGGTCCGAGTTGGAATGGGTCCGAGTTGGTTTGGGTCCAAGTTGACCTGATCTCCCTGACTCGACTGTTCAGGAAGTACACTGTAGGCCTAGGGCCCAAGTGTCTTACTAGTCAAAACCTTATTTAAGTTATTACCAGGCCTAATCAGCTGAACTTTTAGTTTTGGAAGTAAAAGGGTAAAAGAAGTAACAACGTGAGGAGCTTTTAACTTAAATATTGAAATGACATGAATCTGGGATTGAAAAATAATGACAGACATGACAGATTACTTCAACAATGCACTTGCACTAAACTCTTCACCATATCCATAAACTTTCCCCAACAACTCTGTGGTACACAATTAACAAAGATGCTGCAGTGCTAATGACTAATGTTGACAAGACATAACCATGACATCCCCGTCAACTGTGTTTGTGGGGTTCATCGTCCAGACGACAAACTCCACTGTTCTTGGGGTAAACCATGACCGTGATGACATTGTCAGCTCATGGTATATCCAGGAAAAATGGTACAAGCATGACATGTACATGTATATTAGTCATACAATCAGTGACTTTATTTTTCTAAGCAACATGTATAGGGGTAATTCCAGAAATTAGGGGTCCATTTTTTTCATGTCCCTGTCATGTCTGAAATATGATTTTGTTAGTTCAGAACACATTTTCTAATTTCCAAGAGTTACGTGTATTTATTAATGCAAAACCTGTTAAACAAATAGTCATAGTTTCAAATCAATTCAGGTGATATTTCCATGTCAAGAAACAAAGGTCAGACGTAACAGGGACACGAAAATGTCACATTTTTAGAACCCTTAATTTCTGGAATTACCTTCAGGCTATTCGGGGTCATTGTTCCCATTATACTCATTGGCGTTGTCAGGATTGGGTGTGTGTGATACAATCAGGCGGATAGCCATTGAGGTGAGGCACTTAATCTTAGTTCAATCTCTTGGTCACTTCATACTGACAAATTGTATGCTATTTTCCTTACCCAAAAAGGTTTGGGTTTTTAAATCAAATCTTAAGTCAAGTGAAATGGCAGGATAATATGCTTTTCTTTTTGTGATCCCCAGCATGATCTGGAAAATTCTTTAGGAGAAAAAAGTCCGGAATGGCACTAGGCCAGGGTCATAATTTCATCTTGTGATTATGAATGACATTAGCAGTGAAAGCACAGAACCAGACCTGTACGGTTAAAGGTTTGTGGCAGTAAAATTTCTAAGCACCTCAAAAGATTAACTGTGTACGTTCATTTACCATATACATGTACATATACACGTATGGTGGTCCGACAGCAAAAGCATTACCTGAACTGATCAAATATCCATGTATGCTATTAGATCAACATGTTCATTCATAATCATAATAGCAACAAGTGGCTTACTTACATGTAGTCCAACAAGTGATGAACATGCCACTTAGGAGAAATTTATAAGTTTAAGGCAACTTCAAATCTTTGGCTGTGGTTAACGTTGAGGAACTCCCAAAGTCGCTGACTCGAGTCATGTGACTTGGACTCGAGCCAGACTCAAGTCGCTATTTTTGTGACTTGTGACTTGATGTGTAATTACCAGCTTTGACTTGTGACTTGACTTGGACTTGCAAAAAATGACTTGCTGCCACCTCTGGGAACTCCAGCCCTAATATTAATGTTTATACATGTGGGATTGCCATGGTCATGCTTTCTGGAGGGCCTGCCCCCCAGTAGTGGTTTAGCAGTTTTGTTCTCCCATGAATCGATACATCAAAAGGGATGATCCCTCAAGCCACACGCACATATGAAATTGTTAGTGCTTGACGTTAAACACGTTTGCTTTATCTTTAAGGCATTCATTTGTTATGTTTTTGTTTGTTTTTGGAAGGGTCCATATTCTACGCTCATCTGAATGTTGCTGTTGTGAACCCTAGCCCCTCTGCGTACAATGGCAGGACACAGACTATCCACAGTCCTCTGTGGATGGCCTGCCTCGACAAGATCCCACCAATTGGGGCTGGGCACCAGACCCCTCTTTGCTCTTGCACCTGATCTGCAGTACCACTGCCCCCGAAACCTTCTATTTCGTGGGCAGCGCTCTCAAACTACCAACACGGGCACAGCAGTGGCACCTAGGCCAGGGTTTGTGTCCAGACCAGTGTTAAAGACTAGGCGACGATTGGTATGGTTGGTTGCAGTGTTGGGCTCCACTGTCTTGGGAGGAGTGACGTATTTGAGGAGTGACCCAGGACAGCGGAGAAGGTTTGGCCTTCTGGTGAACGGCATTGGAAGGTTCTTGTAGTAAGTATACTAATGTTGCCATCAAGTCCATCTTAGGTCTAGTCACGCATCAGTTCACAAGCCAGGGGCCAATTTCATAGAGCTGCTTAAGCACAAAATTTGCTTAAGCATGAAAAATCCTTCCTTGACAAATCAGGTTACCAGCCAAAATCCATGTGATGTATATTGGTTTGGAATGGTGCTCACCTGTCTTTTGGTTAGTGTGACAATCACATGGATTTTGAGCTGGTAACCTTTGTTTTTTAATTAAGGAAGGTTTTTTGTGCTTGAGCAGCTCTCTGAAATTGGCCCCAGGTCAAAAGTAACAAAGAAAGAAGATCAACAAAGGGATGCCCTTTGTCACAGTTCATCTAAGCAAACTTGTGACTCAACTAGATGACTTGTGGTCGACTTGTGATGCACTTTTCGGTACTTGTGAGACTTGTGATGGAGTCTTAGAAAACCTTGCAGTGTCAACAGCTGTATTTGATCAAGGGCAGATCCAGGACAAAGTTTCTTGGGGAGAGCAAACTTGTTTTTTTTTTGTTGGGAGCCAAAGTTTGGACATGTTTTTTTTGTTACCTTTTATAGCCTTTCTGAGTGGAAGTAATGCCCCCCCCACGTTGATCTGCATTTGTGATGGTTTGTGGTCAGGTTTTTTGGTTAAACAGTGTCAAAGGTTAAACAAAGCAGCTTGATTAGTATTCCAATCATTTGAGTATAAAAAGAAATTAGAACTCTTTCTGTTCTTTAAAAACTGAGGATTCTCAAGAAGTCCTGAGACGCAGTAGCCTAAAGACGCGTGAAAAAAACAAAGAAAACAGGGCGAGAAGTGTTTGGGATATTTAAATGTGGGAAGAAAAACGCAGAATGCTACTCCAATGAAAACTTGTCAAATCTTGTAGGGACTGACACCCTAATCCTGTCTAGGTGGGATTCAAACTTCAGTTCAGGAGAAGACATACAAAATTAAGCACCACTGTGCCAACCAGTTGTTGCGCATATCATTTCTTTCCTTGCCATGTACAAAATTTAAAACTCTATATTGAACAAATTAATTGAATATTATGCATCATTTACAGTTCAGCATCTGTTGGGTTGACGATCTCCCTCGACTACTGGTGGTCACTGCGGGGAGTAGACGAGGGCCATCCCGAGTACAGCACCCTCTGGACCGCCTGCCACCAGCGGGCCGCCGACCGTCTGTTCTATGGCTGCATCAAGTGCGGTGGCTTGTATGTCAAGCTGGGCCAGGGCTTGGCCACGATAAACCACATTTTGCCAAAGGAGTACGTCGAGACGCTGCACGAGCTGGAAGATTGCGCATTGGTGCGTCGTCCCAATGAGGTGTGCGTTTTTTCTCAGATCTTTCTTTTTCTGAGATCAGAAAAGTTTTTCCGAAAAGCAGATCCATTTATAAATCATTGTTTTAACAGAGAAAACCACTGAAGCAAACTAACATTATTTTCGAGTCCGTGAGCTCTTCCGTCTGAAAATTTCATTTGTGTATTTGCCACCTGCTGGGCTACACGTGAGGGTGCATTCAATTGGCGTCCGCCTCGTCCCCACTATCTCGCTTGTTTGACACAGCATGCACCACCCTCTCCAGGTCAGAGTTGCCACGCGTGAGCTAATCAAACGCACTCTAAAATTAATTTCCCAAAGACATGTCATTGTTGTTCGCCCCTACCAAATAATTCAGTGACAGTCTGAGCTTTTATGCTGTGCCCTGCTTGTCTGTTTGACGGTGTTTGTTCTTCATGTATAGGGCAAAACATAGTAAAGGGGGCAAGTTAGTTACCTAGTAAGCTAGCCAATAAGCGAATAAGTTGCTTTGAGCAGTCCACAACCTATTTTTCATGTGTATCAGCGTGTGGAGGTTATAACTGGATTTAGACCAGAAAGTGTTCTCTATTTGGAAACATGAATCAATCTCTATTTATTTTTCCGTCCATTGTTGACTGGAAAAGGGAATGACAGCTTTGCAAGAACATAAAGTGCTACACTGTTTCATTCAAACTACAGTAGAAAATTATTTTGGCGTTGAAACACTTGTACAAATCTACAGCTAGGGTAAACATTGTTTAACGTGACTGACCCCTTAAACTGTGTTTTGTGTGGTGTGCACAGCTGAACAGGCTCTTCATGGAAGACTTTGGGACCACACCTGACAAGCTCTTTGCTGAGTTTGATGAGGAGCCGATTGCGGCTGCCAGTCTAGCCCAAGTGCACAAGGCAGTCACCCACGACAACCAGACCGTGGCTGTGAAGGTAACCATTGTGATGTTACTTCTGGCCATTTATCGGAGACTCACGTGGACTCAGCAGGGGCAGTGCTGTCCTGCCTGTTTATCAGATTGGCCTGGTTAAAACAATTAGTGTTCAAATGGAACTCAATGCCTTTTCTGCTCTGTTGGATGTTTGATTGAGATGAGGTCTATGCCACAGGGTTTATGGTCATTGAAAGTTTAGCTGTTCTCAGACCAAGGGATTTCTCAAATTGCAGTTTCATCTCTGTCTGTGGCTTCAGGTTTCAGTTTTACAAACTCGTTTACCGAGGTAAATCACCAAAAAGGTTCCGCCCACAATCATTCCATGGTACCGAAACACCCTGTCGTTCATTCAGCCACCTTGCACTAGTGGACATGAAAGCACACTCTGGGTAATCATGCACAAGGCTGACCGACGGGTTAAAAATGTCAAGTATGACTCGACTTGCCTGTAGCAGATGTCAAAATATGTTCATGCTCCACTTGTCAGAGGCTGACACTGTCTTGAACCAGAACTTGATTGCTACGCACAGCCTGTTGTGATAGCAAATATCACTCGATGGGTGGGCTCCGAGTCTTTAAAAAAATATGACGTTGCAGGAAAACATCATTGAAATTCAGTTCAAACGACTGTTGCGAATCAGTGTTTGTGGCATGGGCTCCGTTATATCAAAAGTTGGCTGCTGTATCTATATGTATGCTCTCAAAAGTCATGCGGGATCATCCATCGTGGAATGAATATGCCGGCTCATAACGAATGAAATGTGTCGCTTACACATACAACATTCTCAAGTGGATGAATTGAAAGGTAGATTTTTTGGCTTGTCACAGGTGCAATACATTGATCTGAGAGATCGTTATGACAGTGATATAGGGACACTGAAGTTACTGCTAGACCTGATTGGCTGGATGCACCCCTCCTTCAATTTCAAATGGGTACTTCAGGTATGAGTTGGTTTAGGGTCTGTCATGTGTCGATATTAGTCAGTCAGTCACAACTTAGGCTATGCCATGACTAGGTAACAAAGTAGAACCCTTTGCCACGCCTTATATGTGTAGTCTCCCTAATCGACTCCACTTTACCAAATACATGTGGCTCATTGTGTGATTCCACATTTTTTTTTTGTTAGGTTCTCAAAGACGACTTGAAGTGTGAGCTAGACTTTGAGCACGAGGGAAGGAACGGAGAACGCTGCCAACAAGACCTCAAGCACCTCAAATTTGTATCAGTCCCAAGAATATTGTGGAAGTACACCACTAAGGTTTGTGAACTCCTTACTCAAAAAAGTAAAAATCCTGACTGTCACTCACAGCTGTTCCACTCCAAGAAAATGATATTTCAGTGTTTCATCCACAGATTGCTTTTTTTTTGTCAAAGAACATGTCACATGACCTTAAATTTGTCACTGTCTTTGCACTTTGTCAGATCCTTACCTCAGCTAAATATATTTGTAATAACTAGGGGTAATATTTCATTCTGCGCATGGAAGCATGTGTGTGGGTCGTGCAGATTTTTTTGAGTGGCATGGCATGCTACATTAAGTCGAGGCAAAGTCCGAATTCACTCATAAGCTTTGTCAAAGCACTTGTCAAGTTATTGTGATAGTTGTTATCAACTGTCTTCATTGTCTCACATCAACTCTATCCATCAGTAATGTGAATAAGCAGAAAAGTTAATACACACGGCCATGTTTTTTTGTTTTTGAAATTCTTGGCAGAGGGTTTTAACTACTGAATTTGTGCAGGGTTGCAAAGTCAACGACAAGGAAGGAATAATTGGGATGGGCTTGTCAACTGCTGATGTAAGTTGGAAATGTTTCACTTCATGTCTTGTAAAGAAACCAGCATCTTCACACTTTTGCTGTTTGATTCCACCACTGCATGAAACTGCTCGTAATCTCATATTCACATTTGATTTCCATTGTTTTAGAAAAGTCGTATAAATTTGTGGACCATTTCTTTCCTCTCCCTGTTACACCTGACTTGTAATTTTGTAAATTTAGAATGCATTCTGTAAGTTCCAAGAATGCAAATTACCTCTCAAACTAATAAAAAAGGCTTGAAGTCAATTTCACTGATCCTTCCCTTGTCAAATTATACAGATCAGGTGTGGCAGGGACAAAAATATGCCACACGTTGGACCCATAATTCATCGAATGGCCCAAATAGGAATGAAATAATTTCTTTATATTTTTCATTACATTTCTGCATCATTCCAGTCTCCTCCTGATGCACATTCATTTGTTGCACGTACCGGGATAGACCTCTTCATCAAGCTTTACTGCATGACCATCGTGTTTGACACAATCGTATCCCATTTATCAATGTCTATTTGGGTTCGAAGGCTGGAAATGTTACAAGTATAATTCTAAAACAGCTGGGAGAATCTGCCTTCCTCCTTTTTTCATTTTCTCTGATATTGTTACAAGACCATTTTTTAAATTTTATCTAGTTTTCTGGAGTTTTCCATGATCGCCTTTATGTGACCATTTTTGACACCGAGTTTATGTTTGTACTCTATGCTTGTGGCTTACCATGCATGGAGCTGTGAAGTGTGAATGGCGTTGACAAACAAAACTCTTGAATTACATTCAAATTGAACAGATTTACCCATAATCAATGACTTAACAGGCGTGCCAAGTTTCAACAAAATGAGATACGGAAAGGCCAAAATTGCGGGGGAGGATACCTCACTCCCCCCGGTGATACAATTCCTCAGAAATCTGGACTATGGTGCTAGTCCAACCTCACACAGCTGTGTTGAGAGAACATACACAGAATACATTACAACCAGCCCAACAGTTGTTTTCCCTGCAGAGGTCTGCAAATGTACTGTGACTTGTTCAAAAAATGCATTTCCAGCACAAAGTTTTCTTTTTGAAAATTGATAAGTGAAGTGTTCTGTGTTGCACTGAGCATTCCACTGTTCCACTTTCAGTGGAAAATAATGTTTTTGAAAGAAAACTGCAGATAAGCAATGTCTGTTTAAAGAAATACATGTAATTTTGCTACTCATAGCATGAACGTTACTTTGCTAACCGTTAACATAAATGCTAGTAATGCATATATACATGTAAATATATGTAATTAACTTACTTCATTTATGTAAAAAAAGTTGTTTTGGTTTTTATTCTTTGGGGGAAAGGCAAATTCTTTTATGCCATTCATTCTGTAGATAAACAAGTGTTTGCATCTCCAAATATGTAGGTCAATTCAAAGCTTATCAGAGGCTTCTGCAAACAGATATTCCATTCAGGCTTTGTGCATGGCGACCCTCACCCAGGAAACGGTTAGTAAATTGTCTGTGTGCACTGACAAGACAGCCACCTGTGGTAACAATACTGGAAGCTTAGTGAAAGTTTTAAAATACCGGTAGTGAGTGCACTGTTTTTGTGACCTTAAAATCGAATTCATTGGTATTTAAAACAATTGTCGATCAATGTCAGCAGTGTGTGCTTTGTAGTTCTGTGTGCATTCTCTTTTATAGCATTTGACCAGAAATTAAAGTCGGCCCTTTTTAATTGTCTAACTTGTTTACATTTTATCAAGGCCGCATCCTTTAACAGCCCATGAGTTTATCGCTCCCCTGTTATTCATCTCCAGTTCACTATGCAGTGAGTGGACTACGTGCTAGCACAAGTTACCCTTGCTGAGCCCCTTAGAAAATAACGTGCAGTGCCTTTAGATATAGCTTGCCTTTTTCTTCCTCTTCTTGGTTTTTTGGGGTTGAGGTTTTTGAAGTGCGATTGTTCTCACAAAGATTGGATGGTGACAAGTTTTATTTTTCTGTAGTTCATCTTTCATGCTTTGCATGGCTACTCTGAAATCCTTGGCTTGTGCGTGGCGTGTGCTCAGCTATTCCACCTGAAAGACCACCAATTTTGCGGCAGATTTTGGTGCGGTTTATTGCCTGCAAACAAGAGCATGTTTTATATTTGGACATTTTAGAAGGTACCGGTCAGCTTGAAAAATTACATGCTTGCCTGGCTCACTTTTGTTCGATAATCTAAAGCACACATCATTATAAGCAAAAATCATACATTATATCATGAACTACATTAACGGAAAAGACTGACTTTCAAATGATAACAAAATTGACAGAGTGAGACATGAACCTGTGACCCCTATGATGTAATGCCAGTGCTTGACCAACTGAGCTCACTGGCCTTCTGTCGGCAGTTTTCCGGTCTTTCAATTGTTTGGGAGGGGGTTGTCTTAATTTCTAGACTTAAAAGTGATGAACATGCTGAAGAGGGTTCATACCCCCAACTTAATACAGTGTCTTATGTGGCAAGTAAAATTATTAAAAATTATGTTTCAGTGGACAAATCCAAGCATTGTGGTATTTAAGACCTGCATAGACCTTCTGAGATCTTGTTACTCATTAATATGTTGGGGACAAACCGAGTCAACTATAAACATTGAACCTCAAGTTGAAATGCATTTTGTAGTGGTGTGAATTTCACCATGGCCTTGTTGAGACCATTTCAAGTCACTTTTCCAATTGAAACACTGATTGTCAAATCTTGCTTTGACAACAGACACCCTGAACTGCCTTTTTGAGTGTCTTTCCTTCTGCACTGTGGACTCGACTTGAATATGATGTTCCAGTACCTAAGCTACAGTGCTATAAAAACTCAGAATCCAAGCAAAGGCACTGTGACAAGGAATATATTTCTGTATTGGTCATCAATTGGGCTTTTTTTGTGGCCTAAGTTCTGTCTTTGTGACTTTTTTTTCCCGACCAAATGAGAGTTGGCGGTTGCAATTGGTTCATTGGCCGTTAATTTTTTTTCCGCTAATATAAGTGAAATATGAATGCCTCAATTTCTTGCTGCATGGAGTGAACCAAAAGGGATACTATCTTCTTGGAAGAGGTTACAGTGGTGGCAAACATGTCAAAGGTTGATTGATAATGACATTTATCAACAATGTAATCTGCTTCTGAAGTTACTTTACGCTACCGTTTTGCAGGATATTTCAACACCATCCTTTGTGCCTAAGTGATGATCGTATTCCTGGTTACTTCTTTCCGTTGCAAAAACATACCCTTGTTGCTCAGAATGAGTGCCAAGCACAAGGCAGTTCTTGGCAGTGCGCTCGCCATCATCGGGGTCTTGTCATGAATACACAGTAATCTCACGCTGAGCTCGGTCGATTGTCTTCCCTGAATTGACATCCTGTCCGCTATGCTTTCCCCTCCCCCCCAGTGTTTGTGCAGAAAGGCGATGACGGTAGAGCCAAGCTTGTCTTCTTGGACCATGGACTGTACCAGAAGCTAGACGACAGGTAACAGCAGGAGTTTTGCCAAATAAATTGTCCATAGTTGTCCATAGGCATGGAACAGGTCACGTCTGTCAAAGACACCATCAGAACGGGACAACTTCATTATATCTATGAGATGGAATTGTGACAGCTTCTTCAACTGTGTGCATTTTTTAAATGGAGTGGATTCGGCTTAGACTTTGGTTTCACTAGTTACAGCCATTTTGAAGTAGCATTCGAAACCACATGTTCAAGCTCTGCCTGGAACCAGCGAAACCGTAGTCTAAACCAAATCCACTCGTTTTGAAAACGCTCTGTGAGTGTCTAGTTGTTTGTTCACGAATGCTCAGAAGAAGCAGTTCTTGGAATTCTCTAATAATGTTTTCCACCGCTTATCACATTTGTGTGTTTTTCCATTACTTACCAGTCATCGAATGGCGTTATGTGACTTTTGGAGATGCCTCATTGGCCAGGATGAGGAAGGCATGGCTGTCAACGCTGCCAAACTTGGAGTCCAAGGTAGAAGTATATTTGCGTCCAATTTTCAGACACACCCGACGCCAACCGCTCTCAACATGCGGTTTCACGATCTTTGAAATCTTAAAACCTTGCACTGAAGGTGAAGGAAGATGTTCGTCAGTAATACAGTCTACATCTTGTTCCATTTGTCACCGGCATCTCTGAACATGAGAAAATATTGATCCGTCTCTGGGGTACCAACACATAGCATGTGGGGCATGCACCCATCTGGAATTCTGGCTGACCACAAAGATCAGATGGCAAAGCACGGGAGCATTAATCTCTCCTCAAAAGTCGGCGAGGAAGAGGGGTGACATGGGCCTGCAAAGGCTAGAGCCTCAGCGGTAAATTAACAAGCCTCCCCGTTTAAGGTCCGCGGTCTAACCAAAGCTGAAATGTCACGGCTCTTTCTTCCTTGTAATCTGATTATTGTATTATGTGCATGTATGAAATGCAGTGCTCATTTGTGTCTATTTGGCATAAACTTCAACGGGTCACGTATCGGAGGTCATAAGCACAGTGACATACATTGCCGTTACTCTCTGGCTATGCCTGAAACACAGAGGTGCGGTTTAGACTAAACAGCTGCACTCGCCCCTATTCAAACATTTTGTCAAGTACAATTTTTTAAAAGGTTACCCACAACTTCTAACCCACCCCAACTCTCCCTCCACAACGCACGAGACAAGTCTGGAAAATGGCATTGCTGAACCCCAATCATAACTGTGTTATTTGTCCGTTGTTGCAGATATCAAGACACTGGCAGAGATAATGACCCAGCGGCCCTACAAGCTGAGCTCCAGGTTGACAGAGAAAGAGTACATGGCCCAGCAGGACTTTGACAAAATCATGACCGTACTGAGGCAGATGCCTCATTCCTTACTCCTCGTCATCAGGTGGGGAGAATTAAAATGCACCAAATGGTGTTTTGCCGACCATGAGTACCTGTGTCGCTCTTACTCGTTCTGGTGTTGTCACTAGACAGGGTTTGGGGGTGGTTTTCATCAGCAAAGTTGTCATATCAGTAAACTTGTGCCATGCATCCGTTGGCCAAGGGCCCCAAAGAGCAGGCTGATGTATCTTCATACAATGCAGTCTCATCCAATGCATTAAAATAAGGCCTTAGCCTCTCAAAAATCTCTCTGTAAGGTTTGAAGGATGAGGAAATTTTACTAGGCAAGTAGAGCCCCCCACACAGGTCATTTTGATTTTCTCGCTCGGTGATGAGATGATTTTATCTTGATCTACAGGAACTTGAACACGGTACGTGCAATAAACCAGGAGCTTGGCATGTCTGTGGATAGGTACACAGTGATGGCTAGATGGTGAGTTGGACTGGCCTGCCCTCGTGTCATACATGAGGACGTTCAGCCTCCTTGAAGTGTCCGAAATCGTTCTGGCCGCTGTGCGGCCTGACGACGCTGCCTTCCCTGTAGGTGGGCCAGCCTCGTTCTCAAATACGCTCTCACTTGTAATGCAGTGGCTTTTGTGACCCAACTTGGCAGGATGAGTTACCCAGAGGCATTTTTGAGTGGGAGTCAGTGGGAGCCCTCAATATTTCTCATGTAGATGATGCCCATATTTATCAGGATTTCAAATGGAGTGATAAAAGAGATGCTCTTTATTATGCAAATTTAAAAAAAAAATTTTTAATGGCCTTACGACTTATTCTGTGGCGTCTTCCAAAGGTTTGACAGAGTGTGTGATATGCTTGATTTCCTCTCACCCTATATCTGAATGACATCTGTTTTGTGCACAGATAAAGATAGAGAAAGGCCAATGGTCAGGTGTGTACTGCACTGCACGACCTTTGAACTTCAAAGTGTTCAGGTGTACTCTGCTACCCTAAAGCACACCATCTCATGTTCACTCATGAGACCCATAATGAAGGCGGTGCTTGGACTATTTGTCTCAAAAGACTTGTCTTCTGTTCAGTGCATTACCCATCGCAACTCTAGTGGCTGCAGTCACAGACATGTCTACTTGTAACTGCTGGCTCAGCAGTTGTGTCGTGTTGTGTTGTGTTGTGCCTTTAAAAACCTGTTAATTTCATGATCAGTTTCAGCATGATTGATATGAATCTTGTTGTATGTTTGGTGTCGTACATCTGCAGTGCTGCTAGGCAGTCGTCGTCAAGCCTGTCACAACAGGGTCGCCTATTTGGCAGGGTTAAAGGTTACTACCGTCAAATCGTCTTGGAATTAAGACTTTGGTGAGCACACAAGAAAAAATTTGACTTTCCACTTTCAGGTTCAACCAAAAATGTATGAGTATCCCCCCCCAAAAAAAAAACAAATTGTAAAAATTTTGAGTTTCTTGTATTGTTTTTTAGATACTTAAGTATTAGAGGAACAGCTGTCTTTCCACCAGGCTTGGATCTATTCCCTTCACCATGGCAAGAATTTCCCCAATGCTTTTTTGCTTTCCTTCTCCGCAGCGGGACATACCTCACCAACTTGGTCTACATCTACATGGCCCGCGTCCTCCGCATCCTGGGCTGGATGTCCACGGAGGCCGAGGAGCAGCTGACTGCCTCCCTCCAGTCTTGAGGCCAGGCTGCAGGGCTGGTGTCTTAGCAGGTCAGGTCTGCATAGCACAGTCACAACAGGCAAGATGAAGCGTTCATTATTTTGAACACGTCTGGAAAACGTCCAAGATGGGGCACAAGACTGCTCAACCACTTGCTGCCGGGGAACCCTGTTTTGAGCACCATGGGTTTATAAGCAGAGCGAGGGTGCCCAAAATGGGACAAAAGAGCTGGTCCGTGTAACAAAAGACCGTACTCTGAACAAAAGACCTGCTGCTAGGAATTGCCATCATTTTTCGGCTTGCATTTTTCGAAGGTAATCTGTCACTGTTTTTAAACGATATACCTCTGTTTGGGCATCGCGCGACTGCCAATTAGCACCGCAGACAAAAGTGCTCCAGGGCCCCATTGATGAGTGACACAGTACCTCTGCATGCTAATCCAGCTGCGTTTGAAAAGACGCCACTCGCATTCACTGGGGACAAAGAAATTACGCAACACCTCACAATTCTGGGCTCTCTTTACAGGGCGGCAGGCCTGGCTGAAATACTCAGGAGTCAAGGAAGGTTGCCTGTCCGCTTAGAGTAGCCACCAAACAGTCATTTGTGTGGGCGCTAACGTCCATTAAATGAAATGATGAATTTTTGAAGAATTTTGTAAACGGAAAATCTTGAAAATCGTCCGGATGTGTGCATTACATTTTGAAAAGCACCTGGCAGCATGTGGTTTAAGAGGGATGCAATGAATATCTCAGAGATCCACATCATGTGTAACTTTCTAAGTACTCTTTTAAAACGTATGAAAACTATTCGGTGGCCCTTTTCAGTTAGCCTTATTGAAAAAAAATCATGAAAAAATTTTTTAATAAAACACACGAAGTTATCTATGCTTTTTGTGGCAAATAGGGTGTCTGGACTGTGATGTCATCTCAGGAAGGCGTAGTTCATTTGCTTATTGAAACTATGAGATTTGTTGCTCACTGGCCCGTGGTCATGCACTCGACGCCAAATCAAAACAAGAGGAAACATTAATTCAGTCAAGTATCCAGATAGTACATACACAGAGTTTAGTGTTGAAATGGCTCTGTCACGTCCGGTTAGAAATTTGCACATCTGCATAAGGGTAAAAGTTAAGCCACCAAAGTGATGCTAAAAATCGTAAAATGAAGCTTTGAAATGAAGTGCAATGAAAAACAAAGTTGCGTTCACTACGGCTACATTATAAAATGTACATGCAGTGAGCCAATATTATGCACTGTCTTGCAATCTTGGCCTGAACCTGACTGGTGACTCTTTGACCTTGCTTGTGTTGCCAACTACAGAGTGCTTGCTAAAGCCACATTGCCAATGTGGAATTATGATGGAAATTCTATTTAATAACTCATTCTGGTGTCACAGTGCAGCTTTTAAGTATCGGAATTGTTTGTTCAATCAATAATGCACCCCTGAAAAATGATAAATAAGCTTGTCCAGAAAAGTCGACTGATTATAGGCGATCAAGTATTTTCAACTGCTTCTTGGTTTTTGCGTGACAGGTTGCATGACACCTTGCCAAAGTCTTTAAAATATTCTTTAATCTGTGCCATTTTTAAAAATTGTCAGATTGTATTCATGAGGATAAGGTAGTTTGGTATTTTCCTGACTTCAATTGTAGTACTCTAAAACTGCTGACACATGTGCCTCCAATCTTTTATGCACATGGAAATCTCCGCTTTGGTTAAAGTTGTCTGTCATGTTTGTTTCTGCGTCAAGTTGGTTTGTCTCCATCTTGAATGGTCTGAGTTTTGTGGGCGAGCTCTGAACCAAAGAAGTCCACATAATGTGGGGTTAGAAGACGTGTGGAGTCACACACATCCACACAGTGTTTTCCCCCTCTGAAAATGGCTCATCAACATCAACTTGAAGTTATCAACGTGAAGTAGAATACCTCAGGGAATCGTCAAAAAATTCAGCTCAAAGGAGCCATCATAGTTGGAGAAAAAGGAGCATTTACCCTGAGTTTTTCTTAACGATAGGAGATCAAAGAAATGTCACCTTTAGGTATGTGAAAGAAGTGTGTGTGTGGGTCTGTACGTACACACTTCCAGGAAGTGAAGATGTTTTGTGGACTTGCCCATATCCACGTCAGGTTTTAAAACCTCTGGAAAAGAGGTTTTATCTGTTGCAAGATGAAGAGGAACAGTCCCGAAAAGCATCAGTAAAATTCAGTTTATGGTAATGTTCAACTTCACGATGGAAGAAAAATCCAGTGTAGGTATTTTCACCGAGTTTTCTTTACAACTGGAAAGCAAACAAAAGTCCCACACAGGGCATTTAAAATAACTGTATGCGTGGCATCCTAAAAAAGTAAATTCCCAAAATGTAATTGCTATTTTTCTAGCATCTCGGAAGCAACAGTTTCCATGCCGAGCCGGAGTCACAACGTAGGAGTGTCCTGCTTGGAATTCCAGAAATAATACCGTGCTACTCTTCCTATCCTGAAAGCAGGGTATTTTCAGAGTACATGCATGAGGTGTGTTTTTTTTCCGTCAAACCAGCTTCATTGCTGTTTTCAGAGGGTAAGCCTAGTGTATTTTAATTCATCCAGATGGCTGCTTCTTTGACTTTCATTGAACACGAGAATTTGTTGAGCCAGTAATGCACCTTCGCTGTACATGTATATGTATTATTTTGTTTGAGAACTTGAATCGTTTTAAAGATTTTTTTTCTGCTTCATTTTACTGTTTTTACATGTATATATTCCCCAGATATATATATATTTCTATTTACCTTGTATGGCTTTAAACACTGTATATTTGGACAAAATTGTCTTTTTTATTGGTTCCGGGCAGGGATAATTTGGTCTCGTCGACGTCAAGTTATGTTTTCAGAACTTAAGGCTAGGAATACAGCTTCAAGGCCTGTTAGTTCTTGGCTCAAAAGCGATCCACGAACGCGAAGTCGTAACACTGCCAAACCAGACTTTTTTATGCTGCGTATTTACAAAAGTTATACACACATTTCAACTGGAGTGCATTTTGCTGCAAATATTTAATGACGTCCAGTTTGCTTTGCATTTGTGTATGCTGACCTCCAAAGTGATGGTTTGGTTGGACAACGTTATTATATGGTGCATACAACTGCTGCGTATTTTTGTATCCATAAATCAACACAGTAATCATATTTATTCATTCAAGCTGTTATTTGTAAGTGCTTCTGGGCAACTCATTAGACCTCTCCGTTATTAGGTAAAGGAATGCATTATTTCAAGTGAACAGTCAATAAATGGCAGCAGGCTGAATTAATAAGTTAAACAATTTCAATTTCCTTATTTTGGAATTCAGTTTCATTTGCCTGTGTGTTTATTTGTGCTAATGCAAGACCATCGTCCAGAAATGCTATCATTGAACTTGGTATTTTCATTGTTTTTAATGTTTGGTAAAATCAGTGATGGTTGCAGCATTTACAAAGGGGCGGGGTTGGTTCCTGGCATTTGGAAAAACGGAGGGCGCCTGAGCTGAAAGCGGAGTTGGACCCGGACTAAAAAGAAATGTATTTTGGGTCATTTCTGCCTGTTAATTACAGGATTAAATACAAGTAAACGAGTTAACTATTTTCAAAGGATTAAAATCTTTGAAGAATTATAAAGATTCGTTGAGAAAATGATTATTCAATATTTTTAAAAGTTGGCATTCGATTTCACAGCCTGTCGCTCCCGAGTCAGGAGATGTAGCCTCAGGATCACTTATTTTCAGAGGGTTAGAACGTTGATTTTGAATAGTTTAATTATTAATTTTTTTTGTAATCACTGACAAGTTTTCCCAGCCAACTTCAGCAAGGGGGGAATCTGCTTATTTTTGTCATTTTAGCACAGATGTTACGCTTTTGTTTGTGATGGGATTTCTTTTCCCTTTTTCTGACATTCAGATTCATTTTCGTGTAAACATTTGCAGATGTTTCACAGAGGAAGGGACGTATGAAAAATAATAAAGGGTCAGTTACCAGGCCTTCATCCGGCCTGACACTCGTCCGCTCCTCCCCCCCCCCGACTTTTTTCCCATCGCCACAGCGCATTTTCTTTTGGAGGAGTTTAGGCTGTAGTAGTTTGAACAGTAATTATTTGCGGTCATTTTGACACCATTTTTGCAAAAATCAAGCATACCGTTCTAACGCAGCTGGCATTTTCCCGATCAGCCCAAAATAATTATTATTACTGCCACGCATGTGGCCATGAACTTCAAATGACCGTAACAACAAAAGCATAATTTAATTGAGTTCAAATTTCACATTTGTAATGCTAAGGGGTGTTTGTATATGCCTGGCAAGCTTTAAAAATCATAGACGAAGCACAGCCGAGTTCGGGGGGGGGGGGAGCACGCCCCCCGGCCCCACTGTGAGATGGGCCAAAATAACCCAACTCTTGGCGGTCGAAAGTCGTAGTAAGCTCCTGCTGAGTCATGCCATTTTAAATGAAATGTTAACAGAACTGTGTAAAAGCAGCCCGACATTTGCCAGTTAACGCTTGTTTCCTTTTTGAACTTTATTTTTTCCCAAACAAACCAAGCAGAACCAGATGCATCACAGCTAGTTTTGCAACCGGTTTTGCAGACCCTAGTCTACAAGTACAACGGTAACCCCTTACTGGCTGCTGTTCCCCCAAGTTCTTATGCAGTACATCATATGTTGTTGTACGGCTGTCAGAAATGAAAATGAAAAATAATTCGAAGTTCAACTCGAACTGTTACTTTTCTTTTCACTGTGTTAATTAAGGGACCCCAATGGAAATAAGCCCGTGTAATTGGCTTTCTTGGGTTACTAGAATGAATCAACCATTTCTTGTTTTCTCTTTGTACTTCAACAATTGTTTTAAGTGCTTGATTTCTTTATAAAATGATAATAATAATTGCCTTTGATACAGCGACAAATAATCAAGACCATCGTGACTTTAAATTTACACAATTGCCCTAGCTGCGCCCTAGTCAAATCACCTTTGATTACCAGGAGTTCCAAGTTGATCATTGACTTACTTAATGTGCTCGCGATAAGATAAAGAATGTGTCTGTATCCAAAAGGGTCGCTGTTCTCACTTTGAATTCCTGTATATTTTGACGAGTGGGCCTGTATATACTTCTCTTTTTCATTCGAAAGAAAAATCCTTGGTCCATCGCAAATTCAAGTTTAACACTGTACACTAAGCACAGAATTTGATTATGAGCGCGAAAAAAACATTTGATCGTCATGATAACCAAAAGACAGGTAAATACCATTCCAAAACAATATAATGTACATCCATGGAGGAATAAAAACATGGTACATCACAAGAAGTTTTTGCTGGGAACCTAATTTGTCAAGCAAGGTTTTTTCACGCTTAAACAAATTTGTCTCTAAATTGGCCTCGTTGGAGAGGTCGCCTTACGTGGTCCGTGCAGTGTCCCAATTTAAGGAAAATTCTCCGTAGGAGGAGGCGCTTAAAAGTACCCCTGCAGATTCTTTCGGAGAGAGGGGTCTGCATGTTTGGGCCAAGAAATTGTGGGATTGGGTAAGTATGGCCCAAGATCATCTCTGTAGATTTAAGGCACCCGTCTGGGGGCAAAGAAAACAAAAAAGTTGTTGAAAATTTGTCAGAAGAACGTCCGAAAGGTGAGGAATGTCATTTGAAAAATGACTGCTGAGAAGACGTGGGAACATTCACTTTGGGGGGGGTGACTTTGTTTTTGGGCGGATAATTAAAAAATTCATTAGTTAACCTACAAAAAATTGAAAATCAAATGAAATTTTAAGGACCAAACAACACATTGTATTTTATTTGAGAGGCCTCGGGGACTTCAGTTGCCTGCCACGAGGCTCCAAACTTTGTTGATTTACACTATTTTCGATGGAGCTTGAATTGGTTTAGTGCACCCATGTTCAACACACAGCCACACATGGACCGGTCTTTCGATCTGCCGCCCTCTGTCATTTCATGACGACTAAAAATTAATACGCTGTCTGTGACCAGATGCTGCACCTGACAGTGACTGTCTGAAAATGCTATGACGAAGCAAAAATTCCTGTGTTGCACTTTGGCCTTTGAAGACCTTGACATAACAAAGTCAGGCGCTAGGTGCATGACTGATGAGACGCAATAATGAAAATAAAAAGAGCATGCAATGTCCGTATTTTCACAGTACGCAGACCGTACGTGGACGTGTTGCAGTGAGCCGTCCGTTGTACCGGTCCACACCTGCTGTCTGGTCGAAAATAACGTCTACATCTAGTCACAGCAGGTGAGTGTAAAGCCTGGTCATTACAACTGAACACATCAGCTGGTGTTCTGACTGTTCATCAGATCGTTTAGGAATGGACTAATTGTTGCGCCGCACCGTACGTATTTTGTTTTCGTAATAACATGGACTGATTCTACCTCCATGGTAATATTAATAATAATTTAATTATCTCTTTAGTGATTATGTGTGGTTCTGGAATTTGGAAAGAACTGGTGCTCTACCGGTAGTCGTTTTGGACAGCACATGTAAGTGCTCTGTCCATCATGTCCATCGTTAGGAGACTGCTGGATTCCAATTTCCAGCGGTCTCCTGACGATGGACAGAGATAATTCCACATAGTGTCTCCACAAACCTCCTAGTCCTACCTTATTATTGTAGATCCGGTAAGCAAACCTTCAAGCATTGTGATTAAAACTCATTACATGGTCCACTTGTAAAAAAAAAAAAAGGTCGCATCCAAATTAATGGCTGTGGCTGTGACCGCATTGTACAAAGCTGTTGTGGTTGCCGCCTCGCCAGCTGCTCTAGTTTCCATACATGTAGGTGTATGCATGCTGCCGCAGCCGCAGCTAATAATTCGGATGCAGCTTTCACAAACACACTAATGGTTAAGTGAACCTCAACCTCGTTCCCATGAGCTCGATCTTGCACCACAATACTTTAGAGTCAAGGTTTGGTGACTCTACACTCGTACATGTACATGTACTGTAATTTTTGGAATATAAGCCGCCCAGTGTACAAGTATAAGCCACTTCACACAAAAATCAGCAAATTAAAACTTAAAGTCAGCACTGCGTATAAGGTGCACTGACTCGCAAGCCGAACCACAGCACTGAAAAACTAACCACGAAGGTCATCGTGCTGAAGCCACTGACGTATATAAAAAAACCTGGACTTGCAATGCGTTTGTATGAAATAGAAGCCAACCAGCGGCCATTTTATCAAGCTGAATGCAAATGCAAGGGTTGGCTTGCTTCTGTCGACGCCAGGGAGAACAAAGGCGGGCATTGCCGGGCAAGCTTTGTATTCGGCTAAGTAAAATAGCCGCAAGTGGATTCAATGATCTCTATTTTTAAGCTGATTAAGGGCATTGGGAGTCCAGATTGTTTTATATATACGTCCGTAGCTGAAGCACCAATACAGCATGTATAGTACATGTATGTTAATTAAATGGTTCCAATACACGTGCAATCCTAATAAAAGTATAAAGCAAAAAGCCAACGATTGTCACCATAAAAAGTGAATTTTAAGTTCTCCAATTTAATATTTGTTGGTGGGCTGGATGTGGATGGTGGTCCTTCATGGACCCAGCATCAGCTCTTCCCTGTTTTCCAGCAGCCAGCAAAAGTCATGCAGTCAGGATGTACATGTACAATAAAATCTTGGTAGATGTACATGAAGAGCTAAATCAGTCAAGTCGAAAAATCGTTTCATCTCGTGACTTGACTATTTCTTACCAAAATAATCGGCTTTTAAAATACCTCTGCAACTGTCCACAAAACATGTACATACGGTAATCTCAAGGATTTTGTGATGCTGATCTTTAAAACACCGCCAAAAAAATTGCTTCAACAATGAAAACTCTGCCGCGAGACCTTGGTTTGAGTGATCACATTGGAACTGCTTGTGTTGCATGCATGCTGCACGTGGCATGGCACACACGGCTTATATTCCAAAATTTATGGTAGATGTTCGGGAGTAGTCATTTCCAAAGCACGTAACAGAAGGTCACTAAATTTGAATGTGGGATCGTCAAAAAGGCTGTTTTTTGGATTTTTTTTTCAATAAACATAAAATAACATTAAAAATTTATTTCAAAAAATAATTTTTTAAATTAGGGGTAATTGTATGTACATGCATGTCTTAGCCACAGGGGGGGATGATCACCTACTATTTTATTTAATGTGGCCTTAAAATATTAATAATAGTAACAACTGCATTGCTTAAGTGCTTAATACAATTAAGTACCTAAGCACTTTTCCATTCCATTGTGAAACAACTTGCCTGGGACATTTTCTGGTTCAATTTCTCATGCTGATTGAATTTGAATTCAAAGAAAAAACAAAGTGAGGTGAAGTTTATTATGGATAAGAGTTCAACATGTAGAGACATCACCAGTTTCCCCTTGCAGTAGTTTATTAGCCATCAGAGAGTGATGAGATTCCCAAAAAGTCAAAGTTAGCACTGAAAATGTTAAACCATTGACTTAGAATACAGAAATTTGCAGATCAGTCCCATAGAGGTTGTACACAGGGTAGCAAATGATGTCCAGATATGGAACTCATTGGGATGAATACAACATGTCATGCACAGTACATGTATGTGGTGGCTGGTAAACTTGTAGAACTCTTGCCCAAGAGGGAGCTCTACAGTATGTGGTGGCAGGGTAGACTTGTAGAACTCTTGCCCAAGAGGGAGCTCTTCAGTGTGTGGTGGCTGGGTAGACTTGTAGAACTCTTGCCCAAGAGGGAGCTCTTCAGTGTGTGGTGGCTGGGTAGACTTGTAGAACTCTTGCCCAAGAGGGAGCTCTACAGTATGTGGTGGCTGGGTAGACTTGTAGAACTCTTGCCCAAGAGGGAGCTCTTCAGTGTGTGGTGGCTGGGTAGACTTTTAGAACTCTTGCTCAAGTGGGAGCTCTTCAGTGTGTGGTGGCTGGGTAGACTTGTAGAACTCTTGCCCAAGAGGGAGCTCTACAGTATGTGGTGGCAGGGTAGACTTGTAGAACTCTTGCCCAAGAGGGAGCTCTTCAGTATGTGGTGGCTGGGTAGACCACGGACGTATATTAAAAAAACCTGGACTTGCAACGTCTTTGTATGAAAAAGAAGCCAACCAGCGGCCATTTTACCGAGCCGAATACAAAGGCGTGGGTTGGCTCCCTACTATTGATGTCAGGAAGAACAAAGGCGGGCATTACCAGGAAAGCTTTGTATTCGGCTCGGTAAAATGGCTGCGAGTGGATTCAATGACTCTATAAGCTGATTAAGGGCATTGCGAGTCCAGATTTTATTATACACGTCCGTGGGATAGACTTGTAGAACTCTTGCCCAAGAGGGAGCTCTTCAGTATGTGGTGGCTGGGTAGACTTGTAGAACTCTTGCCCAAGAGGGAGCTCTTCAGTATGTGGTGGCTGGGTAGACTTGTAGAACTCTTGCCCAAGAGGGAGCTCTTCAGTGTGTGGTGGCTGGGTAGACTTGTAGAACTCTTGCCCAAGAGGGAGCTCTACAGTATGTGGTGGCAGGGTAGACTTGTAGAACTCTTGCCCAAGAGGGAGCTCTTCAGTATGTGGTGGCTGGGTAGACTTGTAGAACTCTTGCCCAAGAGGGAGCTCTTCAGTATGTGGTGGCTGGGTAGACTTGTAGAACTCTTGCCCAAGAGGGAGCTCTCATTCTGTTCAGGTTACATGTACATGTAGTTACAAAATAACTGATTTGAGAACACTTTTGTAACTGCAAAATACTGTGTATTTTTTCTTGCTTTGCATGACCATTATTTTTTATGAAAATGGGACTGTTTCTCCTTCTTTGTATAGCGTGTTCACGTCTATAGCAGATTTTGTTGACCGATGATAAGTGACATGAACACCACTTCGTAGCATCATCATGTACAGGCTTCCAGTTGTTATCCAGGGTCACCAGCGAGTGGCCAACAGGCTTCGCACGGAAGACGCCAAGAAGGTTGTGGAGAAGGCCTTCCAGCAGCTCAAGAAACAGCCAGACCCGAAGGCGCGTCACCTGGACCACCTCCAAACTATCTCCCAGGGTGTCCAGCGAGAGCAGTTTCACACGGGTGGACGCTACCCGGCCAGTGGCAAGGCACTGTTTGGGGATGCCTATGAAGAGTGGTCTGATGATATGGCCTGCATATTGCAAGGCACTTGCCTCCCCGGCAGTACCAAGTACTGCCGGACCAAGTCCATGTTTGGAAAACTGGAACAGGGGGACGTTATGCAGGGAACATTAGGCTCTAAGGTGCGTCTGATGTCCACCTTGGGCCTGGCAGCGGCTCCGCATTTCCGCGGAGTCCACACGTTGGCCGCCCCATCATGCGTTAAACCTCAAGCGATGCCCCTGAAGAATGCCCACAAAGGAGATGGCACTCCTGTGAATGTGCGCATGAAGTCCGGACTCCCCCGAGAGCTGTGGAATGATGAGATTGCGTGTATCCTGCAGGGCACCTGCCTGCCCGGCAGCACCCGCTACTGCCGCACCAAGTCCATGTTTGGCTCCCTGGAGTTGGTGGACGTCATGCAAGGGGTGCCACGTCGGTCCTACAGCACCCAGCCTTCGTCCAATGGTAACCCCTCACCCGATGCCAGTGCCCAGCTCACACAGCGACAGCGGCTGAAGCGTGCTGTAAAGGACTATGGCTCAACTGTCATCGTCTTTCACGTCTGCATCTCACTGATGTCACTTGGAGGATTTTATCTTGCCGTCTCCAGGTGAGTTTATGAACATCCTTTTGTAAGAAACTTGCATTAACGGGAGTGAAAACAATGTAAGGACAAACGATTGGGACCAAAAATTTCCCTGTTATAAGCAGAATAGAGCTCTCATTAACGAGGTCTGACTGTACTGTTACGAGGCTACCTTTGAAAGCATATTTGCTCCTCAGATTTTTGTTGACTTTATTTCACACCCCGCCCGCCACCCCACAGCGGCCTAGATGTACCGGCTCTCTTGACTACCATCGGGTTCAGCTCAGAACTCGTCGCTTCTCGCATTGCCACTGGCACCAGCACATTCCTGATGGCCTATGGCGTTCACAAGCTGTTTGCCCCAGCCCGGATCGCCGTCACCCTGACTTGCACGCCGTTCATTGTACGCTACCTGCGTGGTGTTGGCATCTTGAAGGTGAAACCGGTTACACTTGGTAAATAAAGGAGAACTTCTGGATGTTTTTCTTTCTTTCTTTTGTTTTTTGCTGTATATATTTTCCGGATAATGTGCATCTTACTCAGCAGTGGCACAATTGAAAGTAAGTACATGTATTTTACAAGTTTGAATGTTGGTATTTGAAAATCTGTCCACATGGGATTGTGTGTCTTAGAAAAGCATTTTTGTAGATACATGTACCGATACGTGTAAAATCCACCCCAAGCTGAAGTGCACCCCCAATTGGTGAAAGAGACAGGTAGTAATTAGCGGGTTCTTGCACGTGTTTTGCGTATGCGCAAAGACCATACATTCCAGAATAAATGTCTTACGAGCACTCAGCATGCTTCGCGAATGTAGTTGCGCACCTCATGGCGTGCCTATTTGGTGAGTACCAAAAAAGCACGCCCTCTTTTGTTCCACTCGGAGCAGAAAAAGATGGATGCATAAGCCAGATTTTTGGAAAATCAGGGGAAGGGAATGACAACATCTTGATTTTAATTTTGTGGTGTTCAATAAATTGTTGATAGTTTACCACGTAGTGAATTTTAATGGAGGGATTGCACTTCATGTTTTTTCAATGGTTGCTTGCCATGTTAAAGAAACCTTTACCGAGTACCAGCTGCAATGGGTTTATAGGGCCAAATATCAACTTTTTTTCTTGGTTATGTTTTGTTTGTAGTACATGTAATATGCTTTGTCTTTAAACTTAGAGATCTACCAAGTTTTATTGTCAGCCTGAAAAAAGTTTGCACGGTGGATTGTTTTTGGTCGAACCAGTCGTGTTTTGGCTTATTGGTTCAGGAGTCCAGTCCAGCTTGGATGGATTATTGTGTTCCTGAGAAATACTTAATGTACATACACGTATATCCTGGATAAGTGAGGTTTCTGAGGAACACATGTACATGTACAGTGCTTTGATTTGACAACTTTAACTTTAACAAAATAGTTGTGAATTCAATGCCAAGCACAATCTTTAAAGATGCTACAATGTATCTGTGGGTTAATTTGAGGTGCCAATAATCATTTTTGAAATAACTGAATCCAGCGACTTCTGCGCTGTAAAAGCTGGAACCCTGCTATTTTTGAATTCCCAGGAGGTGGTCAGTGTCCCATCTTGTCCTTAATTGACTAGCATTGGTGAGATATGTTGCATTGATCTTGCACGAGGTCATTGCCTACAAACTTGGGCATTGCACTTCAAGAAGAATTCCTCTTTACATGCAAATAGGCCTGAAAGTGTAGAGTAAAAACACTGAAGCGAAGGTCACAGTTGTAACTAGTGAACTTTGATTTACAGTGAAATTTATCATCCAAGGTGAAGTTACAGGTATAGCACCAAAAACAAGTTTTAGCCACTTTGCAGTTTCAATAATACAAAGCACATTTATTAACCATGTGTAAAGAACAGCTTGAATCTGAATGCAGCAGATACACCTGTCAATAATCCTCCAGTAGATACATTATAATATCAAGCGAGAGTAAATACATCTTGCCTTTTTATGATCAGGGCATTTCAAGATGTAACTTCATGTACCTGTATAAAGATCAGCAGAAAGAAAGTAAACTCTGCCTGTATACAGGGACATTTAATTGTAATTGTAAATAAAGCCACATTGTAAAGCATTGGGATAATGTACAGATTTGAGATCAAGTAGAGATTTATGCATGCATTCCCTGATCTTGTCTGTCATTCGAGGTTAAGAAAATTGTACTTTCACAAACAGCTGTGATCAAGGAATGAAAACACTTGATCGATATTTTCAACTTCATTATGAGGCAGTTTTATACATGCCTCCCTGTGAGTTAATGTGATTCATTTAACAAATGGAGAAGAAACAAAATTGTACATGCACATATGAATTATTGGGCTTTGAGAGAAAAGTTATAACATTTCAACCTTTTTCATCAGCAAAACAACCCTACCAATATTTTCGGCTCCAAATATTCTACTTATGTAGCCCCACGGGGACAGATTCTGCAGCCAAAGAGATCGTGATCTTTACAGAACAAATATCAAAGATTTATTGAACCAATTTACACATACTGATTGGAAACTTTGCGCTGATGCTACAGTGAACATGGTACTCGGAAAATAATTAATTCCTGCAATGATAACATACATGCATTGGACACTACATTACCGGGAACAAGAATTTCTACAACTAATGTGTACTCGCCACTAGTGTACCGTTTGAAGAGAGTTATTTAATATGTGCCTTCAGAATCTTTTGCTCTTGGTCTTTTTCTTTCAAAATTAAAGAGCGCTTTTCTTGCTTTTGTAACTATTTAAGCTTTAAGGGCACGTGTTATGTTTTCCCAGACAGTTTCCTTGCACATTTAAGTCAAGCCTGTTTTTTATATACATGTATACTAAAAGAAACATTTTCAGATGTGAAATTTGAACAAAGTTGCAAATTACTCGGAAAGAAATAAATTAATATGTAGTTTATCAAGTGTTTATGTTCCCTGTTGCTTAAACCCTTTCCCATTTTAAGAGCATACATTATACATAACACAAATCTTTTCTAAATTTTACATTATATAACTGAAGTTTCAATTCTTTAAAATCAAAATATCATGTCACACTTTATCACAGACAGGCATAAACACAATCACAAAAGTTAAAAAGGAAACCGTTGATATTAAATTGAAATTATTCTATATTTGAAATAAAGAGTGGCATTATAATTTTACCAGCAGTCCTGGGTTTGGAGCCAACAAGCTTTATCTGTGTTATCGTGTATCATGCTCACTTTGCAAAGGTCGAGATCTTTGAATTGTTCAAGATGAATTATCTATCGACTTTACCACCCTGTCTTGCATGCACCGTCAGTGAAACATCAACTAGAAATAGTCTTTTGTGTAACTTACATGTAAGTAGTGCACAATTTAACCAATGCTTGGTTTCATCATGCTAGTGACGTAGACAGGAAAGGTCAAAGCTTTCTTGAAACTTGTTCTATCCAGAATATATGCATATTCAGCACCTACTTTTTAAATCGTTTAGTGCTTGTAAATAAGCTACCGAAGACAAGTCTAGCTCCACGCCCCAAACTAACCCTCAAGTTGGTGTGACGAGGCTTTGCCGACTATTATGATTCAGATGAACAGAAAATTCCTCAACGAGCAGTTTCAAAGTTTCATCACCATTTGTACGCAGAAATAGTGAAAGTGCATCAGCTACTGTTCTGAACTCTGCATATGTGTTTAAAAATGAACAAGCTACAAAAACTAAAACCCGTTGTATTCTAGGTATGCATGTTATCTGTGCTTTTTCTTATTGCAGTTGCTGGATCTTTGGGGATTGAACTTGATAAAATACAAGATACTTTATTGTGTGCCCGGCACAAGGGTGTTCAGCAATTTTTTAAAATGCACCTCCCATTCACCATAATGTACTGCTTAATACACCTGTCGGGCAGGAACGAAACTGCTTAGATTTAATACAAAATGTACAATATATTGTTACATTTCCAGATGGCATGGTCCACATAATGTACATGTACAGTGTGTAGTTCAGATTGCTTAAAGAAAAGAAGGTTCATATGTCCATGCCCGTCAGAACTTGGAAACCGTAAAATTGGGAGACACTGTTGAACTGACTTGTGTGTGGACCTGAGGTTTACTTTTCAGTAAAGCCGAGAAGTTACATGTATTTACAATTTCAATTCAAAAGGTGTATATTTTCTATGGCTAACCCCTGTGCACAAACCGGTGCATGTGCAACGGGGCGTCTGATGCTGATAAGAATATGTAGATGCTGTCTGCATTAGGTTGCTGTCGCTGCAGAACTGAAATCTGGCCAGCTTAAGTTGCTCAGTGTACATGCATGAAATGCTATCAAAGGTCAACTTGGCTCCCGTAAATCTTTCACACTACTCCTTTACAAGCCGTGACACAAGTGAATTATACTGCAACTGAGCGCAGCAGAAAGAAATCGTGGTACTGTATGTCCCCTGCCTGTAAGTGATGTACAAAGGTTGCGGTGCACTATGCTCCAATGAAGAACCATTGTAAGTGCTGCTTCTGTTAGACATGTGGACGATCTGATGGATGACTGCCGATGAGTGCAACAAAGTCGGTGCAATCCCAGAAATCCGTATGTTACAGATACATGTACCCAGAAATCTGAATACAATCGACTCGTCCACTAATTAGTAGCTTACACCTGCCCAATCTCATCATTGCAGTTGAATTTTTGGGTCCTGACGATGATGAAATCTACATATGTACACCAGCACCACACGGGGGCCAAGGGCTAAACAGCTGCATCCCGGCAGACTGTGGAGGTCATGACCTCTGGCCGATCTTCTCCTGGATCCACGGGTGGGTGATGACACTCTCCAGAGGCAAACGATGGGAAGGGTTGTGCTTCAAAAGCTGTGCAGATGAGGAAAAAAGGGCAGTAGAAATGTTAAAAACTTTTCGGCTCTGGTATGGAAGTACAAACTGTTTATTAGCACTGAGCACCACATGTACATGTACATACATACATACCTAGTACAAGCATTACTGGCCTGGAAGAAGAATGTTTGCCAATAAATCCTACACATACAGCAGGTGTTTGTCAAAACTTTGGGATGGTACCACTATCGATTTTTCTCGGGTTTTAGGGGCCTGCGGCATAGAGGCAAATGTAAGGCAATGCACTTCTGGTACAATTTTGGCATTAGTTAAAAAGTTTTTTCTTCAAGAAAAACATTTTAATTCTACACACCTTGGATATCAAGTCTCGTGCTCCAGGAGAAACATGATTTGGAAAGGTGAAATCCACCTGTTTGGAAAAAAGTTTTTTGGAAAGAATCGATGAAAATGGATATGTTCACTTAGCAGTGACTGAACAAGGATTACTACTGTAGTCTGGTAATATTTTGGAAATGTAAAGATGTTGGTAGGCAGACAGACACATCTTCTGTGGGAAGACCAAATAATGAACGAATAAGCACTGTGTGTCGTAAAAATTGAAAGATGCAACACAGTGAATGCCAAACATAAAATATTCTGCTTAAAGGTAAGTCAAGTATGAAATAAATAATATTTGGTTGCTTGCAAAAAGACATTTGCTGAACCGTTCTCAAGTAACGTGCAAAGAACTTTCCCATCTCAGTAAGTTAAATTGAAGGCATGTTGAGACACAGCCGTCCAAGCACTACTTACTTTGGTAATTTTTCTGTAGGTTTCCGTGTTTCCTTGGGATTCGAAAGGCGGCTTGCCGACTAAGAACTCGTAGCATAACACCCCTAGACTCCAGAGGTCGACCTTCTCGTCGTGGGTCTTTCCTTCGATCATCTCGGGGGGCAGGTAGTCCAGGGTGCCGCAGAGGGTGGCTCGTCTGTAACAGGACGCAAGAGGAATCCGTCACTGACTGTAGGCCGGGCCGAGTTGGAAATCTCAACTCAATAAATATTGCTGGGAATTTCCTTGAATTCTCGAAACTGTACAACTTCAAAACCACTGGCACATCTTCATTACTGAAATTTCGAGCGGCATCATGTGCCATAACAAATGTACGCTGTTTGAAGTAACAGTTGCTGAGATCTACCACAGCCCTGAAAGGTCCACGACAGTGGTGGATTTTGAAGGTTGATTCGTGTCTGCAGTTCGTGTAAGTCAACGAGTTGGCTTCACAGGAAAATTTCCTTTTTCCATTCTGCAATAGGCACACAGTCTGCCTTCTTTAAATGTTGCTGCAAACTTCACCCAATCTCAGTACACAACTAACCTGGATGATGGGGCGTGGACAGACCATCCAAAGTCGGCAATCTTGAGGTCGCCTTTCAAGGTGAGCAGCAGGTTCTCTGGTTTGATGTCTCTGTGGATGACCTTCTTCTCGTGGCAATAGCGTAGCGCCTTGGCTAGTTGGTAGATGTACTGCATTGAGAAGACCACATGACAAGAGCATGTTTCAACACTCATTGTGAGACCATGAGACACCACTAGAGTTGTCATCGAGTACTCACAAGTCAGCCACAAGTCATCCAGTGTTGAGTCACAAGAAGCTATTCACATGATCTACATGTATGACGATGGTATTCCATTCAAACCTTCTCATCTCTTATCGCTTGTTCAATTCTATTACTTTGCTTACAAGCTTTGAAATCTTTTATCCTTTCCTGTTTTTCGTCAGCAACACGCATGCTGCGCATATATGCTGTGCATATTACTGGTAATATCTTCATACATGTCAAATGTTCAAAAGTGGCGGCTTTTTTCGGCGACACCTAATCCAACAGTACAGAAATTATGCTGGGTGCAGTCAGTTGGACTCTGAGTCTCTGATGCCGTTGCTTATAATGAAGGTTTCTATTGGATCATAGTCGTGTTAACGAAAAATATTCAGCTAATGACTAGAGGCAATGCAGAACCTGAGGAACTGTAAACAACTTACCAGGGCCGACCTCTCTTCATCAAAGTGGCCTGATTTCTGGGCTTGCATCTCCTTGTACAACTCTCCCCTGGCCGCATACTCCAAGATGAGATAGACTCGGTTTTCATCGTAGAAGTACCCGTAGAGGCGCAAGATATGGTCATGTCTACAACAGCAGGTACATGAACAAACAAATTGTATTTATTTGTTCCTAACAACAATGTAAAACATCACTCTTCCATGTGTACAAGAAAGACTGGGGATTTTCAACTCTATCCAACCAAAGCTAATGCTGATGGCAGAATTTCCTTTCTACATTTGAGGTGCGTCACTTTCTTTGAAGAGATTTCTTAAATCCTCTTGGTACACATCTGCTCTGCCCGGGATGTTGTACATGTAGCTTTTGTCACAAACAAGGCAACTATAAGGGAACAGCGATGAAGTGCACAATTGTCAAAAGCTGTCAACATGCAACTAAGCCAGCAAGATTTCTCAGTATCACAGGAGCTGCATCCATTGCACAGAAAACTGCCAAAATTTTGGCTCATGGCAAAAATGAGGTTACCATGCAAATTACAAGTACGGTACATGTAAGTCAACTGGCATTTTTGCAAGAATGGTCAAAGTATCTGATATATGTAAAATCTGCGCAAAGACCAGGCTACAGCAAACAACTTGCATAGTATTTCTGAAGAGACAGGTTGTTCATTGCTCCTGACTGTTTCTCTGACGATTTCCGTTTGGTCAACAGAGAAACTGGCAACACGTGAGCAACGGTGTGTGCACTACAGCTTCATGTCGCGGTTCAACTAACGTGGGTATTCCGTACTGACATTACCTGAGATGTGACTGGATCTCAATCTCTCGTCTCAGCTGATGCTCCACGTTGGCCTTCTGGAGCTGAGATTTGAACAGGACCTTGAGGGCGACGATGAATTTGGACTTCTTCTCCCGGGCCAAATACACATTGCCAAATTTGCCTTTGCCCAGGGGCCTGCCAATGTCAAAGTTGGCAAGGCTCCATCTGCATCTGTGGATCGACAAACACAAGAATCTTCACATTTCACACCACCAGAGTAATGCATTGACTTGATAATTTTATCTAAGGCATGATGCACAGACAGGTTGCTTTAAACCGTAACTTGCTTTTAATTAACACCAACACAAACAGTTACACATAACACAGGTATAAATGTCAGTTATAATGTAGCACCTCTAAATATACAATTTCAAGTCAAGTGAGGCAGTCAATTTTTTTCATCTTATATTGCCAATCTTTCACTCATATTTCCTGTCATTTTTAACAGGAAGCTTTCTGACCTCTGTACAATCCTTCATTGTGTTGGAAACCACACAGATTTTCTTTTATTATTCCACTGTAGAGACTCATCAATCAAGCCTTACATCAGGTAACAGCAAATTGGCTCAACCTTTCTCAATCCTTCAAAATCCTCGAAATCCTCCTCTCAGATTTTAAAAGATCTGGGAGGGTTAGGGTTGACTTGTCAGGACTGTCAGGTAGCAATGGGAAAGCATCTGGTGCACAAGTATTATTGAAAACTTACGCCTCTTTTGATGACTGAGTTGAAGTTGCTGCTGATGCCGGAGCATTCTCTGCCTGAGACTCCTTAAGAACTCGATCGTGTCCGGCCGGCTTCTGCTGTTGGAGTTGCTGCTGGCACCTTGCTGGGTCCGGTCTGTTCTCGTTGTTGGGGGCAACTCTCGCTGCAGGCTTCTGCACCATGGCCGGGTGGGAAGTGGGCGGGGCCTGTCTTTCGGCTTGGGCCATTCTGTTTTCATGCATACTTGCCATAGCCATATTAGTCTGGGCGGAAGAAGGCACATTGAAAAATTTGAGAATTTTTGTTTTTAATGAAGACCCTATGCTGTTGTCAAGTGTTTCATCCCCGATTCTAGGATGTCTGTAACTAAAGTTACGCTGTCACGATCAATCTCTAAAATTCCAAAACTGAATTTGCATAAAATATTTCACGAATGAGATATTAAAGGAAAAAATGGCTATAAAACATCAAATCATCCAAAAAGTTTCAAGGACAAGTGTTTCCATTATCTTCAAATTTAGAGGCAATATGTGAAGGGTTTTTCCAGATCAATGTAAAAATCTACAAAATTGAAGTCATTTCAAATGTCTTGGGTACATGTATATGTTCATTTGGTTACTTAGTTTGAGAGACATGCACCTGACTACTCCGTGAAAGGCGGGGGGGGGGAAGAGGGACCGACAAAAGTATGCGGCTTGCTCACCTTAGCATTCTGCAATATTCTCAAGGCCTGGGAGGAAGCAGAGCCTGGGGCAGAGGTTGAGACGCCACCCCCTACACTGGTGTAGGTCTTGCTGTGGGAGGCGGCAGGCAGCACTCGCTTGGGAGCCATGCTGCGGTGTGGTGCGCTCGTTGTTGGCGTCATGAACTGCTATGAACCATTCGACAAGTTTTGGAATCGGGCAAATATAATACATTCACAACCGATGAAATTTGTGGGGGACCTGTCTGTTTTCAGAGGGGATTCTTGAAGGACGTCAGCAAACGAGGAACTTAGACAATGTTAGTCGCTCATCCAAACTTTTAAAAGATTTATTTAAATTTGTCGAGACACAAGTTGATGTGCTCCATAGATTTCGGCAAAAGACACCTGAATACAATGTGAAGAATCTTTCTCGTATACAATCCGTCTTGTTATCACAGTAAACATTGACACCATGTGAGCACACCAACGATGCACAAACACCATCTGTATCCTTAAAACATCGTTGTTGAAACAGCTGTCCACATTCGGGCATTTTCTGTGCCTGCCATACAGTTTCATGGTGCCTGTTATTTCCCCCTTTAACATCACGCCAGCAGCTACATGTACATGTTTGCAAAATCACAGACTGGATAACCATTAACCCTAACCCCCCAGGGTGTATGTAAAACCGTATTGAAATTGGAGGATTTGGGACTGTTAGGGTTAAAGGTGGAGGTACAGTACATGACAGTTGACAGAAACGTCCTAAAAGTTGTGCAACAAACAGAACAGTTCATTTTGCAATCATCTCCGTGGCAAAGAAGTTTTCTCAATCCTTCAGAATCATGCAAGGTGGAGAAAACCAATGGCACATACAGTATTTGGACTACTGTAAGTGACCTTCTGACATGTCTGAGGAACATCAAGGCCCATGCAGAGCAATACATGTACATGTAATCTTGTCATACACATACATGTACATTGTAGCTGCTGGGTTTATTATCTTTAATCCTACCAAACCCGCTAAAAACATTCTGGCATATTCAAGGATCTGGCACATCTCGGAGGGTTATGGCTGACCAACCAACTTGCAACCTACTGTCACAGTTTTGGGGGAACAAGTTTTACAAAGTTTCAGTGACAGTCTTAATACAGGTCCGATGCACTGTGGCAGAACTGGCAACTTGATGGACCACAATCCACATCATTCCGTCTTTACCCACCCACCTTGGAATCTGGCTTGTATGCCATCATTGACTGGCTCTCCTTGGTTGAAATCAGGATCAGTTTGGAAAATGAACTGAGAAAAGAGGGGAAAAGGTGGATCAGGGTTATGTTACTTTATACATTAAATGGGCCATGGACTGAGAATTTAACCCGTGACCAACTGACCAACATTTTAATTAATCCGCCATAAACTAACACTAATTTCCGTCCTTTAATATCACCATGGTCACCGAAATATCGTTGTTTGAATAGAAGAATCGTGACCCAAAATGTTCCAAACTAAAAAAAATCAAAGAAATTCGCGCTCCGACCATCAGTGACAAATCACGACCGACATACATGTAACGTCTGTATGCATGCACCCGACATTGCCCGGCCGAATACACAAACATGACAAAATCCTGGCATTTCATTTTCAGGAAACGACACAAACAAATTCTGAAATTACAATCGTCATTTTATGTAAAATTTCTATAAAATGTCGTCAACAACCATAAATTCTTACCAAATAAGGATAAAATTGTGCAATTTGATGATCACACGTTGCTGGTTCCTTCCAAAGTTTCCTGAATCCTGTGAATGAACCGAGTGATCGCCGTGCACTGTGTGTACCTTTTAAATTCGAAACCAAAACTGTGGGCGCTGATTGGTCACTGGGATGCCGGTACACTATGCATATTCATATTTATACTTTTCTTCCATTCCTTATTTTAAAAAAGCAACAAAAAAGGTTGTGTTTAAAAACTTCCCAAATTAACTTCAAATTAGAAATAATGCACTTTTTTTTCTTCGAATACTTTTTAAATTTTATGTAAAAATTGAAATAATCCCAGGTCAATGTCAGGTGATCTCGATCACATGATGAGCATTGTTTTCCTACCTCCATGGTTTACATCATAGTTCATACATGTACTGTACATGGTTAATAATGGCAGGATATCTCATTTTTTCGGTGGTTTTAATTTTCTTTTCCGGTGTACGGCCAATATCTGGAAAGCCAAACATCATCATAATGATGATGGACGACGTAAGTATTGATTCAAATTTGTTTCTAAGAAACTGAACGGACTTGAATTGGACAATTGAACCGTCGTAAACGTCACCGTCACTTCACCGCGTTCACGGTCATGACGGTTCATCGTCCAAAACCGCTTCCACATGTTGACCTGTTTACCCCTAGTCTAGAACGGTTACGGTAATTTTGCCCCTTTTCCATTTCACCCCACGTCATTTCGCCCATAACAACTTCGCCCCATTTCCGTTTCACCCCACCCCAAGCTTCGCCCCGTCACCACATCGCCCGGCCGGTCACTTCACCCTTTTTCCCCTTCGCCCCAGCATGCCCAGCTTTGCTTGACATGCTTGAAGTTGAACATGTTTAATGTGTTTGAAGGTGGGCCACACCTTTCTTGTGTGTTCCATGGATTTACACCACGTCACACGTAATATGGATTTGAAAATCATGATAATGAAATTGGACTAAATAAAGAAGGGAGTGTATTTTTGCTGGCGACGGCAAAAGTTTTTCGAAGTTATTTTGCCGGGATGTGTTTCACAAGAAACAATTAAAAAAAAACACTAATTTTGAAAAGTTTGTAAGGAAAGCAATCGATTTTGTTTGTACATATAGGTTTTGCCATCTCTTCTCTAATTGATCTTCTAATAATTATTTATTCTTTTATATATTATGTAATGAGCTTATTTTTGTCCTTCGAACCCCGTAATGCTCTGTGAACATTGAAAAGGTTTATTCATACCCTGATGGTTACTGTTGGAACTTGCATCTGTCGTTGGTATGTTTTTTGGCAGTGATCATGTTGGGCACACACAATGCATAGTTGATCGGCAAAATAGCCCAAGCCTGTTTATATTTTTGTGTGTGTACAAAAAATTTACTATCCTAAACTATGGAAAAGTACATTTCCCAGGTCAGAAACTCACTTGGACGTACTTTCCATCATGTCTGTGGCACTATCTATCGATTTAATTGCCGCGGTTACTGATCGCTTAGTCATGCAGTACAGTACATGTAATTCAAGCCATGTAAATGTTTATGACATCTGGAAATTTATTGGAAATTAGTGCCTGAGCCCAGTATGCCTTTATATACAGGTACATATCAAAAATATCTTCTAGTCTTCCCTTTTTGGTCTGTGATTTCTGCTCGTCGCTCTGACTTTGTTACGTGGTTGCACTGCAGGACAACTGTTTCATGCACATGCACGCAACATACTGACTACACTTGACATTAAAATCAGTGACCTCATGGTGTTTCTTCATTTTGAAAGATGGCGGTTCTACAGCAATAGCCTGGGAGTTGGGCAGAAGAATCCCTGTTTTTGCCTGTGTTTATTGACATGAAATTTGTTACACTTTTAGGAGATTGTTTATTCCTGAACGTCGGCTGGCAATATTGGGGGCATTTTGTTGGGCTTGTTGGGGTGGATAATTCGAGGGGGACAAATCTCAGACCTGAAAATCAGGTTTGCGATTTTTCAGATGTCATGATCATTGGGCATTGAGTTACTTGAGCTACAGTTGGTGCATTCTAAAGTTGTCTAGAGTTACTCAGTGTTGGGTGCATTCTGACTGGTTTTTGTACACTTTTAGATGGGCTGGGGTGATTTAGGCATCTTTGGTCATCCGGCTAAGGAAACGCCCAATCTCGACCAGATGGCTGCAGAAGGGGTGCTGATGACTGACTTCTACTCTGCCAATCCACTGTGCTCACCTGGTGAGTAGTCAATCACTGTATGAAGGGGAACAGGTCAACCCATATGCAGGCCAACTCATTCACTGATCAATTCGTGCACCGACCAACTTGTTCATTGCAACTCGATGCTCTGTCGATGTTTTAGTAAAGTCGGCCATTCAGGATGTCGAATGACCGGAAAACTGTGCTTCTTGACTGTATAACCATTTGAATGCATTAAGAATTGTTCTTTTTAGAACCACAAATTAAAATTGTTCCATTTTCAAAGAAAACATGTAGTATTAATAATAGAATTTCACAAAGCAATGGTCAAGATATAGATAATTACTAGGGCAGAGCAACTTATTTTACCATAGTGGCTTGTCATTCATAAGTTAAATGCTAAAAACCTTGTTTTCTACCGGACTGGGTAGGTGACAAGTTGGGAGAAAAGTACAGCATACAGAGGGCGAAGGCAGCACAACAGCACACGTCCTCACACGTGCCGTACAAAGGATACAATTTGGCGCACATGTTGGTCAGCATATGAATTGGTCAATTTACGAGTTGGTCAATGTACGAGTTGGCAAGTACCAGTTGGAACGGATATGAGTTGACCTGCATTGGTCCCAACTACATGTACATGCATGCAGCAGAGGAAGAACGGAAGCGGCTGCTTCATCTAGGTTTAAATTAGGCAGAGACTTCAGTCCGGTTCCCAATTTCACGAGACTTCTTAACCAGCAGCAACTCACACCAATTGTTGGGTATTCGTTCTCAGACTTAAGCGCCCTTGGAAAGTAATCCTTCAAAATCACAAGAAGCCAAAACAAAGTGAAAGATTCATTTCACTGAGAATTACTTTAAATTTTGCCGAAGAAAAAATGACGAAATCGACCATAGGAATCGAAGCTACGATCTTGTTGTCCAGACATTTCCATTTACAAAACCGTAGAAATACATATACATGTACCTCAATCTGTAACCTCACATTAAAATGCTGCAGCATTCCAATTGACATCAAGATTGATGCATGGTTGTTGTTTCTGATCTTCATGAAGCCTCACTCAATCAGGACCAGAGCCAGATATGGAGCCAACAGCATTTAAATTAAAGGCAAATGTGACTGTGTAATCCTTTGGAAATAGTTCATCATAGAAGACCATGTCCAAATCACTTGGCTATGGCAGGAGATTACACACAACCAGTTGACAACTCTATGGGAGCTGGCCACGGCCACTACCATAGACTTGTGTGTAATTTCAAGCCGCAGCCAAATGATTCGGAAACGGCCGTATCTACACGTTCAGCCTTCTGTGCTACCTGAAATCAGTGGCATATTTTCAAGGCGACACTCGGGGGTGCACACATTTTTTTCAACAGATAACTTTAAATGCAGTGAGCCATGGCTTGAACATGTATGTATGTAAAGTTGCATAGTTAAGCCACTGCCCCAAAGTGTGTAAGTGTCTTCGCATCCTTTTCTTCCGGTAGCACGAGCGGCTCTCTTGACTGGCAGACTGCCAATCCGCAATGGCTTCTACACGACCAACCAGCATGCCCGCAACGCTTATGCTCCCCAGTTTGTTGTCGGCGGTATCCAAGACTATGAAATCCTTCTTCCGGAACTTCTGAAAAAAGCTGGCTACAAGAGCAAGATTATTGGAAAATGGTAGATAACTTTGTTTTAAAAATCATCAGAATTACAGTGTCATGTCAAAGACCAACACTAGCTGGGATTTATATTTTTCACACTGTTTTTTAACTCTGAAAACCTTTTCCCACATCTCTAAAACTCAAATTGGTTCCATAAGAGCAACACATGTTACTCTTATGAACTGCTTGTACAAGTACACATATCTGTGTTCCCAAGCATCATTTTATCAAGTAGATTTAGTGTCTTTTTCCTGTCAACTCATAACTTTCTTAATCCTCCAAACCCCAGTGTGTCTGACAGTGTTGCACCGGATCCAAGCTTTGACCTTTTGACCCTTACCAATTCTTTCCAGGCATTTAGGCCATCAGCCTCAATATCTCCCTCTCCAGCATGGCTTTGACGAGTTCTTCGGCTCACCCCATTGCCACTTTGGCCCATACAACGACAAGGGGACTCCCAACATTCCTGTGTACAGGGATGGTGAGATGGCCGGTCGTTACTACGAAGACTTTATTATCACAAAAACGGGAGAGTCTAACTTGACACAGCTTTACATTCAGGTAATAAACAAGAATTAACTTCTATTTTCCTCCCACAACAAATATGTCAGCTAAAGCCATTTGATGAAATGCATCTGCTTGCCACTTTGTACTCTACATGTACATACATACCTTCAAGATGTGTCACAATCTACTCTGAGATTTTTTTTTTTGCCACAACAGGAAGCTTTAGAAATCGACAAGAATTCATCCTCCAAAACTTGCTTGTAAATTTACACACTGTAGTTGAGATCTTAAGGGTCGAAATGTTGAGAAGGCAAAATCTTTCTACAAAATATGCATATGTTGGCTCAAATTATAACTCTGAAAAACTCTTTGACAAACATTTGCCCAAACGGCTTTGCTCATTTTTACTCTGAAGAACTTTATTCCCAAATTGTCCACAGTGGTTCACTCTAGTACTGTATTTCAGCTTTCAACATGTTCAAATGGCACCACGCCCGGCCCCATTAAAAGTGATATTGGTTGGAGTCTTACCTTGAAGCGTGAAAAAGTCCTCCCCAGATCTCCTGTTTGATGTCCCACGATATTGGAGGGTGAGAGAAGAGGATAGTTATAAAGCCACGCACATTTCCAGTTGCATTGCTGCTCAGTACGCTATTTTCATCAATACCTCCTGTTCGTCAGGCCACAAGACCGATTTCAGTAGCCAAAATCAGCGCACATTCAGCCTCTTCCCTCACAGGTACTCAAATATACTCCTGGGTGGAGAACAGCATTTATTCTCCTGGATGGAGAGGGGCAAGTAGGGGTAACATGACTGGCCCAAGGTCAATCCAAATATGCAACCAGCAGGATTCAAGCCGTCAACCATTGTGGCCACATGCCCACATTCCAGCTTTTATAACAGTTCTGCACATTGTAAACTCCAGCTTTTCAGAAGTGTTTTTCGAGTATTGTGCTCTCTGATGCTTTCCTGGCACTGTACTTACATTAATACGGGCGATTCACAAAAGTGCGCCTCCAAAGCACGAAATTTGTCGAACTTTTCCAAACGTGCATTGGGTTGTCAAATTTCCCGCACTGTGATTGCCCAATGCGTTGCAAAATCTTGGAGGCGCACTATTGTGAATCGCCCATATTAAGGTGTTGTTTGTAATGCACGCTGAAAGCATCTCATCAGAGTAGCAATTTCGTGCTGCTAGTTTGTGTGGTTGCCAAGCTGAACAGTAGATGCTTACTCGGCAAACATAGGTTACCAACCAAACGATGTGCATGTTTATTTCGTGTGGCTGGTTCTCAGGTATTATCCGTGTATACTACACGTAGCAATTTTGTGAAGAGATATTTTCTATTGAGCAGCTGTTCTGTACTTGGGCCCGTATTTGTCACAGCATTGTCACGCACACTGTACTTCAAAAATCTGTCACCTGGTGCGTATAGGAGGCAGTGGCATTCATTGCAAACCAGCACAAAGCCGGTAACCCCTTTCTCCTATACTGGGTGCCTGACGCAACCCACACCCCCTTGTATGCCTCGGAGCCGTATCACGGTACAAGCCAGCGAGTACTGTACGGTGACGCGGTCAGAGAACTTGATGATGGCATTGGGCAGATTCTGAACAAGGTCAGGCAGCTGGGCATCACAAATAGCACTTTTGCCTTTTTCATGTCTGACAATGGGGGCGCTGTTTATGCCAGAGAGAAGGGTGAGGCTAGAGTGAGTTTTTTATTTTTTTTCCAAATCTCGGCTTCCTCTCCTGAATTTGGCTTCAGGTTTCAGTTTGGTGAATTCAGCTGCATTTGGTCAGTTCCTGAACTATCAACTTGTCTTAATTAAAACCCTACTGTTGAGCATTTTCATTTGAGATGCCAACAGTTTATCTTTGAAAATAATTCTTAGTCAGAGACGAAACCGAATCCACATAACTGCAGCTAAGATTTTGAAAATGGCAAGGGCCTGAGATGATAATTGATATGCCTGTAATTGTTTTGCACATAAATGCACAGCTGCCTGAGGCATGCCATCAAAACCCACAAATGCATGCTGTTCTTACTCCAACTTTCCACCGCCCGCACATTCTGTGCTTCATCTCACATTGAATCCATCAAATCATGTGCAGGAAGCGACCACCTTCATTGAGGCCCAGCAGAAAGCCAACAATCCCTTCCTTCTGTACTGGGTGCCCGACGCCACCCACACGCCCCTGTTCGCCTCGCTGGCCTACCATGGCACAAGCCAGCGGGGGCTGTACGGCGACGCCGTCAGGGAACTTGACGACGGCGTGGGCCAGATCATGGGCCTGGTCAAGCGGCTTGGGATCGCGCAGAACACGTTCGCATTCTTCACCTCAGACAATGGGGGTGCTGTGTTTGAGAGGGAGAATGGTGAGGCTATTGTCGGAGTGCAGAGAACATTTTGGCTAATACACCTGCACACTTGCACAGGCCTGTATCCCACATGTTTACTTGTGTTTGCACTGGTCTATCTCACAGTGAAAAAACCCTTTCAAACCATCAACACCAAAACTGGTCAATGAAATTATGCTTCCCATTACTGTATCGTTGTATGCATTATTAATCTCATAGTGTGCTTCCTTGTTATAAAGGTGTTAAATAAAACATGAGATTTCCACCACTGAATTGGTTTGGCTAAGAGATAAAGGTTTTTAAAAATGAGCAGTGGATATGGAAATTGAAATCAACAGCTTGATCTAATCATGGCCTGTTCAGTGTGTTTGGTGTATACATATAGTTTCCATCTTGTTCTTGGGTGTGTGTACATACATGTTATAGATTGAGTCTGGCCATTCTGTCTCAGTTTGTAACCCAGAGGCACTCTTAACCCAAGCCCCTGTGTCCTTCCACCGCTCGTACTATCCTCATCTCGTTTTTTGTCCATCACACTATGTCTTCATTAGGAGGCAGTAACTTTCATTGAGAACCAGCACAAAGCCAGCAACCCATTCCTGTTGTACTGGGTACCAGACGCGACCCACACACCACTGTATGCCTCGCATGCCTACCACGGCATCAGTCAGCGTGGTCTGTATGGCGACGCGGTCCGAGAGCTGGACGACGGAGTCGGTCACATTCTCAGCAAGCTCAAGGAGCTCGGTATCGCAGAGGACACTTTTGCGTTTTTCACGTCAGACAATGGCGGCGCTTTAGTCTCAAAATTTAACGGTGAGGTTATGGCTATGCATCTCGCTGTAACTTTCTCGCAGATAAACCGTGCCAATGTGCATTATGCATTCCTTTGGCATTGTGCATTTACATGTACATGCAAAATTGCTGCATTTCTGTCAGCTTCTGAGAATGCTTCAACATGCAGAGTTCAAAATTGTCCCAACCCCCCCCGCATCAGCATGCCGTTTCTGTGACTTTCATTTCTAAAATGGTTAACAAGTGTTAAAAATTCCTTTCCATTTCCAAGCAAAATTTAAAAAGTCAAGCATAGTTGCAACTGGGTTACCTGGAGGTGGACTTATTTACAGTTTAACATAGAAAACAATTACATGTACCTAAGAAGGAAAATTTCACTTGGAATTGCGTCAACAGTTCCTAGTAGAAGAATACAGTAGGAAAAATGAATAATAAAAAATAATACGAAATCAATTGATGACCTCATTATGATGTCATTACATATTTGCAATGCAAAACAACAATATATTTACAACACATTCCCACCAAGATTCAAGATAATCCAATGTTTGTTTTTATTTGTGAAACAAACATTCGCTATTTCCACCAAGGGTGCATTTGAACTTTTAGTAATGAAGAATTTTAAGAGTACTGGTACATGTACCTTGATTTGATCAAGGGGTACATTTTTCTGGTTCCCGACGCATGTTTAGCTCTTATGACCTCCACATAAGAAGTTACCTCAGCAGTATTTGGTACATTTATAGTACCATGTAATCAGTCACAAGGACCAGTGTTTGGAAGACACTACACGTACACATGCACAGACAGCTTCGGATACTTGAACATGACATAGAATAGGCACAAGGAATTTTCCTTTAAATGAGCACAACCCTTGCGCAATTTCTCAGAGAATTTCACCTCAGTAAGACTACGTGTACATGGTAGCAGAAGCACTGTTTAGTGCATCAGTTTTCATCCCTTTCACTTGTATGGGTTTACTTGTGAAGTAACTTGCTTGTTGGTAGACTGGTATGGTGCTCTCATATTTGTCCTCCGCGTCCTCAGACTGGTGAGGAACTGTCAACTTTTGTCCCAAAGCAAGGATGTTTCAGTGTAACTGCTTTGCTGCATGTTGTCAGTAGTAGTCAGGCCAGTTTGCTGGCACCTTCCTCACTTTGAGATACGCCTTGAAATTCAAGTTACGGTCTTTACAGGTTTTTCACCAGTTCATTTCCAGAATTTTTGTCGGGGGTGTTTATGCCATGTGGACTAATACCGAACAGTATTTTTTTCTGCTGGTTTTGTTCATGCTCTTAAGCCGTTGAAGTAGACATGAGATGAACTATCTGTGATATTGTTTACGAAAATGGAAAAGGAAAAGAAAACCAGAGTGTGATTCGTGCATTGTGTTGATTTCCGGATTTTTAGAGATGAGCGTTTGACTCGTATGTCAACAAGAGAGAGTTGCTGGACATTACTTCAACGTATGGCTGGAGATCAGTGATGGCGTGTTACATCATTGAAAAAGGCCTCCAGAGTTCTCTCCATGAATGGTTCTGTTCAGTGCTGTGATCCAGAGAGAACTGACAGTGCTGTACATTCTAGTTGAACAAAAGTAGTTTAGGGTTGCATGGGCACGTTTCAAAGGAGAATGCCTTCCAGTGATCTAAATGCACTGATTGTGTGATTTTTATAATCCATCCACTTTCATGAAGTCTCACATTATTTTGTTTCGGAAGGCAGTGAGGATTGGAGCTGCTCTTCCAACAAGTGTAATTACTTTGTTTCGTCATGTACGTGTAGGAAGCCTTAGATTTCATAACGGTGGAAACCCAGCTGGCCAGCCCCTTTTTCTTGTACTGGGTCCCAGATTCGGCCCACCGGCCCCACTATGCCTCTAAGCATTACCTGGGCACTAGCCAGCGGGGTCTGTACGGAGATGTGGTCCGGGAATTGGACGACGGAGTTGGCCAGATCCTCTCGCATTTGCAGCATCTCGGGATCGAAAGAAACTCCTTTGTGTTTTTCACTTCGGATAACGGTGCACCTCTCAATGCGAAAGCTGACGGTAGGTTGAATACACGTGCAGGAGAGTGGTTTTTTTGGAGGCTTCTGAAGGGAGTTTGTTTTCTAGCCATTTCATGTTTATGTTTGTTACTGCGTACATGTATCAGGCAGTCTAAGATATTGGCTTTTTTTCAGGAAATGTTCAAGTGTCTTGTGTGTGAAGAACCATTCATCATTCACGATAACTGCATGTACATGTATAATCATGATTTTCAACTGTGTGATGACATTGTGAAAAGATACTTAGTCTTATTTCTCCATGTTCATGAACATTATTCCCAGCTGATAATGTCTTCAAGACAGCATGCCTAATTCAGTTAAATTCTAAGTCTTCTTGTGCTCAGCTTTTTTTATTTTGCCTTCCTTGCTGTCTCCAGCATTGATTTAGAACATTAAGCATAAAGTCTACTTCTGAACGCCATGCATGCATCGAGAGACTGGAAACCCAATGTTTATGTCCTGACAAAACTTCTCTTGGCCTGTACACGTACATCAACCCAAGTACACAGTATTAAAGTCAGTTGAGTGAAGGCACACTGCCATGGTTAATGACATTGTGTTTTGTTGGTGGAGAAATGACCCTGTGGCATATTACTGACACGTATACACTTTCAAATAAACTGTGGTGTAAATACCGTCGTAGCGCAAAATTGATGACCCCTGAGAAATGCAGCAAGACAGAGTTGAACATGTTGATAGCAATAAAAACACCCTACAGATGCAGCTAAGACACATACCAGCACAACATGGCACGTGTATCAGTCAAGCAGAAACAAAGCAAGGTAAGTTGGCCATTCGACACCTCTGGCAGCCGATTTTTTCCAAAGCGTTGATTCCTGAAAATCGGATACCCCAAAACAACACTGAGACTTTCTTATCAAAGACTGTACAGCTAGATCCACCTGCTATTCATTGCTACAGTATGTGCTTAGACATATTGATGGGATAAATTTTACGTCCCAAAATGACATGTTATTGCCAACAACCTTGAATACACATCTTCATGATTGCACAGAAGCTGTTTCTGGTTAGGGCATGGTCCATTGGTTGTGTATAAACTCACTTGCTCCCTGTGCTTACTTTATATTGTTTTTGCTCTCTTAAGTTACAAAGCAGTGTGAAAAATTAACATGTAGTGGCTTCTGCACATCTGACCATGGCCAACATACATGTAAGGTTGACAAAAACAGAAACAGACTTTAGAAACAGAGCAGGTTCTGTCTACACCTAGCACATACATGTACATCGGCGCACAAATTTCTCACAACAGAGTAAAACCTACATGTAGGTTTTGAGAAAATCGCATTTAAAAGTTGGTCCCTTTTTCAAACTCTTATTTCCCCAGCATTCAGCATGCCTTTGACGTAACCAATAAGACTTCATGAAAGACAGGATCTTAAACGACAAAACCTACCAAATGATATGCATAGAAATCAATTGTTTATTTTATAAACAAATAAATTCACCTCTTTGTGAAAATGCTCACATTCATGTGACTTTCACAGTCTTTTCATGTGCTGTTTTGCTATAGCATGTGCTAGGTGCAAAATTGTCACTTTTGTATACATTTTGGCATCAAATTGACCTCTTGATGAAAACGGCAAAATGAGTTTGCCCATGAACGGTTTTGTCCTTCGTAGCTAATGCTACATATATTTATGGAAGAAAGATTTGCCTCTCTGTGAAAACGCAAAATGCGGAAAAGTTGAAATTTGGCCCAGATAGATCATCATGTTTGGCTGATTTCAGTAGATTTGGTAAAAAATCATTACACCAAGTTGTAGGCATTCCATAGCCTAGTTGATTTTGCCCAAAAACAGAAATTTAAAAATATCATAATTTGGGGCCCACATGTCTCTGTGAAAACAGTGACGGCATGTGTAGTGAATCTTGGTTTGCTGTTATGACCTTTAAACACCTTCCAACATGACTAGGGCACAAGTTACTGCCTCCACTCACACTTGCCATGCATAGACGTGTACCTGTGCACATGTGTAGTAGACCTGTGTTCCCACTGCTCACAGATACATGTACAAAGTAAAACCCAGGGACCTTTGCAGCGTATTAGTCATAAAAACACCTGCTGTTCATCACCAAGCATCCAAGTTTTGTTCTTACAGTATCCATGCTTTATTGTTTCACCAAGTCTAAACCTCAACTTCCATCTGTAATACGTTTACCGGTATCTTCACCCATTTTTGTCTGTAACATCTTCACCCATCCTGTTTCCGTTTCTAACCGCCCATACTACACCGTTTCATTGCACTTGTCCACCACCATGTGTGCGACCTGCTCAGGTTGGTGAGATGGCCTACATAAATTTGTACGTCATTAAACATTTAGTCATTTACAAATTGAGTTCTAGACTCAGTTGGGAGGTCCTTGATTGAAATTGTCATTGTTTGGCTCCATATGATGTACTGTGTATGGGATTAACCATTTTAATAGCATGTTCACAATTTAAGAGAAGCAAGGAAAACTGGGGAAGAAAATTTCCTTTTGTCAGATTCAAAGAACAGCTGAAGTATCCATCAACTAAATATTTGGTCTTTGTTTCCCTTTCTCAAGCTCATCATCTTTCCAAGATTTCCAAATCCTGTCAGTCTTTCAAGATTAATATACATGTAGTTTACATCATCGCATGTTTTCTTACCAGAGCGGGTCACTCATTAACCTTGCTTTTAAATGCTGCTGCTGGTTTGGCATGTCTTTCCAGGCGACAGTTCAGGTTGAAAATGCAGCTTTTAAAATCTGCCATCAGAGTTCATTTTGGAATCAGTTGTGTGAGTTTTTCAGTGACAGAAAAATTCGACCAACATCAGCAATTTGTTTTTATGCAGCCAGAATTGTTGCCAGCCATGTGCTTTTTGCAGTGTTAATTAAAATCCCTCTGTTACTCATTGCGTTTTGTGTTTTCAACAAACTGTGTATGGATGGAATGATTTGTTCGTCATGTGTGTTTTAATTAATTTGTGCATGCTGTGAGTCTTCAGTGTTTCCCCAGTTGACACAGAAAATCACATGTTATCAAGGGATTTATGTAAATGATACACTGATGTATTTGTGGGCTGGCCTTCAGTTGGATAAATTCACCTGTTGGCTGTACTCAACTGTAGTTCTAGCAATTTTCAGGAATATCATAGCTGTAATGCTTTTTTAAACAAACAGGTGGAAGCAATGGACCTTTCCTGTGTGGCAAAGAGACAACTTTTGAAGGGGGTATGCGAGAACCAGCTATTGCCTGGTGGCCGGGTACCATCAAACCAGGCCAGGTAAACTGCAAATTGAAACTACACGTAGACTAAAACCAGTGATCACCTTTAGGGAGTAGTTTGTGATGTAAACAGTGTTTTTTCCGGTGTCTCTGTACCATTTTTAAAATATGCAAATATTGAAAAATTAACATTTTTCACACCACATGTCCTGCATTTGTGAATATCAGTGGTGAGCATCCTACATGCACGATTCGCATCCTCATCAAAGGCCATTCAGGCCTACTTGTACATGAAAACACTTCATTTACCATTTACCGTTATTGTTCAAGTCAAAATTGCATGTTACGATATCTATCATCAAGTTGTACAGTAATTTTCATTATGTATGTATATTGGAATTTCTCACATTCTACTGTGATTAAAACCTGACACGATAAAGCTTTACCAGAGACTGCTCTTTGTCAACAGAGATAACCCCTTTTTTTTACATTATTCCGAATAGGTGTCCCATCAGCTGGGCAGTATTATGGATCTGTTCACCACAGCCCTCAAAATTGCAGGACTTTCACCGCCATCGGATCGCATCGTTGATGGCACTGACCTGCTCCCTAATCTCGTCAATGGCACCATTGATAGCGCCAAGCCGATTTTCTATTACCGTGGCAACGAAATGATGGCAATTCGCATAGGCTTGTACAAGGCCCACTACTGGACGTGGACCAACTCCCTTCAAGAATTTGAAAAAGTAACAGGATTGTTAAAACCTCACTTCAAGCTTTTAATTTCAGATATTACTATAGTACCGCAAATTTTTGAATGCAGTTTACCTGAGCAAACCATAGATTTCAAAGGTGGATTTTAGAAGTGCAGTTTAATAATGAATCTTTTGCAATCTGACACAGTTCCAAAATAACATCCATCTGTATATCTAGCACTTGATGTCGGTAGCCCTATACTTCTAGGTATGCAATTTTTATTTCATGATATATTTTGGGGAATGTGCACGATTAGGGGTAATGATGGAGTTTGTGAGGTTATGCTCAGCTGTAATCAGATGTATTCTCAGACAAAAGAGGCAGCCTGTCATTCCACATTTATATCTAATGGTTTACTACCCTGTGCAATACAAGCATTTCATGCTTGAAGCTTTCAAGGTGGCCTGGTATTTCAAGCAGTTTGCTCATTCTAGACAAAGTTCCGTTCGTATAATCATAATTAATAGACAACAAATGTTGCATATTCATGTCACATTAATGTTGAATCCATTCCATCTCTAAAAAAGTCATTTCTGTACTTTGATCTGCCTTTATCTTCTACAATTTCTCTCAGGGTGTTAATTTTTGTCGAGGGGAGAATGTCACTGGAGTTATGACCCACCAACAGACAAACCATACGGATGCCCCACTGCTGTTCCATCTTGGGCGTGATCCCGGGGAAAAGTACCCCATCGAGTAAGCATGTGTGTGAGTCTCTGTGTCAAGCTCAGCAATCCTGCATGTCACTGTGTTGCTTGTATTATCATGATGAACCCTCGGGGCATGATCTGATGCTTCATTGCCCCTTGATTGACTGGCTTGACAGCTTCCTGCAGTACTTAAATTCTCTACTCACTTCACTTTGGAGATTTTTCTGAATAGCTTCAAAACTGAGTCCGTTTTCATGCAGTACCAGTAAATGGTTGTGAGTTTTCAGTGACATACCAAAGGTTGAGCCATTTTTAATTTTCCCATTTCTGCCAATCCTTTATAGCTTTTTCTGCAGCCCTAAAACATTTCGTGGGTCTTTTATGTTCAAATCAAATAGAGTAGACTCCCAGTTTTGGCTTCAATATCATACAGTTGAAGTTTTTTTCTGAATTTCTTGACTACAGTATGTAATGATACATGCAACTATGAAAGAAGCCATAAATCTGACTAAGTCCTTTTCCCACTTACCATTCCCTTGCTGTGTCTCAATCATTTTTACCTGCCAGAGGTTATAAACTTTAAAAAGTCTTAAGAAGTTTCATGCATCCATCAAAACAAGTAATAAATACTACTGCTAATTATCAAATGAAACATATTTTTTTACTAGTGTTTGTTTATTTAGTTCATCCAACAGCGCATTTAGCGCCAATTACAGGATGAAATGATAATTAAGAAGATAATGAAGAAATATTCAGATTTTAGAGGTAGAAGGAAAACTCGGAATTAATATTCAATGGAAAACCCACAGAGTCAGGCACGGACTGAAAACCCAATCCACATGCTGACCTAGGTGGGATTCGAACCCAGGTCACAGAGGTGGAAGGTGAGGAAAGAGTCACAACTCCAACCTGACTACATCCTCTTTGACCAAAATGATCAACAGTTCCTCTGAATGACCAAACCAGTGACTAACTAACCCAAGGGTGAGCATTCTGCTAATTTTAGCTGCCCATACAAGTAGTAAGCAATATAAGATGGGTCTATAGTATATACAAGTAATAAAAACTACCAGCTTGCAAAGTCCAAACCACCAGCTTGCTAGGTCTAAACCACCAGCTTGCTGAGTCTAATCACCAGCTTGCTAGGTCTAAACCACTAGCTTGCTAAGTCTAAATCACCAGCTTGCTAAGTCTAAACCACCAGCTTGCTAAGTCTAAACCACCAGCTTGCTAAGTCTAAACCACCAGCTTGCTAAGTCTAAACCACCAGCGTGCTAAGTCTAAACCACCAGCTTGCTGAGTCTAAACCACCAGCTTGCTAAGTCTAAACCACCAGCTTGCTGAGTCTAAACCACCAGCGTGCTAAGTCCAAATCACCAGCTTGCTGAGTCTCAACCACCAGCTTGCTAAGTCTGTCTCTCATGTATGACTGGTATTGTCAGCTGAATACAAATAAGCTGGAGACAGAATAAGGTTCATTTGCAGCAAAGTCAATCGAGACAAAATACCGAGCTTTTGAGTTAATGGCTGGACACCCTTTTTTCTGTGGAATTCAGGCAAACTACTCAGGAATACAAGGAGGTGATGCCCGTGATCCTGAGGGTCGTCGGCAACCACAAGGAGAAGCTCGTTCCCGGTCAGCCACAGCTCAACATGTGTGACTGGGCAGTGCAGGTAGGCATTACCAGCAAGTTAAGAGAAAGCCTATGTAAAAATGAGTCCTGAAAATGGTGCAACATTTCTTTTTCACAGCTCTGACAAGTTGGGTGCCGTTCAGACAGTGTGGAAATTGTAGTTAAATAGTAAGTAGCATTCTCTGTGCGTGCTTCTCACCACCAGGAAATGTGATGGCACTTCATATCCTGAGGGTACATGTACATGTATGTTGAATCACGGAGCTATAAAACGAGCAGATGGTTTAATAGTCTGTGAACGGCCTTCTCGGGAAAGGCAGATAGTTGCCAGGGCACAGAGTGGACCATTTTTTAAATTTCTTCTTCCTCTCAAACATGTCAATTTGAACGTGAGTATGGTATTGTAAAATGTGCAGGCATAATGTCTGTGTGGCAAGTCAGAGCTGAAGTTCATAGTTTCTTGCACGTATTTCTGAATTGATTTTTCAATCACATTGTGGTGGAACTGGGGGATATACTTTCAGAATTAGAACTGAATTAACCTGCAGAATGTCAAACTTTTTCAGTCATTGCAGTGTGGGCTGAATGGCTCAGAATGTGGCAAACAGCCCCTGTTGCTAATACGCCAAATATAACGGAATGGCTTGGCAAAACTAACAAAGTGCTTGTGACTTTTGAACCAAAGCTTTTTTGAGGCACTTGCTGTAATGTGTACAGATATCTTATGATCAAAATGTTCCTGTTAAGTGTTGATCAGGGCCCAACATTTGGAGCTGGTAAGAGGCAAATCTCGTGTGACAGATTAGACTAGAAAAACAAGTAGAAGAGACAACCACGATCGAGTCAGGGACCACTTTTACTGAAGCTGAGTTTACACATTACCAATTTCAGAGCCAAATTGCCGAGGGAAGCAAAATCAGGGAATGATTCTTGACTGCCTCAGGATTGTTATAGTAGGTGGATGAAAGATTGTTAGAGGTCAGAAAGCACCCCAACACTTTCGGATGTTTTGAAAATTATCAGGGTTATTCAGGAACAAATTTCAAGTCTTGGTTTTACGGCCTATTTGGTCTTTGTTCTTATTAAATTCATTTGAAATCCGCGTAATTCTGGTCATTCTGGATGACCCCGGAGTTAGTCATTAATTAATCTTTACAAAATCACTACAATTTGGTTTTATTCTACACTAAATCAATTCATCTGATTTGGCTGTCCATTCATACCTAGTTCTTTATTATTCTCCATTTATTCCCCTTACAAACAGAGAATCAGGCCTAATAATTCTCCTGATGCTATCAAGAATTTTCATTTGGGACAGATTGGTGTAGACGTGTATGTAGCAGTACTTAGGGAATGTGTGATCTAGCCCTTAAGCATGCATATTCTGTGCTTAATATATTTCTGTGCCAATCAGTACCGGTGGCTCTTTGAAATTGGTACTTGATACCATCAAATTGCTGCAAGAAAAATGCCATGCACTATTTCAGTTTGCATGCATGGATTCAAAAAAACAAATCATCCCATCCCCGTGAGTGCCAAGCCTTTCCCGGTATCTTCCCATCTCATCCGTTATTGTTGTCCTTCCATGGAATGTCCCATTTTATACCAACCCTTGCCTTCAATTAAAACATAGTTTATGGTCAGAATTGTCCAGAGTATTTTTTTCTTCTTTCATCTGGCAGGTGATATTTAACCGTGAAAATACTACGGGGGCAAACGGAAATTATTTTTCAAGTCCACCCTCCCAGTCTTACACGGTTAACTTGCAGGTTCATTCCCTTGTTCCCCTGAGCTTTCTCACCGGTTTCCACCTGTCAGATGTTCCACATTAATCAAGAACAAAAATAGCCTGACGTTTTGCTTTTACACGTAGCTCTGAGTCGAGTCTGGAATGTTTGGCGGTGCCAATTTCTATATCAAGATGCCGGTGGTGGTAATTAATTGATTTTTTCACAGAGCACCATGTGACGTTTTGCATTAGTTTCACAGCAAGTACATGTATACCTTTCGCTTTTCTCCTGAATACCCAGTCCATCATTTTCCAGAATTTCAACGTGATTATAGAGTGCAACAGTTTTAAATGCTAATTGTTAATCAGTTTCATTTTTCCCATGACCCTAAAAACTGATCAACCCCATCCCCCAAGTAGCCCCATCACCAGCTTTGTGCATTAAATGCATCAAGGGGGTCACGGTATCAGCTTTTAACCAATGGGCATGATGGGGGCCAGCTTTCCACCGGGGGGGGCTCCTCCCTCGGCAAGGGGCTCGCCCCCGAGATTCAAAGAATCTTCTTGAATTAAACATGGCTAGAGTTAATGTGTTGTCATCGCATATGTTCATAATTGTGAAACATTTACTTTCAGTGAGCATTTTTTTTTATTCTTTCAGGCATACAGGCACCGGGTAGCTAGCATTTTTAGCAGGAACACATTTATATACACATGAACACTCACTGATACTGTTTAAAGTAGAATTTGCATTTTCAAGCGAGTTGACAGTTGTTCAGTGTTTCCAGTGAGTTGATAGTTGTTTAATGAGTAGCTTGAAATGTAACCTGTCAATACATTTACATGTAACTGATGTCTGTGTGTGGCTTTTCTGCTAACATTTTCAGTGCTTTCGAATTTTACAATGAATAATTTTGTTGCAGTGTGTCAATCCATTTGATAGATCTCTGAAAAGTAAGGAGATGGACATTTTGCTTAAATATTTGTAAGCAACACTTTTTTAGATGAATGCATGTAACTCACAAAATATGGAGAGCCTGACGTTTCGGTCCTAGCAGAATCTTTCTCAAGATTGCACATTTACGTATAAATATCGGCCAACCTGCAACAATGTTTGTGTAATTCATCAAGTTTCAGCATGATCGGTGTTTGTTCCAATTCTGTAGGGCTGCTAGAAGCAAAAATTTATTCTGTATGAAAAACAAATTCAAAGCAACTAGGCGGGTTACCAGGCAAAAAAGAAGATTTGCACTGTGACTGGATTTTTGCTGATAGCCATGTTTTCTGCTCACTAGCTGCATGCAATTGGGCATTGACATGGAGGGATGCAGACCCAGGTCTGACTTATTATGAAATATTGCATTTTGTAGGGAAAAAACAGCATGGGTAACCGTAATATGAGACTACTGTTTGCCTTTGATGTTCTGGGCTTTTGATTTTCGGTAAAATGAAGCACGTTGTCCTGCTTGAATTGGCCCACAGGTCAATTAACTGCTGAAAGAACTTTTCCCCCTCAGCCGTAAGCAGTCAAAGAGGGGGAAAAAACTGGGGCAGGTGAACATGAGTTTGGGGAAATTGATGATGAGCAATCCTTGAATTGGCATGGCCTCCCGTTCTGTCTACCTGGCTGTATTTTGATTTTCTACTCAACTTGGTCAAGAATTAAATTTGCGCAGGTATCTGGGTCACGTACCGGTAAACATGAGCGCAAATACCAGTATGTGGGCACAGCCGTCCACTGCTGTTCTGCCTGCGATGTTTAGTCCGGCGTACATGTACGTGTACATACACATACCTTATTCAGTAAGCCTCGTCTGTCTCCGGGATGTCTTGACACCAGTACAGTACATTTTCACTCTCGGCATGTCGGTACTTGCCTCGTGCTTGAGGCATACTCTCCATCACGCTGACAGACAGGTCCATTCGGCGTGCATTGCCATATCTGACTGCTTTTCAACTTAAGCAGGCCTCAATATCTAGTACTAGCCTTGGGTAGAATTTGCTTAAATCCTCCAATTTCAGTAGGATTTTACATACACCCGAGGGGGTTGGGGTTAAAACTGCTGTGTGCTGCTTGTCAAGTGAACTGTATCCAATTCTCTCGATGGAAGTCTAAGGATTTAATGTATGTTGATGATTATGCCATAAGTCTGAATTTTTGTCAATTTTGTACAGAAATAAAACTGCCCGTCACAATTAACTTTGCCTGTCCTCAGGACAGGTGGACAGATGTAGCTGGGTTAGACACAAACCCTTTCCCCAATTCTACAGCAGTGCTTTGCTGGTGCCCATTAGATTGAATGCTGTACAGATGTGACAAATGATAGAAGTGCATCTGTACCAAAGTGTCCTGGCAAAAAAAGGCATCATCCATGTTATTCCTTCATGGCTTAAGTGCATTGTGACTTAACGTATTTTCCTGTTGTCCCCTTTGATGCAGAACTGGGCCCCACCTGGCTGTGAGAAGCTAGGAGAGTGTCTTCCAATCCCCAAGTCTCACCCCTACAAGTGCAGCTGGCCCCACTAATATCATCATCGGGGTGAGCTTCCCAGTAAATCACAAAATTGCTTTCAATAACATTTCAAGTTCAAAATCAGTGACCCTGTCTTTCTGAGAAGTAAGTAACGTGCACAATCACAAGGTTTCTGTGCATGAGTCTAGCTCACTTGCCTCAAGCAGTGAAACATATAGATTGCTCTCATTGCTATTATAACACCTCACGCACAGATTTTGTATCTTCATTGGCCAAGAGCCAGTCACGTACATGTAGCATGAGACGATTTTTGCTGTCTTTCTTGTCACAGCCAAAGGAACTGTACCCGTAGCAACCAGAGTACTATACCCATAGCAACCAAAGAATGATACACATGACCACCAGCACTGTGTACAAATGCATAATGATGTGTAAGTGCTGCGCGTTGCACGCATTCTGAAGTGGTAGCACTACACTGCTGGGTTCAAACATTGCCTTATCGGCAGTGTGGAAAAGTGCCGGTAAATTTTCAAAACAATTCTTATTCAAATAGAGATGCCTTTCGTAGGTACTGAAATCAAATCAATTAGTTATCACTTAATAAATAAAGCAAAATCTCTGTGAGAGGCGTTATAAGACAACTGATGACTTTTTAATCTTGTGATGTAGTAAAACTTTCTAACCTCTCAAGGTGATTCATTGAGCATTCTAGTTTCCCTCTGCTTTGTCTTGGGATTTTTATCAAATAGTCCATGGCTCACCTCAAGAGGCTGGTTTAATTACACCAGTCCAAGGAGTCAATATTGATATGCTATTCGTATGGGCAGCCAAAGTGTGCATTTGTCCCCTTACTCTCACAGAAGGTTTTCTTTTCCTTTAGTATTTAGTAGGAGTGTTTATTATTTGCCGTTTTGAGTTTTATTGAATTTACTCTTTGGCTTTTGTGCTGACGTCCAGCCATAGTTTTACCAGCCACTGGTCAGCAAAACTTACGACTGTAATGTTAAAAAGGGCAGATTCTGTAGAGTACCGAAGTGAACACGTGACACTCGCAATTATGTGTGTAAAATGCATTAGCGCGAGAACCGGCGTGTGGACCAATACACACCCGTACTCCATTTGTTTGTGTTGCACTTCCTGGTTCAAAATGACATCACACTTTGGTACTCTATACTATGGTGTCAAGTGTAAAGTAATTATCTACCATTCCTGGGGTTTTCTTTGATATTAGATGTCTCTAAAGATACTTTGCCCGAGTGTATTTTGTGTGCTACCCACTCTCTTACATGTCTTGTCTGATTTGGTCCTGAAATGTTCACACCCACAGGTACAGCGTACTTGAGATATTTTGATACTTCAAAGCTGTTTCATGAGAAGAGTGTAGATTTTTTCTATCTTGTAAAATTTATACCTTGGTATTAAAGTAATAATGTGCCCAGTTTTCCATTCTAGTTTGCATACATTTGTACATCAAGTTACTCAATCTTCAGGAAAGTTGTCCTTGATCACCAAATTCAAATTTTTGTTTGGTCAGTACTTATTTCAAGGTGTAAGATTCCATTTGTTGACATGTTTTGGGAACCCCATTCTCAAGAGGACAAAAAGGAGGAGGTCCATTGTGTGATGTGACTGTGCTGCGTCAGCATCAGTCGATTTGTAAATGATGGATAGCTGGATGGATTGCAAGGCATTTGCAATATGTACTGTATGACCTTATTCCCAGCAGTGTATGGTACATGTAAATGCTTCCAGAATGTAAAGGACATTCAATTTATCAGAGGCTAAGTCACTAGAGGGTTGAAGGTGCAGAGCGTGCATGCATTTTAGTCCGGGAACACTGAGTGATGGCGGCATTCTTGCCTGGTTGATTCCAGTGGGTGCCGGTGACATTGCACTGTTGGCTACAGCTCTCCTTAAAGAAAGACTAGTTTGATTCATGGCCAGAGGGCAGACCCAGCATTTGCGAAGGATGAGCGTCCCAAAACTAGAAAGCATTTGTGCACGTGTTTGTTCATCTGGGTATTAATTTCTGTCTGAAAAGAATGAAGCAAGCGCTTGAGAGCAGAAACTAGCAAAAGACAATCTCCCCTTGTAAAGAAAAAGTGATAAACGCAGAAGCATTTGATGTGCAAAATAACTATCTCATTACATTTCTTATGTGCACATGCACAGCTGGCACTGAACTTGCTGCCTTTTTCTGGGCAAATGTGCCATCATCCCGAGTTCAGCTTCCAGGCGTATAGAACTTGAGCCAACTGCCTGAGGCACCTGCTATCAGGCTGGATGTAATATTTTTCCGTGCAGTGATATCGAATCGCTCAGTGACTTGTTTCAGTATTCATAGCCCTTTTCTGGACTTCATGTTTTTGGAGTGTGTGCTTCCACTACAACTATAAAGATGTCTCAGCAGCGATTAATACACGTGTAACATTTTATGGCTGCATAGCACTTTTTATTCATTGCCAGTATGTGAATAACTACAGGTAGGTATCAAACTGACTTCCAATCCAATTTCATTTCAAAAACTTGTTTGGGTTTTTTTTCTAGAGGGGCTAAAAGATTTTGAAAATATATCATGTAACTTTCTATGGCCTCTCTTACATTAATGGACTTTTTACACACTTTTGAAATGAAAGGAAATGAAACGAACATAAAAAAAAACTTTTTTTTCTCGGTTTATGCGCATTTGACGCGGGGCATGCTGAGTACGCACAATGAATTTATTCTGGAATGTATTGTCTTCCCGCGCACACCAATCATGTGCAAGAACCTAGTTCAAAAACTTAGTACCATCTCTCTTTCTGTCGCCAGTGAGGGTGCACTTCAACTCAGGGTGGATTAGCAAATTTTCTGTACAGTAAGATAATGCTACAGGACTTGTTCATTTTAAACCATGCTAGTTTACTACATGGCACAGAATTTGTGAGTTTTTTTCTGGGGGTCGAGAGGTCACAGGAGTTAAGGCAATGTAAGGAACATTCTATACCAGAAAACAAATTCATTGGTATTTTAGTTTATAGTTTAAAAAAATTCAAGTTTTATGTACTAATTTCTGTATAGTCTTACAACCCTTGACATTGAAACTTTTGTAATCTACATGAACCGTGGGATCATATGTCTAGCATACTACATTAATGTAAAACGAGTTAGTTTTGTATAATATAATATTAATCTAAATGATTCTTCTATTTTCTGTCCTTTATGTGCCATAAATATACATTTTCGTTTCACTCAAAAAGTAAAAACTCCAAGTGTTAAAGGGTTTAACCTTCAACATGATCACATTTGTGTTGCCAGGTGAACATTCTGCACTGTGAAAATGCTATTTTTTAAGGGGGCAGGTTAAGAAATAAAATTGGCAAAATGTGCCTAAAGCAGTCCAAGTGTTTCTGATATATACTAGTACCTAAAACTGTAAAAACTAATATGTGGACAAAGGTCTATCGTAATATAGACTGATACTATGCACAGTGTTAGTTTAAAAATATATTGTAAAAAGACACAGAGCTGAAACTCCTGTTTACTTTTAAAGGGTAAACTTTTTTAAAAATCCCAACCTCACAAATCCTTGCAAGTGTAACAACTGTCATTCCAAATTTGCTGACTGCATTGTCACTCTCACTGTTTTACAAACCTGAACCTGAGCGTTATAGAGATCTCATCAACGAATGTTATAGCTCATCATTAAATATGTACATATGTGCTTGTGCACCATGTTATATGTACTTGCAAAACTCAGTAGATTTTATTTTGTTGAATACATTTAGATTACATTTATGTTGTTGGCTCAAACAATTCCATTAGTTCTCACATCAGCTATTCAGAAGCAACGTACATGTACATCTTGTGCCTTATTAATTACAAAAGGCAAAACTACTTGGCAGTAATTTGCAGATGCTGGTACCTAGCACAATACATATTGTTGATATTGTCTTGTCAGTCAATATGCACATCCATTTTCAGGAACTTTCTTAAATCATTCCAAGATAATTACTCTCTAGCTACTAATGCACATATGTCTTTGCATATCTATACATATGCAACTGTCAGAGTACACGTACTTGTAAGCTACCAGTAAATATAATGGAAGCTCTTTGATAACAAATCATGCATATGCATATTTTGTTGGAGGAGTTGGTACATTACATTATCATATATGTAGCTGCCATATCTAATCCAGGATGACTTGGCCTTCACTGAATAATCTGCCTGCATTACCCACCCCATATGCTGATATGCACATGCTCTAGAGTTTGGCAATGGTCATTAAACACTACAATGATAAACAGTGGCATAGGGGCTCGGAGTGATTCAGCCCCCCCCCCATAACGTTGTGGTTTGGGGAGGGAGGTTATACAATATACTGGAGGATGGGTATTGTCATGCTTGTATAAGCCTAAAACACATGTAGCAATCAGTGGAAGAATGGGGAGTTTTTTTATGGTTCATGAAGGCCCCTCCTCCACCAACCTTCAGCACACCACTGACATCAGACAGAAGCAACAAACAATCCCATCAAAACTTCTTATGTTTCAGTCTCAAAGAATACTCCAGCAACACTGCTTGAAGATGTGGCAAGTGCATGGAGACGTAAATGCACTAGTTCAACACTGTACATGTACCTCCACCATGGATATTTTCACCACACATTTGATCAAGGATCAGAAGCTAACAATTGTTTAAAACCAGCTTCACAGGGACCTAGTTGACCTAGTTGACAGTGTTCTATTTGAAAGTATTTTAATGATGAAAAATATGTTTTCTTGGATAAATGTGTCATTTAAATGAAAATTAGGGACGAAAAGCAATTTTTTTTTAATCAAAGGTTGTACGGGTACCAGCCAATAGTTGGTGACCATCTTACATTCTCCAAGCAGTCATGCCCTCAGTACAGCTATTAAAGGCTTTATGCATATATTGCTGATCATTCAACCGAGTACGTGCATTTGGAGTGGCATCTGGCCGATGCATAGCATGCCCCATTTCTCCTGACATCAAACTCAGCTATATCTGTACACATAAATCAACGGGCTCACAGGATACAGTCGGCTGTGTTTAAGCCTTGACGCACCACATTGAATCTGAATTTGCAATTGAGCCCCGAGACAATTATGGTGAGGAGGTGGAATTGCCTCTCTTGTGGCTTAACTTAAGGTGACAGGGATGGTTCATTCGATAAGCACTGCCGTTTTTTCTTGATGCTCTAGAGGATGGTAAGATGATCATGTCTCTTGACAAAGTCCCAACAAAGTGCCCTTCTGCTGATTAGACATGTGTTTTCATATGAACTGATTCTTCATTTGTGTAACACACATGTAGGTCAACTCACGAAGTGAGTGCAGTCAACTGGCAATTAATTGAGGACTCGCTTACCAGCTACTGGTAATTGATTTAGGGTTGTCTTACCAGCAGAGGGCTACCCCCCCATAAGCAATATCATCTTTCCAACAGTTTCAGTTATTTGTTTTTCCATTTTACCTTTCATGTATTTTGCTTCAAATGGTCTTTTGCAGGGAGAAAAATGTAGCAGGTGAAACAGAGATTGTGGTATTGAAGTAAAGGGTAGCTGCAATCAATCTGTTTTACAAGAAACCTTTAAAATACACCTTTGCATCTCAGCCTTCTTTTCAACTTTTGTTTCACTGTGTCAAAGAGTATTTTGCGGCTGTTTTGATATTATGCTAATGAATATTTCCATATTCATGAGCAAAACTGTGATGTCATCACAGGAAGAAAGCCTTAAATCTTACATTGGTTTGTACACAAAAAATGTCATGCAGTTTTGCAGATTTTGCTGGACTAATTTTTTCTTCTTTGCTGATTCATTGTTTTTTATGTACATAGCAATAAGTGAGCACCAGTGCTTTCAGTAAGTAAATTCTGGGTTCACGATTTTAATAGATAAGCCTATGCATTGAACTATGTCTTCCCTGGATGACACAGCAACAGCTCCCTCAGTTGTTCCGGGAAAGCATGTATAATTTGAAATGTTTTAAAAATTGCACTTTTCAGTGCGTTTAATCTAATGAAAGTGTAAAAGAGAGTTCATACATTGAAGAAGAGTACAAAGCTACTTAAAAATTGTGTCTAAGAAAAATTAATTGCAGCCACCCTTTAAGTCTTGCCACATGGGCTGCCAAGTAGTATCACTGACTGGGGCTGAGAGCTGAGGTTCATCTTACCCTGGAGCGAAGCCAATCCTATGTTGCCATCAAACCTGGATATTATAGTAAATGTCGGCCAGTTTCCTCAAGTAAATTTGCCACATTTCGCTGGGTCGTCGTGACTCAACTAATATGGATCCAGTGATGTCACTATCTTATCCTCTTCTCTGCTGCATGATGAAATGTGTCTGATTGTGGAACCAATGTTTGTCTTCATACCTCATTGCACCTGTTTATTCCACTTGGCTGTGCGAAAACCTGACCCTGCTTGAACAGCCAGATGGTCTTGAAGAGTAGAAATCATTGGCATGGAGTACATGTTGACCTATCTACATTCATGGCATTCTTACTCTTTGCCCTAACTAGTTAAGAACCTTATGGCTTCAGATGAAAGTCATTGCCTGCCGTCTTCCATGCTGTCACACTGTGACCGGTCATATTTTATCGAACCACATGGGAAGCGACATTTCAGATTAATATTGAGTAATAGATTGTACAACAGTGTAGGTAGTAGTAATCATTACCGTTCCAACATGACAAAATATACTACACACTGATGTACATAGTCTACGAAGGACTCTGCGTTCATGCTATGTAACGTGGCCCAAGTCTTTACTTGTGACTTTATAAAAGTGGTGTTTACAAACTCCGAGGGTGCTGTAGCACGTAACAATGATGTTTCATGGGCACCAGCACACCATGGGCACACTCTTGTTTGCCGGCATTATGGCACAGAAATCACACATCACGCTTTTGTCTGAAAATGCACAAGCTCACTGTGTCTTTGCTGGGAGTGCAGTCTCAGCATCACTCAGCCAAGTTTATTTTGTCACCCTTGGTGGGGTGAGCCTCCAACCACGGTCAAAACTGGACCTTGACTTCCTTGCCGGGATGCAGGGGGTTGGCTGAGCTCCGGCGAAAGGACTCATTGTACTGGTTAGCCCGCACCCAGGGAGATTCTGGTTCCATTAGACTAGTCCTCTTCTGGCGGGGCTCAAAGCCCAGCTCACTATCCATGATCCTCTCATAGTCTTTGAGCTGGGAGGCCGTCATGGGGAATTCGTGGCTGGAGCTGGACAACCGGGTTGTGCGTGGGACTCCATCAGCGATACTGCCCGTCCTGGAGCCGGGGGTACTTGCCGTTTGCACTGTTTTGCCTTTCACCAAGAGAGTTCATCTCCACGTTCTCGCCGTCCATCAGGATCTGCACTTGCTGGTTGAGCATCTTGCGTCGGCTAGCCATGGCCTTGGCCTTCTCGCGCGTTCTGAGACAGGAATGCCGACAGGTCACGACGACCACGATCAGGGTGACAGTCAGAATGATCCCCATGGTGACGGCCAGCGCTGTGTTCACCGTTTTTGTGCTACCCTTTTGGTCATTATCTGGAATTTATACAGTAATTAATTTAAGGAATTGACTTAGAGGTTGTGGGAAAGTATAAACAAAATTTGAGAAACTTTAGGAAATATGGGGCAGTTTGAAAACCAACAATCAATCATCTCAGTGCCAGCACATTGACACCCCCATGTAAACCCGTAGCATGACTTCTCTTACTGCATCCCTCTTCATCAAACGGATAATTCCAGCAGTTCTGTCTTCCATTGCACTTCAGCGACTTGTTCAAGCACATATAAGGTCCGCAGACAATCATACCCTCTTCAAGGCATGGTTCTGGTTGTCCAAAGAAGAAAAAAGAGGCGATTATCAAGCAATGTAGAGGTAGCCTGAGAATTTTTTTTGAAGGAGCAGCTACAAAGTTAGGGAATGCTGTAGGTCATATTTTGTCGGGAGCACCCCTGTTCCAACTTGGAACAAAAGCATGTTCCCTAAGGGGATTGAGTAACATATTTTTAGCACGTGTTACTCGGGGATTAGCCATCTCTGTTAGAAAATTGCAGCATATTCCCACCTAGAACTCATAGCATTCGAACAGGAGGATATCAATGGGAACAGGAACATTCCAAAATATGAGAGATTCCCTTCTTCTGCTGGATAAGATTTTATGGAGATATTTTTGGAGGCTAATGTGGGGTTGGTTCAATCGAGTTTTAGGTGTGTTTTTTATGTGATATAGTGGCCCCCCCATGTACTAATCAAAGGTTATTTTTCAACATCCAGCCATGATAGAGTGAAGAGATTTTTTAACAAAGTTGTGAGCCACAAGTGAATTCTGAGGTGTTTTGGTGTTCTTCCAGAATTCTTTAGAAGAATATACACTGTGAAAACAAGCCAAGATCTGAGAGTCTGAATGATACTGATAGAGTTCTGAAAATATCTGTCCCATGATGATGGACAGAGTACACTATCCAAAACGTTGAGTAACCCCACAGTCTCTTCTTAGAACCTCCCCATTCACAAGAGAGATTTACTCCACAGAGTTTCTGCAAGTTTTAGTTCAGAGTTCTGTAAAAATGTGAGAGAGGGGGTCGTAAAGGGGAAGGGCCGAGTAGTTAGAGACAATGAACTGTGTGACTCGTTTCGAGTTGAGTTATTAGGTCATGAAGGTCGCATGGCGTCACAGTGAGTAGTCGAGTTGAGTCAGTCCCTTTCCAATCAGGACTCAAATTGAGTCTGCCATAATTCTGTCTCAAGTCGAGTCACTGACTCTAGTCGTTACAGCCACGGGGGATGGTGGGTGTTACATGTCAAGAAGAGAACTTACTGTCTGTGTATGCAGTGTACATCATCTCAACCTGGTTGTAGGAGCTGCGATTGGACGCAATAAAGCGAATGAACATGCGATTGCTGATGGCCATAGCAGCAGGAGCATTGGTGCTGCAGTATTCACGCATCATCCACTTGGCCGTGCTGTATTTGTCATAAATTATGAGGCGATTTTCCTCGCAATCATTGACACTGCTCAACTCAAAGAGCGGGAACGTGATCAGGATCTGTAAAAACAGAAAAAGTGCTGTGTCCAGAACATGAGGAAACAGCACCGCACTGACTTTTTTTTGGGGGGGTGAGAATCTATTTTGACTCCATTGTGAAATCTGGAGAAAATGTATTGAGACTCTGCTTTGATTTTGCAAGCATTTCTCACGCAAGTTTTCCAACTGTATCAGTGAAATTCTGTAACAAAGGTATTTGAACCTTCTCCAACAAACGTTTGGTTTATAAGCACTGTGCTTTCTAGGTCCTCGTGGGAAGAAATGCCCCATATTGGAGAAAAAAATTATGTTGGGCTATTACCCCTAACACTATTTTAGCCCTTTTTACCTCCAGGAACGTTAAGTTCAAGAACTGGCTAATATAATTTACCAAGCAGAGGGCGCTTATCTCTCTTTCTGCCTTCAATAAGGTTGCCCCGCCTCTTCTTTATTAAACATTGAAAATTTGACTCTTTCAATGGAACGAAGTCCCAGGATTTTTTCCAGGGTCTTTTTAAGTTTCCAATTTCTTTTTTCACCACCAAATCGAAGAGTTTCTTTGAATGTCCCCCACACACCTGAAAACAACTGATCTCCAAAAGAGTGCACAGTTTTATTTTTTTGCCATCCTTGCCCAAACTGTCAAACGACTATCCAATTTTTTTCATCCATGAAAGAATACCCTCCTCTCAAGTATACTGTTTCTATAACGTCGACGCTTTCCACTGAGTTATGACAAATTAAGCGTATGGTGAAACCTTGTTATCCTCGGGCATGTCGATCTGCCATGTGCAGTCCATAGGGGCATGCGCGTCTTCCTTTCGTACCAAGTCGGTGCCCATTTTGATGGTAAACTCTCCGTCATATGAACCAGACAGATGGAAGAAACACTCTAAATCAGTAACTAGCAAGTAGAATAATAATAACTCAAGGACAGTTTTTCTAAATAAAGACTTTAAAAAGCGGCAATGTGAAATAAGACAAAGATAAAGGCTATTTTCTAAAGGCTATTTCACGGCCTTCCATTACCATTTCCCGAAACACATTGCACGGCCAAAACCACTGACACAAGAAGCTTTGGTAACAGCAACATGAACTCCCTGAATACCTTTACAATTTCTTTTGCATTGTAAATGAGAGTAACCACTCACCTTGAGGTTCTGGAGTTGATCGCGTCGGAGCTGAAAAATGAAAGACAGCATGTCCCTTAAACTTATGAGCTATACGCTTCGGTAGAATGCAACATAAAAATTTAATCAGACCACAAAGGTGGTTTCAACAAGAAACAACATGTCACAAAATCATGCAAAATATAAAATATCATCACGTAGTGACAATGATAACACTCTAAAAACTCCCGGGGCAGATTGACCCAGAGTTGGGTCCCATTCGGCGTGACCCTTTTCCGGGTCAAATTATGACCCAGAAAGGGTCAAATACGACCGGAAAAGGGGGGGTCACTTTTCGACCCAGAAAAGGGTCACGCCGAATGGGACCCAATTCTTGGTCAATTTGACCCGGGAGTTTTTAGAGTGTGAAATGAAAAACATGTCCTGTTTAGTCAGGCATACGCCTCAGCTGTTTATCCATTTTGTAGTTAAATGCTTTTTTAATGGAGACCAATTCTTGGTCATTTAATTTGTGATTAGAATTTTCAACAGAATGCGCCTCACCGGAACAAAGAAATGTAGTCGAGTAACCCCACGCAGACCCATCCAAAACCCATCCAAAAGCAACCTTTGTAGCCCGTCCAATCTGCAGTCACTTTGATGCATGGTCATTCTTATGAGGCCTGGGAAGTCGCGCCGGGGGCAGCGTTTGCGAGCGTTACTCGACTGGGTTAGCACGGGTATACTCCCGGTGCCGACGCACAGCATGAAGTTAGCAAACTCAACAAAGAGTGAAACAACGCCTGGTTGAACGTGGGGTATCAAAAACCCAGATGGGTTCGCCCAAGGTCGAGTTCAAACCAAGTTGAGAGGCTGCGGGTAGCAGGAGCATACCCTCTCAAGTCAGGCCGGTTATTTCAAGATGGCAGAAAGGTAAACGGTGTTTGTTCGTGTGATGTGATCCGGGGTTAGTGTTTGTGCAACGTGTTTTTCTTCACTTGAAACTGCAAGTATTGAGAGAACATGCGCACGCAGCCAAGGACATACAAGAAGAATGTGTGCAGATGAGCATGTTTTAATGCTGTGCTGATGGCTATTATGAATTTGAAGATCTCAGCAAATTTTCTGCTCTTTTGCTGAAATTGATTTTTCAGGTATATAGTGCCTCTGCCAACGTCATTTATGGATCCAAAAGTTGGAAAGAGTTACAAATTTCCAAGGAGTTTTCTTATCGCTCAAACAAAGAAAATTGTTCTTTAGATCATAATGTAGATCCGTCTAGTGTTTTCTGTAAAGAAAATTAATTTATGAAAGGCAGTTGCTCACCTGGAATAAACCTAAATGTTGCGTAAAATCCGCTATATTCCAGCTCGTCGTCTGTCTCGAACAACATCCAGAGGTAGCGGCCACTCGAGGTGATTTTGCCCGGGGACTGATTCCCACATATCCGGCCGATCAGCGGCGAGAAGCCAAACCGCCCGTCTCGTATCTCCAAGTAATCGTACTTGCAATCATCGCTAAGCTCGATCTCGAAGTCTGGATCGAACGTCACTTCCACAACCTCGTTCTCTCCCGCTGAGATTATGTAAAAGTTCCCAAATTAATAATAACTGTATTTCCATTAAGTTTGAACGCTGAAAATTTGTGAAACGTACTTAAGTCTAGCCAGAAATTGGTTACATGGCTATGGCTTTTTGCCATTGGCGAAGCCGTTGACAACAACGCCCACTTTGGACATAACATGGCAGTATCTTCTTTGGCGGGAAGTTACAAAGGAACATGTTGGCACGTGATGCCATTGATCAATGAATGCAGAGAATACGCCACTCGAGCTCAGGGTTTCCCAGGGAGCTCTGCCGTAAATATACGCAGTAGAATTAAAAGTACACATTTTGTGTATATCTATAGTGGTAACAATGCAAAGCTACTAGTGGCTTTGCTAAGCCAATTATTAGGCCTACATTGTAAAGACAATGCCGGTGACAATGGTAAAACGCCACCACCCAGCCGCAGCAATGACAGCGGTATAGGCTCTGATAATGATACGTGCAATAGGATTCTGGGTGTTGGTGCCCCCTCTAAAGGTTTCTTGAAATTGAATTCCCCAAACCAAGGGAGTCTTTGTAAACATTTTTTGTGTCTGTAAACATTATAAACTTTTTTAAAGGAATCAGACAAAGATAAAAAAAAGAGAGAATTGGGTGGTTATTTCATTTGTGCTGGTGTCACTTGAGATGGGAATATATATACATGTAATAAGGGAATTTCTTACCGTAACTTGACCAGAGTGCTTAATAATGACGCCAGGAGCCCATGGAAAAAAATACTCAATTTCAGAGAAGTCCGATAATTGCACATGGCACCGCCAAAAAAAAACACTAGTCGACAGAGAAGTTACCTTCAAAAAAGAATAGGCACTGCATCTGGGGTGAGTACAGGAATGGGCTATAAGGATCGCCGACGAAGTGATTGTCGTAGTACATGAGATACTGAGCATCAAAGACATATTCGCAATACGTGGCCGAGTCGTACTCTCCGGGGTACGGGAAGATTTGACGAGGGCCGTCATCCGCTGAAAAGAATTCGACATAGAAATTTGATAATAGGGGTACTACGAAAACTCTTTTCATTGCCAATGAGTGAAAGTGAGACAAAAAAGCAGTTTGATGTTACAATGAAATTCGTTATGGAGAGAGATGAAAAGATAGAGATTCCTTGGTGTGAATAAGCGGGAACGCAAAGCGTCCGATGATCAAAGAATCTACACTTTTTAGTTCTTTCTACGACTTAGGCAAACCACATTCCTGCAACCACTCTGTCCAATGTACAAGGAAGCATAAAGTGTGGAATTTTAGGCTTTGAGATGAACTCAATGGGTATGCGACTGACCCTTCAGTGGATGTTACTAACTCGACGGACGCATGGTTGGACAACTTCTGTTGCATTCATTACAATGCGCCATATACTGTACATGTACATGACGTTGTCCAGAAACGGAAAGCCACGCTATAGACATGTAGCAACCATGTTGGACTGTACGACTTACACTTTATATTCTCTGTATTACCTCACAAATGCAAATTAATTTCATCACCGAAACACACTGGATTCGAATATGAACGCTATCGATGTGTCTGTATGGAATCAAGGATTTCTCTCACCAAGCTGGTGTGGCAAACGACTACACTTTTGGAGGCATTGACCGTCTATTCAAATGGAGACCACGGGACCCGACTTTGGAATTTGTTCCTTGACCACACGTTGAATGCACGCACCGCAGGAAATCATTTTGTTTTGCAAACAGGAACTCGGGACATCATCTGAGAACTATTGATGGGTAAGCTTCTAGCAATGGAGCCCACTTTTTTAAACGTTACACGGATTGTCATTGCTTGTTTAAAACAATGCGGGATTGTACTTTCATATATATCAGAGAACTGATGGCGGCTATTAGACGTGAACATAGAAGACGTGAGAGTGAAATTCAGTAAAAAAAAATACGAGAAAAACGCAAGGAAAAAATGAACGATAGAGACCGAGTTACAACCAATAAAGGAACAGTGAAGAAATCTGAATACCATTATAAAAATCAAATAAAAAGATTAGAGATGAATAAAATATTTTTTTAATGTTATAAAATGAGAAAAACACTATTTCACTTTAAGTGAAAATCTGTAATGACCATTGAACATGAACATGAAACTGTTATTGCAGGGCAAATTGAAAAAAAGGAAACTGGACGCCCAGAACAGAGTACGGAAATGTCAAGAGCATTGATTTTCTGGTCCTGCCTGAGGTTGTAATATACACCGCAATTGCAATTTCTGTGTCTGCCGCTTGAATCGATTTTGTCGTTTCGTCGGTTTTTTTGTTTTGTTTTTGTTTTTGTTTTGTTTTGGTTTTTTTTTTTGTTTTAGTACAGTTAACTTTATGTTCTTTTTAAGAAATGGCATTTTACTTTGTTATCTTCAAAATAATCGTGGCTTCTCTAAATTGATGTCACGGGTGGTTTAATGGTAGGCATTTACCGTAGCCTATTATACCAATTCCTGCCTAACACATATCAGCGTTCCCTTTCGGGAATATACATTGTTGTAAGAATTTAAATAAGCAGTGTCGCTACGAAAGCCTTCCGAACGATGTCTGAAAAATTACATTACTGAGCAGTCAAAAATAAATCGTTTATGGGGTCTAGTATACAATTTTCTTATATAGGTTAGAGGATGCATATACGCGAGCGTGTCAATCCCACCGCATCCACTGAATTCCAGCGAAAGCGGTTTGTATCTTCCCATTACACAGCGAATCACGCAAAATAAAACCCTGTAGGCCTAAAATAACATTGACTGTCCCTAAATTCGCATCTCACTTTTAACAGACAGATGATGACTGACCTTATTGACTGTATTGCAGAGTACTCCAGCCACCAAATCTCTTAAGGCAGGTTTTGTTTTCACAATTTATTTTCAGTTTGACCGGATAAATTCAATCGCGATATGGGGAACTGATGAGTCGTGCTTCCATACAACCGTGAAAATAATCTCCCGGGCGAAACAAACCGTAGGCCTATTGTGGTTATGTCTGCTGCCGAAATCAGATTGTTTTTCTGTTACTTCACGATAATGCGAATAAAAAGCCTCAATGCATCGCCTGACTGAGGCTTTTCGGCACTGGCATGGTCAGCTCAGGCAATTTGGCCGGAGAATTGTTTGCATGAAATTTAAGCTGCATGACCATTAGTACATGCACCCGTGGGACATGCAACGTCGCAACCAGTACTGTGACATCCCCAGAGTTTGCACTTGTCGATCTGCTCCAATTTTTGTGCACAAAAGCAAATGAGGTCAAGAGGCGAGTGAGGTAGGCCTATGTGGAAAGCGTTATGCAGATCTAGATACAGTCTGAAAACTCCTGGGTCATATTGACCCAGAATTGGGTCCCATTCGGCGTGACCCTTTCCGGGTCAAATTGTGACCCAGAAAGGGTCAAACATGACTTGAAAGGGCATCATATTTTGACCCCGAAAAGGGTCACGCCGAATAGGACCCAATTCCGAGTCAATCTGACCCGGGAATTTTTAGATTGTAGATCTATTTATCTGTACATGAGGCGTGCAGCAGGAAAATTGTTCTGTATTTTCAGCACAAGTACACAAACAATTAGTATGATTTATAACGGCTAAAGTCCCACTTCTCATAAACTCCACGCATAGGGTCAATACAGTGTATTATTGGGAAGAAGTCTGATTTGACAAGGGATCAATGAATGCCATGCAACTCGTATGCATCATAACCAAAATTAATACGAGCAATATCGTTAAACAATTGCGAGTAACGTTTGAATAAAATCTGGTACACTGAGTTCTTTAATTCACGTGAACATGACAATTGGAATATTCCATACAAAAGACATTGTTGGTATACCTTGTGATTCGGAGCAATCCTTTATTTAGTTACATATGAAATGCTTTGCACCAATACACTGTTTTCAACAAAGACGAACGGCACAAAGAAAGCAGTTCATTCCAAAGATGGTGGTCGCTATGCAAAAACCAAATCACGAGGTATAGCAACAGTGACTTTAGTCTGGGGATTCAAATTGTTATGTTTATGTGCAATAAGATAGCACAGTGTACCAGATTTTATACAAATTATTTTAACTTACAAAGGCTTATTAGAAACTTACCGCCATCCTGTCCACAGCACGTGAGAACTAGCACCAATAGGAAAACTGCATCAATTAACAGAACGACAAAAACAAAGACTTTAATAGTTCGTGTAGGACTGTCATGGTTTACATATTGTTGATGCATGTGTGAGGGAGCCAGTTTGAAACTTGGAGTGATGCTCCTTTCCCTCCAACCTTTTGTCTGGAGATTGTAAAACGGCGTAGAAAATGGGTCACATGTTTCACAATAGTGCGCCTCCAAGAGTTTGCAACGCACTAGCCTATCATAACGCACGACAGCTGTCGACCCAAATATGCGCGTTTGGAAAGGGTCGACAGTTTTCGCGCATCGTGATAGGCCAATGCGTTGCAAGCTCTTAGAGGCACACTATTGTGAATCACCCGTATTGCGGCAAACTCGATCTGTGTCCGAAACGGGCTTCCAGAGCTACGGCTAGGTCTACTGTCTATGGGTCTCCATGCATTTCCAATGGAGCGAAGACCTAGACGTAGCTCTAGACAACAGATTCGGATGCAGCCTTTGAGTATCGAGCGGTAAGCAAACTGAACTAAAGGTTTTCCCAGCCAATTTCTGAAATGTTTAAATGAATTAGTAATAGCACCATTCGTTTTTGAGCGAAATTAACGAACATTTAAATCCCCCTTTCTATATTTACAAATACAAATTCAATCTCAAGGAGGGTGCATTCAATCGTATAGAGTCACCGTTCAATTTCCTGATATTACGCTGGTTTAGTATATTGACATTCGTTTTTGCACAAATTGAATGCACCTTTGCAATCCTGCGTTCATTTTAATTTGAACTCAAATCTATTTCGGAAAACGTGCAGGCGATATCACGCGAAGTGTTGTTTAAACATATGCCTGGTCATGTATTAGAATGGTTTGTGTGCCAACAGAAAGTTACATTCGTAGAAGTGTGATGATTGAAATAAACCACTCATGTTGTCATTGGAAACTATTGGAAACCTATAAACCCCAGCGCTGAGGGAACCGTCCTTCTTGTGCTGCGTTTCAATCACAGAAACCTTTTTTTTTTACAGTTTGATAACAAACACACTATTAATGAGTAACATGGCATTTATTATCAAAGTGTTTTATAACTTGTGTAACTTTGTAAAACGTTCTAATCAAATTGAACGTATATTTTGCGATTTTAAACTACAGCAAATGCAAAATGATTACTCACTTCCAAAGGGTCACAGTAAAAGACAGATTTTTAACGAAAAAGAATGCACATTTATTGTAATTGGCAAGGAATACGTCAATCCGAAATCCCATCACGTATTTGTAACATCTTAATTAAATGAAGTGTAATGCACATTCATTTCTTTGAAGGATGCGAAACGAAGCCAAGTGCTTAATTGTTATTGCGAAAATGAAACCAGGTTTTAAGTCGTTTTCAAAATCTAAATTAAAATCTTGTTTTACAAATGACATCGCGCATTTTCCAAAATTGGCCGGGAAAACCTATATTATAGGAAAAGGTCGGTGAGCCCGATATAAACATAAAGTAAAAGGCTGATTGGGTTTTTTTCTTCTGAGCCGTGTGTGTCTAGTACCCTTCCACATCAGGCCACAGGCCTGTTGTAATTTCACCTGCAAAATGAGTGGTGAAGTTAGAAAGTCCGTCTGAAAAGATTCACATGATGGCAGTCGTGCTGGTAACAGCTGTCCTCGTTCAAAATTCCGAAGGAGTCTCTTGCCTTTAACAATTAGTGCTTTCTGTTATAAAGCTAACATTGCCTTTGGCTCAAGTTGTTGGTGAGGCTGTTGTTGTTTCCTGCACCACAGGAAAATTAACTGGACATTAGTTCGCTATGCTGGTTAGCAGCATTTGGACTGACTGAAAAACAAAGCAAAGTGCTTTCGGAATAGGTCGATAATGCAGATGTTTGGGAAATGGCAGAGAACGCATTGGGGCAATTCTTTATGTCGCGCGCAAAGAAAAAAATCAGAAAACCTATATACATGTACGTCTTTCGGCATCATCTTAGATTTAAAAGAACAGTTAACGTTCATATATGTACTGCTGGAACTCAGAAAATACACACGACGCTGTCTTCACATTAGAAAATCGGATGTTTCTGCGCCTTAGAATGGGCCTGCATAAAGCCGATGGGAGGTTAACATGCTATCAGACTACATGTAGATTCTCACCGCTAAACCTGAGCCTATTATACACTCCCATGCCCTAGTGCACCACCTAGTTGAGAATTAGCGCATGTGCACTTTATAACTTTACTGTGGATTTCGAGGCAGGCGGCGTGGGCACCGTTCCGACAATTATATATAAAACGGTTTTGCCCGTACCCAACGTATGTTAATAAGCACTGTATGCTCAGTGCTATCCGAGAGCTTGCGAAAAAAAACTCACAAGCCTACTCGGGTGGGACTCGAACCCACGACCTCCTGCTTACTAGTGCAGATGTCTTAACCACTCCACCACCGAGCTTGCCGGGGTCGGCTGGCCGGTCCGAGTCAAATGAAGCAGCGGGTACCGCGAACTATTTTCAAGATGTATTTTTTTGCGCTGGGGAGATGTTAATTATATATATAACGATTTTGCCCGTACCCAACGTATGTTAACCGTTCCGACACTTCTCTCCGCAGATGGAGACCATAATTTATTTTTAACAATATACAGACAAACAAAATTCACAAACATAACCTGGTAACTAAAAATTGATAAGACAACATTAAACCACCGTATTATATGAACCCAGCTGCACAAAATTTGAAACAAATTCTGCAAAAGAGATTTTAAAAAATAAACACGATCAGATTTTAACGAAAATACGTCCACCGTCTTTCCCATTTTAAAACAACTTTTCTACTTCATCCAAACAAAATAAATTGCCGTGTGTATTAAGCCCCAATAAAAACATAGGTAGTATTTTCAAGTTACTGCGAATTGAATGTTTTGCGCGAGAATAACTTTGGCCGTGTAGTAGTGCGTGTATACATTGATGGAGTACATTGTACATGAACGTGTACCTGTGCACACATTAATCATGGCCGGCCGGTCAGCAGAGAGCCAAAATTGAAATTGATCAAAACACAGGCCAATTCGCAATAGCTTAAACATAACATGGTAACCTTTTTCAAACTCTCTTTCAATTATCAAGCATGTATGGAAAAACTGGAAAACACTTCAAATTTTCGAGTTAAAAATACCTTTTTTTACGTTCGGAAATGTAACGTACACAGACTTGACATCTTTCATCCCATTTTCTACGAAATCACTTATGATTAACAAGGAACACGTCGCAAAATGAAATCTGAACCCTGATTATATTTCTCTGGTACAAATTCAGCAAACTTTTACACAATGCGGAAGATCTCCGCAGATGGATTTTGGCATAGTCGTTTACTGGCGCCATTTTAGAAAGCAACAGAAAGTGACCACGGCTTTGCCGAATTTTAGCGCATGCGCAACAACTAAGTGGAACTTAAGGGGCGAACATACGTGTAAAGTCACGTTCGGGGAAAAGAAAAAAAACATCCAAATCACGTGTCCCAGCCGGATATCACGAGCGCTGCGTCCACGAGGACTGCGCATGGATTGGTGTTGTCGATAACAAGCCACATTTCAACCAGTCCTCTTTACGGACGTGTGAAGATGCTGTGGGCATCAGTCACAAAAATTAGTTTGTCATTCGTTGCAGGGCGCTGGCGGCGCGTGGCAAGTTCACTGACCGCTTAGAGAGGTGACTGGGTAAAGTAATTGACAAATTCTTCCTTTGCGTTTGGTTGGAATATCTATTTTCAAAAAAGACACTCTTCAGTTTACACTCATTTCGTTGATCAATAACAGGGACGAGTCTACATAGTTCAACTGACGTCAACAGTGGGGGCTTGAGCCAGGCAACCTTTTTTGTCGCTTATAGTAAGATAGTTTTACTACACAGCACCACAAAAGGTGAATGACCGGTCTCACATTACCCCTCAACACCCGAGGTCTTAGTTCAAAAGTTAGTATCACAGTTCTCCACATCACAAACTGTAAAGCAACTTTATTCAGAACCGTTAGTTGTTTTCAAACATAAAGGGTTTGTTTGCGGGTGAAGACAGAATAGACCCGTGATAGGCCTTCACTGTACTAATGAAATTTTCATTCTAAGCCATGGAGTATCCGCCCCACAGACATATAAACGCACAAACCGCCGGTTTTGCGCGTAAAACCGTGATTTTGAAAAGTATGGGCAAACAATGAGCGAAGCGACAGATGGCAGCGCGTCCAGTGCGCATGACGTGCAACGCACTTACATTGCCTGTATTTGTTTACATGTAGGCCTATATGAGCTTCCAAATACGTTCACCTTTTTTTGCTCTTCGGTACTGCTATCTGTTCTTTTCAACTGTTGCAGCCACATTGTTTTGAATCCCAAATTAAGTAAAGAGAGAGGTTATTTTACAATAGAAAAATTTTATGGCTGGAATTCTTCATTTTATGTAACAAAAACAAAAACAAAAAAATACATCTTGAAAATGGAATTCTTCAACTGTGCGTAAATTCCCTATGCCGGAGGGTGAATTTGCCCGTATTTTGATTCTAGTCGGGCGCCGGGCAGGTCACGAAAACCCCCGTAGTTTTGAATAGGGCTTGGTGGTCTATGCGTTTATTATGTCTGTGATCCGCCCCGAGCTGAAGTGCACCCCCAATCGGCGAAAGAAGGACAGGTGGTTACAAGCGGGTTCTTGCACGTGTTCTGCGTGTACGCAAAGACCATACATGCCGCAATAAATTAGTTACTCGCACTCAGCGTGCTCGGCGTCAAACGCGCATACTTGCGCACCTCATGACCCGCCTATGCATGAAGTTTTAGGATACACCATGAAGCAATAAAACACATAGGCATAAGTAGGTTATAACGAATGAAATAAAGATCACTCATAGGAAGTACATCAAGGCAGTCATCACCGTGTATATACATCATTCGTTATGATTTAAAGATGCCATGGACCACACACAGAAAATAGACCATACGTATATTCAACTATACTTTCATGCGATCCTGGTTTTCTAGACACATTGCTTGTATGTGTGAAGTCGTGAATTTATTTGTTCTAAGGATACGCGGCGACGTAATTGCACTTAAAGAATGGCTGAACAGTGAAAACATACTAGGGCCTACATGTAGCTGGCTGGCTGCACTAGGCATGACCTACTAGTCTGTTAACGGTACACCAAATATAATAAGTATATAGTCCTACGCAACGCACATCACCAGAATTTCTTGATGCCAACGGTGCAATTTCATGAGCGCTCTAATTCCTAAACTTCGCTTTATTAAATATAAATGTGGTGCAGGCCCTACCTAAAATCGCACAAGAAGAAACTATGGTGTGAATAGATTATTGAACAAACTTTTTATAGTTTGAACACATACTATCTGGCTGATACATTTCATCAGAGTTTAAAAGTACTTGCATACAATGCTTCCCGAGTTAAATCAATAATGTTTTCATAAACATAATACAGTCGCGCCAACAAATGGAGCTTCATTACACGGTCGGCAGATACACGCCGCAGGCTGACCTGTAATATGAAGAGATATGCCACCCCGCGTGAACGGCATAATAATTCATCATAAGCCCAGGACAGAGAGGTATTAATAGGATGGCACTATAGATACGGTTAAATCACGCGTGACTGATTCATTATTCTTCGCAGACACGCAGGAGGATATAATGTTGCGCATGTCCAGGCGTTCGCACCGCATGCCTTAATTCAGTCTAAACAGCCCCACGGGAGAAAGATTATGGATAGGCCCGTTCCATCCTTTCACGCAGCGCAAACTTACCGTAAAAATATGCATAGGCTAGACTGTTCTCTGTTGTCTCTGCCTCACTTTGTAGAGTGTAACTGCACGAGCAGAGAGACTTGTGAATGGCTACTGTTTCATGTTGCTATTAAAGTGTCCGAGTCATGAATGCTTGTCATGACACCGTTTTTGTGCAACTTTGTAATGCTGGTCATGTGACTTACCCTCATTTTTTTCAAGGTTTATTATGTATAGAAATATGCACTTTATTCACATTCAAAATTGTGCTTGTAATTTCATGGCAACCGAGGGCGCCGCCTGTTGACGAGATGTCATTCAGGGAAGACCCTTTTCAGTATACCAGCTTTGGTCACTGTAAGCGTTTTCGCGACTTGATTATGCCTATGTGACATGATTCTTCGGTCCGTGAACCAAAAGTTGGAGTTGGTTTATCCATAGGGTTCATCACAGTTCAGTTCGTTCGAAATGGCGGAAAATAAACATAAACATTTTTGTCTTGAATGAATTATACATTTCAGAATTCGTTGTTAACAGCAGCGAATTCTTCTATAGAACAGCACTGGTGAGAAACATGCGAATATTTATTGAAATGATGTTCATTAACAGTATCATCTGCATCCTTGCACTTGCTTCTGTCAGATGACGTAACCGTTTCTGGTTCTTCGTTCTTGTGGGCAATTCTTATCATGTTCCTAGTTATGGCCCTTTTCACTAATAAATTCATAATTATGCACACATATGTGCACAAATAACCCTGGCGGCAAGGGCCATTGAAAGTGCACAGGGGTGCTATTTTGATCATTTTCTCTCAAGTTTTCTGGCCTTGTTCAGTTTTTTTCTCCAGAAAATCCCATTAAATCATTTTTGTTGTTCGTTTCTAACCTAAGCGTGATTTTTCCCGTTCTCTCGTTTTTCTCGCGCACACTGCTCAGATTAGAAACTAATAGCAAAACAATTAAATGGGATTTTCTGAGGAAAAAAATTAACAAAGCCAAAAAAATTGAGAGAAAATTATCAAAATCGCAGTATTGCACCCATGTACATTTTCAATGCCGCTTGCCGCCAGGGCCATTTGTGTGCATTCGGGCATAATTATGAATAACTAGTGATAAGGTCGATTGCTTTGACCTCGCAAACATGTTTCTGGTTAGCGGTCGCCAAACCACGCCCCTGTTGAAACTGTAAACCCAAAATCTGCTCGCTGTTGTTTGCTGGCATACTGCCAAGTGCTTGCAAGAAAACGAATTACCAAAGAAAAGGGTACTGTTAAAAAAAATTAAAAATAAAAAAAACATCTAGACGTTTTTGTGCTCAAATCAATGTAACTGCTTGGTGGGAGACTTTCAGATGCTTGTTGGTGGCATGCATACTCTTTTTACTAGTTCTGAACACAAACGCGTTGTTTTGAGCATGCGTACATAGTTCTGAGCACGCGCACTAGTGTAATAAAGAGCGGTATGTCTGTTGCCACCAACGTCTCAACGTCTCCCATTGGACTTCCTCAGTCCAGCGCGGTATGTTTTGTGGCTTCGGGTAACAATAAGAGCATGTATATTCATTTGCATGCAAGTATACACACAAAACGTGGGGTTTTTTTCAATTTCTTTTATACATTTATCTTGGTTTAATACCTGTGTATATCACAAATGCAAAGAGAACAAAAAGGCCCCTGTACACGGAAAATTGAGATTTATTCAGTCATTTATACACCAGTAACATGGAATTTTTTGTTTTTTTAAGGGTTTTTTTTTTCGACCGACCTTATCTCAGGTGGTAAAAGAAATGAGAACCATAGAATTTAATAAGGGCGCCGTAACCTAACAAAAAAGGTAAAATGAAATAGACATTTTTCTCCTGTGCAGAGGGACGCACTGTGCGATAATTTTGGCATTATTTAGGCTTTAACAAACTCAGAGAACCGGAGGAAAGTGATTGTCTACCCTTTGACCGGTATTTCGTTCTTCCATGGAGATGTGCATGAATAAGTAGGAGTATTTATTGTGCGTGCTGATCTGTTCTTTTTCCCCTTCGACATCAAGATCTCTTTCTCGTTTTATTGGAATCATCGTCTTGGCCACATTATGCCTACCGTTTCCTGCCTTGATTATCTCCCATGATTTATGTCTTCCTCAAGCAGCTCTCGCATTCACCTTTTCGGCACTCGCCCGCACAGGTTCGTTAGGCCGCAGCCCTGCTCTTGAAAAAACGTATCTCCGGCCGAATCACCGGTACGGCGTCACGCTTGTTTGCACGTGTCCCCATTAATCAAAAGTACTTAGCGGGATGCGGCCATCATCATTAGTTACAACACGAGACCTATACATCCAATCTGTGAATCTCTTATTATTTAGTCGTCCCATAATTAAGATACAGATAAATTAAGATAAAGTAGCGCGCCACGGACTGAGCAGAGGTAGTCGACCGTGTTCTTCCCATTTCGTGGTTTTTAAAGAGAATTATTCGCCAGGAATGGCATTTTTAATCCGAGTATTTCCTTAAGCGGGCATGAAGCTTGACGACAAAGCTTGTTTTCGTCTTCATAATTTTTCTATATTCGCGATACATATATAACAGTATGCATGATTCAAGGTGTACACTGTCCTCCCATAGGCCTATCATAATATACCGGTAATCCTTTCAAATCCAGAGCTCTAGTTCTTATATTATTCAAAGCTATCTAGCCCAGGTTGGACGTTGTCTTCATTTCATTACGGCTGGCGTCCAGGGTATTAAAGTTGTGTAGGCGAACAAAAACGACCGCAAATTTGGTTCTAATTTGTTCTTGGTTTACCTTGTTGAAGAAACTAATTTTTCACGTTTACAAGTTCTTCGTGGCATTATCTGTCCGTCTGAGGAAAACGAACCATAGACTACAAAGTCGAAGAAAATAAGTGAGAAACAACGTTACTCTAGACGTAATTCATCCGTTCTCGAGTCTAGTTGTAAAGTGCACGCACGTACAGTACAGGAATCCGAGCTGCGTGCACACACTGCGCGTGCGTGATTTCCAGTGAAGGACTGTTGCTCGCCTGCGATACACAGAGGCCGTGACTGGTATCCGGCTTTAACCCGCATGCCGTCGAGCCGATATAAAAAATGCAGTTCTGTTTTTGTCGGATCGGGGGCTTCAGACTGACCAATTTACCCACTATTGGTTACCCCTAAAATGTTCATATTTTGTTCTGCTTTAAATTTAGGTGTATAAAATTAATTTCCGACACAAGCTGCCATTTTATAAGAATAACCCCGTTTGGTAGAAGGCTTAATTTGTACGTGCAGGGTTCTTGTATTTGTACGGCAAGAAACGGTCCAACGATCTCTCTTTGAAGTGTTTCACATGGTTAATTTGTTCGTAGAGTTTTATTGGTTAAAGATGTATAAATACACAATATTGTAGAGATCCGATTTTTATTAAAATGAAACAGTAACTTATCCCGATAATTGAGGAATAAAAAGAGGATTATACATTGCGGGCATGATGATCGTGGTGAACAGGCGGAGCAATGCTATATTGATGGGGAACAGAGTATGAAGAGGCAGTACTGGCGCGCGCAAATGCGGTAAGTGGCGATCAAGCACAAATCCTGCCGTTGATCGACCTTTCCTTTTTTTATTCGTAAACTAAACATACAATAAGCCGACTGAATTGGCAGTGACGAGTTGGATTTTAGAGCAGTGGAGAGATAGCTAAACTGTGTCGAAGATTTTAAACCGTAAAGTAGGTGATTTTTCGTTTTTAAATTCAGGCCCAAAAGATTGTTAATCGTCGTTTTTGACATATCAGTCTAGCTTATTAACAGAAATTATCTAGCCAGCGCTTTCTGGAAACGTTCTCCATTTCTAAAAAAAGATATTCGGTATAACTTTTCAAATGGAACAGATCAACAGATGTTTGTAAATTGCTAGCAACAGAAATGTACCAAAGCCTTGTTGGATAATACCCTCTCTCCTCGACAAGGAACTGCCGGATCCCTTAACTTCTATTGAATTTTGTGGTCTGTCTATTTTAAGTCCACCTATTAACACATAATACATGCTCAAAAATGGTCAGAATTTGAACAAATCGTGAATTTTAACTTTCCCGTACTGGCCGTAGTGGACTCAGCTTGCATGCAGGTAACTAACTAGGCCAACTGTCACCAACGCACGCCACAGCGTCGCGCCTGGTCCGATGTTGTGTGTATTCGGTATAGTATGGAGATCAATGGTACTCGTGGCTGAGAACCACGGTGCCGCTGTGCGGTGAGCGTTTTCGAAACAGTGGATTCGTTTAGACGTCAGTTTCGCTTGTTCCAGTCAGAACATGTAGTTTCGGTGTGCGTGTACGCGGCTCGGAATCTCGTACGCCGAATGGTTGCGCGCGCACACTTTACAAACTGCACTAGAGAACGGCTGAAAACAGTCCACAACAATGGCAAGAATTAACGTTACGTCCGACTTTATTTTCCCGTTTTTTTCTTTCGTGGTGATGTGTCGAATTTATTAACCCACCAGACGTGGAGATAAGGACGCATAGGAGTTACAGACGTGAAATTGGCTCCTTGAAAAAAGGTAAAATGTTCCAGATTTAGTTACAACATTTTTCTCCCGATTTTGCACCTTTTATGCCCTGGACTCCCTCCGTAACGTAGTATGGTCGGGGAGTCCACCTGGGCTAAAAGCGACCCATTCGCAGTATCTCGTGTCTATGAACTGAGATACGGTTACACTCGTTGCTTGGTACGCGCCTTATGCAGTTCAAATGCAAACACTTGAACAACTTTCCCACTTCCAGTAGGGCTTGCTTTGCGATATAATGTGAAATGACAGAACATACACAAATACACATATTCCGCATGAAGACATTTCATTCCAATTCTGGTTTTTATAATTATATGTACAAAAGAATGATTTTTACACATTAAAGTAAACGCAGTTAAAAGGGTTAGAAGATACTGTAACAATTTTTCATATTGTAACATTGTTACAATGGCTCGAACCCCGCGCCCCAGATTTCGGGTAAGGGTGACGTCAAAAGTTCCCAGGCAACTGTGAATATTGTTCCAACAGGATTACATGCAAAGAGCCGATTGCGAGCAAATCTGTTTTGGCAGGCAACAGGTTTGACACTGAAACAATTTTCCAACAGGAAAACGTTCTGTTCTGCTCTACGAAAATGGGCTAAGGTATCTCATATTCCTCTGAATGAATATCCGGGGGGAAAACTTACCAGCCGCAAATCGACTTCCGCTTGCCATGTTTACAGCCAACATTCAATTTTGTTTCCACTGATTTTCATCAGGTGAGAATAAATCAAACTCAAGACAAAACGGGCAAGCGTCTTTGCGCCGTGACACGTTTGTTACCTTTGCGGGAGCATACATCGATGCAAGAACCGCGCTATACGCGCTAATAAACGCTAAAATTTGGTCATGACTTCGCAGCTAGCTGTACAACCCCTGGCATTTCACCACTGCTGATGAAGCATCATTTCCCCCATTTCCCCTCTCGAAGATTAAGGAGGTAAATTTACGGCGGCTTTAGCATACACGGCTAGAGTTTCCGCCAACCCCGTCTCAGGCCCTACTTCAAAACAGACCTTTTTTATGCATAATGGACACCTCGAGAGCAAATTCACAGCAGCCGAGGGGGGTATCAAAATTGAAATCGACCCGTGCGCGCACGCTTCTCTACGCCATGGATCCCCGTCAGCCTGTTGTTCCACGTGAGTTGGAAAAACAGAGAAATGAAATCAACCTTAATTTAGGGGGACGGTCTCTTGATATTCGGAGGTACTGATATGGCACATGCAGAGATTGGAATGGACTGTTATCAATCACCTCGAGTCAAACGACAATTGAGAGATACCTCGCTGTCCATCAGCACTCAGACAACCGTCACACAGCGGGGAGTTAAAGTTGCTGAGGACGGACTCGAGTGCACACTTACCTCGCATTTTTGGTATATGGAAGCTTCGGGGCTATTTCCGTCAGCATATCCACGTTCACTAGAAAAAGACGCGGCAGCAGCAGAGAGAGAAAGGCTGAGAAATGGGCTCCTCGATCTGTTCCAGGGTTCCTTGCTCTATGGTTTCACACACGGCCCATGTAGCACTCTTCCGTCGGCGGCCATCATGGCGCTAAAAGCCATTCTGAACGACAACACGCCCGCAGGCACATTATGTCCCTCTCAACATACACGCAGTGAACCGTCATCAGAGCGGACACGGCTTATTGCAAGCATCTGTCAATATCCTCCCGGAAAATACCGCACCGAGGGATAATTGATTCTGAAAACAACAGCCGGGGATTCGGTTTTGATAATGACAAAAATTGCATGCGCAGTTATGCGAATGCTACCTGTTGAATGTAGTAATGCCAGTCTAAAGCAATTGCTTCGATTGATATTTTTAAATTGAAATCAGGTAAAACTGCATATAGTTGAATTACTGTTCCAGCGTAAATTATTTTCATATGTAGTGTATGAACTGGAAAACCAGACCCGCATAAATATGTCCTTTTTATTGAACCCAGGAAATTCAATGTGAATTTAAATGTCGATATTGTTATTTGCGACAATCTAATTTCTCTGAGTCTTAGAAGGACGATCATGCATCATTGGGGCCACCGTTGGTAAGTAGCCCGTGACTATAGTTGCTGAAAAGCTCCCTTCCCATTGAAGGGGTCATTAGAGTGGAGACTGCTTCATAAGTTGGCGCGAAAGCAAACACGAAAACGAACAATGTGACGTCAAACAAAAATATTCGTGATGCGAATTCGCAAAAGTTGAGTTCATTTCAGCTCAAGCGAACTTTGCTGCAAATCATTCGTGACGTGAAATTTGCTCTGTTCTCACGTTCGCCAACATTCCCACCAGCATTGGCAACACCTGAGGGGAGGTTGCATCCTCCTCGCTGATAAAAAAAAAAGTTTTTCGCTTCGCCGAGGTGATTCCGTCGCGTCCCTGGAATGTTGCCAGTCGTGCGTGCAACGCAACCCTTCCTGCGAAAACCGTTGTCTAGAAAAAAAAACACCTCTTTAAACGTTACTTTCCACATCGATCGACCCCCCCCCCGCCCAAAAGGCGAATGGATGTTTTCCGTGGGAATCCAGTCACCGCTGGCAACTAATGGAAGGCATGATCTTACAAGCCGCATTCCTCGGTCGCTTCGAAGACGATCTGAAGGCAAGAACTGATGTAAAATATGAATTATTCACTTCCTATAGAATTGACGTTTGTGAGTTGTCAGCATCAGCAGCGGTGATTTGTTCCGTAATAACGTTGTGTTTCTTAGCAAGTTCTTCCGTGATATTCTTCACGTGTTCCCTACGACTGTGCAGCTCTAAATTGACGTTCAATTAGCCAACCGGCAGGCAATGTCGGTTTGGGCCGATTTTTCTTTTACCATATATTTTTTTGTTTGACAACAGCAGAAGACATTTTGAAACATCGGATCATTTCTCAAGCCCTCATCAAAGCTCTGTCCAGATTCTCCATAAGTATTTATCAAGCAAGCTGAACCCTTTCTGATTCAAGTTTCAGACTCTGACTTTGAGCTTAACTCAATTTTGGCTTAAGTTTAAAAAATGGATCCAAGGGCAACATTAAAAAAATCCAGTAGGCCTAAGCATGGCAAATTATATGGAGTTCCGAAAATGCCACTTAACTTGTGAAACTTAAGGCGGTGACATTTTACGGAGGTTTTCATCATAAGAACCTTGGACATTATTTATTATCATTATTATTATTTTATTATTGTGGGATGGGGACACCCCGAAAGTTGCAATGGAGGCGGACATCAAATGAAGTTATTCCAGGATGTCGACATAATCCCAGATTTCTTGATGCCGTGGTAAGTTACCGGGATTTCAGGAAAAGCCATAGTGTCAACAATTCACGTGCAGCGATGTCGTCAACTCACGATTGTCGTGTCAGTTTCGATTGATGGTACCTCCATCTGCAATGTACGAGCCCAAACCAGAAAGAGCCTCAAGACTTGGGCCACGCGTTGCGTATACGTCAAAATCGCTCCCGGGGAGACTTTGACGGCCGAACGCAAGGCACACGCGTGTTATGTTAATGAAGTTGATTTGTTTGTCTGTGAAAGTGAAGCGCATGAACGTATGAACGCATCATGTAAAGCAACGCACCCAAAAAAAGTGGAAAGGCGCCTTTACTCTGTCGGGGTTTCATTTTTATTTCTAATCAACTTCACATTGTCAGCATGTTTAAGTCCTGCAATGCACGTATGCCTTAGTTCCTATTAAAAATGCAGGCATCAACTGTAACACAGAGCATCACGAGTACTTCAATCCCAGTCACCTTTGTGTATTTAATTCTCACTTTCTACTGAAGCTAACAAAGAAATTTCGATTTTGTAACATGTTCTACGATGCCTGGTTATATAAAAACCATCCAATTTGCCCTTTTGTAATCGCAGACATCACAACTTCGCCTACAGCGTGTGAAACGCATAGTGCTAGAGTGCCCACCGGGGTGGCATGCACTGGAGTCTGATTAAACTGTCGAGTAAATCAGATCTGCCGCTTTTGAGGGAATTTCCTTCGGGTCTCTGTCACTTTTAAGTGCGTTTCTTTTTTAACGCGACGTTTTCGGGTGAAAGATTAACCATTTATCAAGAGTATCTAAATCCTCGAGTGCATGTGCACAAAATGATGTCCCGAGAAGGAACGGTTGGGTCGGGCTGACAGGCCTGGAAATCTACTCAGTCTGTCAGGTCGACGTAATTAGAATGAGAGCGAGAGGAAGCTTCGAGGATTCCGAGATTTCACTGGTTGCGATGTGCGTGGCGATTCCTCCTTCCCCGGTGCCTGACCGGACAGGCGAGGCTCGCTGGTACGAGTGTAGTCAATCCATCTTGACCTTGAACGAGGTCACTATGCCAGGAAAGTGATCATGACGCAGTGGCTGTTCCCACGCTACAGACTTAGCAATCTGGAAAACTGAATTTTTCCATTACACACAAACGTCCCGGCTTGGGGGGGGGGCTTGACTTAACACGTTTTTGAATGTTAGACATTCCATAGTCGTTAAAAATTTCCTTTTAATCATAACTGCATGGCTGTGTGAAAGAATATGAAAATTGCTTTCCCAAACTTTCAGCTTCGAAAACGTTCAAGTGGGTTTTAAGGAAGTTCCGAAAACCACAATTTTGACTTCTGGATAAATGAATGAAGACTTATGTTAATTTTTAGTTATATCAATCTTTAATGTCTTTTTTATTGAAAATGAGAACGCAAAGACAACAGAGCAAAATTCAACAGAGTGAGTTTGAAGTTCATCAATAACACTGAGAGACGGTGCTCTCTGGAGAGACGATGCTCTTCAGAGAGAGGTTCTCTTTAGAGAGACGATTCTATTCAGACAGAGGTTCTCTCCAGAGAGACGGTTCTCTTCAGAGAGAGGTTCTCTTCAGAGAGACGATTCTCTTCAGAGAGCGGTTCTCTTCAGACAGGACAGTTTTCTTCAGAGAGACAGTTCTCCCAACTCACTCACAAAAGGTACTTCCCGTGTTGTTTCCCCAACACTGTTGTCACACTGCCACGTCCATCAATAATGTAAACCCTCAAAACATATTCAACATTAAAGTCGGGGAAAAGGTTGCATCGAGGAATCCACGTACACTGTACAGCTATGTACTCTATGTACATTACCTCATCGGGGTGAAAAAAATAACATGATGAAGCCGCGTACACTCGATCTGTTTGATCACGAGCGGGGATAATTAGAAACGTAAATTACGGCTGATGACATTCACGGAAATCATTTCGATGGATGACCAACCATCTTCCGGACTGAGTGATTTGCATGATATGTGGCGTGTCTAAAAGCAACCGAAGTTTCCGACAAGTGGGCTGTAAATCGTTGTGAATTAAAAGGTCATGCGAGGGGATCGCTCCCCCAGCTGGCTTGCAATCGTACAATCGTAAACGGAAATCACATCTATGGATCTCAGTATCAACTCCTAATGACAAATCCCGACCCCCCCCGTGGTTTGGAGTAAAACTGCCCTGATCCAATTTTCAATCTGAGATGTGGACTAAACCAATACAACTTGAAGGAAGTAACAACTTCATTGAGAACCATTTTATGGCATTTAACTGCCTTAGATAAAAGCAACCACACTGCAGTCGCGGACTACAGACCTGGTATTGAAAATCCGACATTGACAAACCGGCAAATTGTCGGCACATTTCCCAGGATCCTTTGCAGTCCGCCACCTTTGAAAAAAAACGTTATCAAAATACTACCGTGTACTATGTCTAAGCAGCTATGGATTTTTCAACTAGCTGGTCGCGATGACAAGCAGTAGCCGTAGACAATATGACGGATCCACAAGGTTTCTATAGGAAAAGTGTGACGTCATTTCAACTGAGAGTTCAAAGAATCCGTTGTGTTAGTACGTTGTTAATGAAAAAATAGTCAATCTCTCGCGGGGGTTAAGATTAATTTAAAGTTGCCTCTTTCCAGTTATAATGACGTCCAAAACATCCCAGCATTATAAGCGTTACTTTCTTCTTTCTTTGATGTTCTTGATGAAAAAAGGATATTCTATATGCACATTAAAGATGTTCCCTTTGATGAATTGCACTGTGCTCTACATTCCCGACTCGGAAAGGCCACGCAAATCTCGCTGTCGATCAACACGGCGAACTTTCTTGGTGGGGGATTCCTAATTCACCCACTCAACACCGCAGCGCTCACGATACGACCTGCCGTGGATGTGTTCGATTGGGGGGGGGGGGGCATTGGCGAGTTGCATCGTCTATGTATATAGCAGATGTATCCGTGTCGGGTCAGGTTTGGCTTAATGCATACAGGAGGGGTATTGAGGTGCAGTGTATGAAGTTGCACCGTATAAAGTTCCCTGCTCTGGTTGCAATCACTGGCTTATGAATTCAAAACGATTCAGCACCCAAGTCCTGCATCAACCGCTGCCCGTCCGCAAGACTGCAGCAGCCGTCATTTGCCATTCGGCAGGAATTAATGAAACCATATCAGCCTCCGAATAAGTTTAATCGAAAGGCTAAGTTCTAATTGTCATTATAGTCACGGATACCGCCCTTATAATAAGACAACGTTAATTACGAAGGTTGGAATTGGCTGCTGCGTCTAATCATATTATCCTTCATTAAGGTGTAGCGGCCCGTACCGTGCCCCTTGGTTTACCGTGTGCGTCCCGTTCGCATTAGTGGGGCCAAAATGCGCGCCGCAACTGATTACATTTCCGGTGTTGTTCGCCCCAGTCAGACCCTCGCGCATTCCTAATGGCATACTTTCTCCCTGCTATATGGCTCTATGAATAAAAACGGCTGCATTTCCCAGTCGTTAATTTTTGTTCTCTACGATCCGTGATTAAGGATGAGGCGCATTACAAAGTTTGCTCTAAGATCATGTCGCTCGAACGGTGTGCATTCCAAACGTATTGCACGTTGTCCTAACACTGTAGATATACACTCTGCACACGCTAAGTAAAGCTGTGTTTCCCTTGGGTCATTTTCACTAAAACAAATGTTTCATTTCCATTTTCATTTAATAGCAATGCGATATTAATCAGACATTGGATGCTTGATATGCAGACAAAAATTTGGAAATAAATACGACCAACCACATTTTATCAGAAACAATTTAAAAATAAAACTAGGCCTATGCGCAAGGGTTTGGAAGTGAAACCATGCAGTTTAAAAATGTAGGGCCTATGTATGATATCGATAATACATCGACCGTGAAAAATGAATGTGACAAAAATATCCCCAGGTAGGCCTGTAGGGAATTAAACGACCGAATGAATGGACTGTTGTCGCCGTTATTTGTTTAGATCTTTACGCACGGGAACGTGTCTAACTATCACTGACTTGCGCTAATCCGTCACATCCATTTCCACGAGGTTAATGGGACCCGGCAGCAGCGACTCATACGATCTTGCCGCGCAAAAAAAGTCCAATTATATCTCTGACATGATGTACTTAGGCCTAATTATATGTGGCATTTAACGGGAACGAGTTGCTGGTTTGTTTCTAACACCAAACCAATTCTATATGGTACCATACATGTCAACCCGAAGCGTGACCTGAATAATTACTGTCAGACGAGGAGTTAATTATGATGGATAGTTTTAAAGAGCTGCGCAGTGCCATTTTTCATTAACCGTTGAAGCTTAACTTTTGTGCCTCAGTAAGCCTCATTTTCAATTTTTGGGGTAATTTCGAAGTGTATTTTGGAGCTTTTTTCTCTCATTTCAACATTCATATGGGCAAAACTGTAATGTCATCGTGGGGAGCGATACTCATTGTTTACACATTTTGAGCAATAAACTTGCAGCAATTTTTTCATATTTTGCTGACCCAAATTTCCTTTCTTCTGGTCATTTATTGCTGAGTAAGCGCGTGACGGTAAACCAATGGGAAACCCTTTCAAAAAAAACGTTTTACATCTGAAAAATTTCGTTTCACAATTTGAATAGAAGGGTCTGTGAAATGCCCAGTGTCCTCCCTGACTGTAACATTGCAGCAACAACGCCCTCTGAGCTGCTGTCCGGAAAAGAATGGAAAATTGTAAACGTTTAGAAAGTGCTCTTTTCGATAGCACTTACACAAAAGGGGATGTCAAATTGCTTTAATTCGCTCCTTGCACGCTGCTGCCGTGCATGGGCATGCAGAGCCTCGAACTGGCAGCTTGTACAATCGCGTCAGAATCGCTTTGTTCAATCGCATGCGCAGCACGCGCAAAAGTACATGAGCAACATAAAATAGGAAAAACCGAACAGGCTATTATTGATTGTGTACATTTGCCAGATCGAGGCTCTACGTGGTGGTAGCCTGCAAAGAGCGAATACATATATAGAGGAGTTGCATAGAAGGCGTATAAGCGGGAAAAGGTTGGTCATCGTTTGACGCTGTGGGGTTTCAAATAATGAAGGACGGAAAGAAACAATTTAATCTTTTGGTGAAGTTTATATGATAATAAGTTAGCTTGAAGTAGAGGACCCATAGAGAAATCCAATTAGACGCCATAACTGTGGTGGCACGGCAGTCACACGCACATTCTTCAGCTTGACGCGTGCGTGCATTTTGCAAATCATGACACCCCATTGGTCGAAGAGACATGCAACGCGTGCGTACCACGTGTCCACGAGCGTTGCGCCACCGCAGTAATGGCATCTCATTCTGACTGTTGAATTGAACTATCATCCCCATCATATATAATTGGATACAGCACTGTTTTCATTTCCGTATTCGGTATTCACTTCTTACCATTCTGTGCAGCGAACGTGGTTGTTTGTTCAGCGAAAATCTATTCCTATTCCAAAGAACGTCGTACCAACTTCTGTGTTCCCATATTCCCATTAACTTTTGTGAACTATGAAGCCATTTTAGTGTGATAATAGACTGCGCGCGAATCTCGGCGTTTTCACGACAAACACCTTGCACGCAATATGTCTCCTTTTAGGTTTTTCAATAAATTTTACAAAAATACGACACTTTTTCACATTAAAATAGACTGTGCGATATATATACATCTATGGACGTAGCTCTTATTTATTCCATTAGATATCGTACATGAACTCGACCCTTTGTGTGTTTTCAGGTAGACTTTTGTATAGGAATTTAAAAATCTGACTTTTACCGTTTGTACAAATGCCCGTGTGGCCAGTTTGGAGAGAATGGTATACAGTTACATGGGAGTGTGTACAGGGCAAAAAATCTTTTGTTACAACAACGCAGCAGCCGTACTGCAAGATTCCACATGATAACATTTCTATGCTGGTTATCAGTTCGTCGTTTTTGTTTTAAAAAGTTATAGAAATATTTTTTACGAATGCTCAGGAGACACCTTTTTCCATACAGGTTTAATTCCCTCTTATTCATACAAGATCCAAAGGCCAAACATACCAGGGACGAAACACACTCGCGATGCTCACTTACAACCTTTAACCCCACACGACCGTGGAAGAAAAGGACTCAATTTAAAACATTGAAACCTTGCGCGCGCCAGGTATCTCAGGATGTGAAAAACACTGCAAAATATTCACCCAAACAAAGTCTGTTGGAACACCGGAATAATGACGAGCCGAACTAGTGCGCACTGTCTACGCCGGGCATTATGGAGTCATCCATGTGAGAAGTCCATAGACATAATGAAAACACGCAGTTTCACTTGGGTACAAAGTCAGTAGAATCGGACAGAGCCGTAGTGTGTACAGATGTATGTGGAGAAGTCTGTCTAAATAAATGAAGAAATACAGTGGAGTTCCGTCCAATTACAATAGTGCATGGTCGCTGCAGGCCGCTTTATTAAAAAGAAAAAAAGAAATATGAAATACCCCTTTGTGAAAATAATTGTACTCGTTATTCAGCAGAAATTCAACGTCCAGGATCGAGTATCAAAAAGAAAAACTAACCTTTACATGTATATGAATTTTAATGAGTTACCCCTTGACATTAGCCGGCTTCCAAACTCACGCCAAAGACTTTACAGTTGGGAACCTCGTAGGCGTATTATAATAGGGGCATGCACTTTTAATTGTAAGCCCATATGGTGCAAACTCGACCTTACAATTTTAAAAACCAATACAGTGTACTGTGTTCAGTGCATGTTGTGTGACTTTTCTTACACGTGCTATGGCATTGATTGTATATGTTCTCACAAAAAAAATCACTCGATTTCTCATCCGAATGGGTTAATATTATATCAAGTGTCACCGATAAGCCTACACGTTTTGCAAATTCTCGAGAAAAAAGTCTGGAATTTTTTTTAAACGAAGTGCAGGAATTTTAATGCCGCTGCTTCTGCAGGAAAGAATAGACAAAATAATGCCAGAATTCTGAATAAATTTAAGACTGCATTCTAACTGATCGAAATGTTTTGTGTGCCACTGACGATTTTTAATTTTTAAGGATGTTGAGCACAGTGTTCGCATTAATCGCTACATGTGTTGCAAGCCGCGAATATCGTGGCAAAGATTCCGAGTCGGCCGTATAAGAAAGTTCGTCCATCTCGCCCTATGTGTAACTATCGTTTGCATCCTTTAATCTGACAGGTTTGTCTCCCGACTTACACATTTTAACCACGTCTTGTCTTGTATACGCTACGCAGGCTGTCTTCCCCTTTCACGATCAACCCATTTGATGGAAGCGCCATAAAATGCGCAGTGAAAATGGAAGTGCCTCGTAAATGTACTAAAATTGAACTCCTGTCGGTGCTTGTCCTGAACGAAAATTATTATGAGCATTTTTCTACATTGGGTCTTTTCTCTTCTGTTTTACTTTTCATTTAACAAACGGTACTAACCTGACCCCCAGGGTGTATATGTAAAATCGCATTGAATTTGGAGGATTTGGGACTGTTAGGGCTAATGTTCGAAGATGTGTCTGCTTACCTCGCACAGCTCGGCACGCAAGGCGCATTGGCAGACGGTCATCATTCCCCAGCATACTGCACTTTTTCACCGTATCGTAATCACCGGCGATGATTTTTCTGTGATATTACGTCTGTTGTGGATGCGTGCAAGCAGCTGGCGCGACTCTTGGGGAACTCCTGGGCACAGAAATACACCAAGCAGGTGAAAGCAGATTACGGTCTTGGCAGACGATGGATCACGACAAGTTCTCAGGCAACAGGGCGAGAATACGCGGGATCTCCAAATTCACCATCGAAACCGGAGAGATTGCAAATGCAACCTGCCCCAGACGCAGCACGAGTGATGCACTCACGGACATCTCCCGCCCTCTCACCTCTCAACTCATCCGCTGTCGTTGTCAGGTTTTCCCCGACGAGCGGCGTTTTTTTTCATTGGCCCTGTCCTCGATTGCGGAGGATTTCATTACGAACTCTGCCACGTGAAAAACGACCCAGGGAAGACTTGGGATGGAATGTGGATCTCGTGGATAAATCAGCAGCCGCGAATGGAAGACAAACGAGTGTTCATTTACTAGAAGCGCATGAACGGTGATTTCATGACAGCAGGATCATGCTTGGTGAGGACGGGAACATCTTTAATTGGCCGACCGAGGATATTAGAACCCTTCATGTTGAGCAGTAGCTTGAATAGGAACCAGCTGAATACTTCTATCTGACAAGAAATCCACGATTGATTTTTCGTGTCCAATGTCTACCGCTGTGAATTTAATTCCAGGGTGTAAAGTGCCGGCATGCTTTACTGGATTCTGGATCGATTAATTACTGGTATAATTGCTGATTACTATGCGGTTTCATAGGGATAATACCGTCAAACATTATGGTATTCCGCTCTGAATGACCCTAAGCGAGTGTAGCACACAGTAAAGATTTCACTACATTTCGCTCGCGCCGAACAGTTTGCCAACGAACATCATTTCAGTAGCGTCACGCCTGCGTGACGTCCGTGAAAAACAGAATAGAGAAGGCAACCGGTGAAGTTGTTTGTCAACTGTATCCTTAGCAGCTATCATGAAACAGCCGTCACTTTCCATGTGAAAAACATGACTGCAACAAAGTTAGCAGGATCTCGACCCCAGAGCTTTCAGCACGAGATGAGAACATCAGGATTTTTTTTGTGCCTAACACAAGTACTACTCGAGCACATTGCCGTCGCGGAAACAAATATCTCAAGAAAGACGATCGTATACCTCCCATGATCGTACCCGACGCTGTTGGCGCTGGATTCAAGCATGGCGCCTCATAGCTCACCAGAGGATGTTTTTTGCACTTATTGTGCTATCAAATTCGCGGCCCTGCCATCAGTCTTCGAATTGCATCCTTCCAACTCTTCTCGGTGCTCAACTCTCCCCCCCCCGGGGCTGCGGGAGACACTTGATGGGGTTGAGTACCTCTCTCCCGCTACAGAGTAAGCTATATTGATTTACGCGTCCGACTCTTGTTTCTGTTCGACACTAAAGGGTGATGAGCTATCCCTTCCAGCTTTCTTTTCCATCACCGATCTTACTTAATAAGGCTTGTGTACGGTGGGATGGGTCTTCACACGTGGTCAGTGAAGGTGTAAAGGGTCTATAGGCTTAAGAGCATGACGCCTGGAGCTATACTGTACGGAGCTCGTCGTGCCAACTTCACTTTGTCTAGTTTTGTCTAGTTCCTCGATGAGTACTTGCAATGGGTAATACACCACTTTTTTCTATTAGGTAATATGCATCAGGCGACGCGGTTGGATTGAAGTTAACTTTAATAATCCGGTCAATGTTCCAGACAGTGCATCGAAAGTCAGCTCGTGGAGGGAGACGTTGCCAGAGTCCATCTGTTTTTGTTCGTGTGAACCGTTTCCGTGTGGGCAGTTGGCAACCGTATTCGCAAATTCACAATGCAACTAATACTGCTAATTGGTTGCACCGTAAGACTGCTGTTAAGGCTATGCTTATAAGCAGAAACAAAAGAGGGCATGTTTCTAAATGAAATCGGCGGTCCTTTGGTAGAAACTCACCGCGGAGGCATTCAAGTTTATATGCGTTTGGAACGGGCAGGCTGAGCTATACGCGCACCGAATCTATGCTGTAACCATTGATCGATGGGTGTATCAGTGTTTGGTCTTTGCATGTGCACCGAACGCGGATGCAGGAACCTGGTTGGAAAACTTTCTTTCGCTGATGAGGGCAGTGGCGTTACTAGGGCTAATTACCCGGGGGAACCTGCCCCGGGGTGCACACATTTTTTAAGGGGGCACCACAAGAAAATAAGCTGCACCTGCAACGGCAGTGGCGTTACTAGGGCTAATTACCCGGGGGAACCTGCCCCGGGGTGCACACATTTTTTAAGGGGGCACCACAAGAAAATAAGCTGCACCTGCAACAGAGATTATTCACAGAATTCAAACGGGAGCACCCCCCGGGGGGGGGGCACGGGCATCTGCTGGGGGCACCCCCATCCCTCCGTAGTTACTCCATTGGCCGTGAGAATGCACTTCAACTCGGGGCGGATAGAACAGGAAGATTGAAACAACTCGCTGTGTTACGATCAAATAACACACAAACGTTTCGTATGGTGGCGTGAATAGCAGATTCGGCGAAGCTCGTGCCCCTAAATACACCAAGCTCTGACTTAAGGATACCAATGAAAGCTCTGCATCCTTTACCAATCCCCACACTAAGTGGCCTCCTCAGGAGATGGGTAATCATCCAGCGTCCCCCTTAGATCTTGGCCCCTATTCGCGCTACTAGTTTCACTCTGCCCAGTGTCAGCATGAAAGTATTACAGGGATGACAAAGGCAGGAAGATTGATAAAACAAGAGGAAAGCACAATGTGCAAACTCTCACCTCTCGACGTGATGTGTACATTATTTTTTTTTCAGGTCTTCTTTCCATGACAGTGATACCCCAAACGCTTCATAAACAGGTAGAGCTATTTAAGGGGAAGAATTGGAGTTGTCACCCTATACCCTTAAAGATGCATTATTCCGAAAGAGAATTGAATTCTTCCAAGCAGCTAACGAACTATGTGTATCAAGATCTTGTATTTTTGAATGTCAGTTATCAAGTGCAACAATGCACAACATAAAGTCTCTGGTCATTAATATTAATTCTATGTTAGTTTTGGCTTGTTCTATCGATGAATGGGGCTGTAATAATGGTTTCACGTTGGTTTTTGTTTTACTAAATGGGGCTGTAATAATGGTTTCACGTTGGTTTTTGTTTTACTACAATCTACGTGTTGCAGTATCTGCAGGCAAGCTACTTGTACGTTTACGGTCCCAATAATTGCATTGCTCGAATTTTGTGTACGCCCTCCATACAATCGCCTGTTATGCAATCATGTCTAGGCGTCGTTTGACGGACCAATGCTCCTTGCAGCATGAACTGATCCCATCAGTTTTATTAATTTCTTTCAGTTACCTGTGTGACAAGAAAACTTCAATTTATGAGCATTCCGACATCTACCGATAGTATTTATAGAGCCAACTTCTCAAAATACCGAACTCAATGACATTAAAAACATTGCAGTTTGCATTCCTTGAATGTTGGAGCGTCAGACATTTTGAATACAGTCTCGGGTCCTGGGTTCGGTTCGCACGATTTCCCCTCCAGCAAAATTGATGATATTCGGAAAGGAGGAAAGGCATTAGAGTGGGCCGTCCACCATCGGTCGCTTCGTGACTGGAGCACATCCGTCATATCTGCTTAAGTCCTAATTTTGCGTTGAACTCGTGTTTCATGGATGTTGGTATTAGCTTCAAAATCAATGATCGTGATGAAATCAGTCAGACTTGCCTTTGTGAGGAATAGTCTACTTCAAGACCAAAATGTTTCGGACTATTTGGAAGTGTCTCCGGATCTGATCGCATTCAGAAACTTTCTGAAACCATCCATTCCCGAAACCCACTTTGTTGATTTCCAGTCGCTGTTATTGCTAGTGTTTGTAAATGTCTACAATACGCATTAGCCTTGTTTTCTCTGGTTTACCTTCACGCATTTTTTTCTTCTTGTGTTTTTGGTCTTATTGCCACTTTTTCACACTGATTAATGGTGCTGACTAGCCAACGGGAGTGAACCGACATGCGCTCTGCATCTTGAAATACACCTCTATGGGCATCCCGACACTGCCACTAAATAGGCCCAAATTGCATACGCGAACCAAACCCTGATTTGCATGCTTTCCGGGATTTTCTGCTTTTAGAGAATTTCATGGCACGTGGACCCCAAACAAGAAGGGTGGAAGCTCCCATCAGGCCTGTCAGCTTGTATATTTGAAAATATTGGTCGCACCGAGGCCCACCAAATTACGGTGGAGTGCAGGCATCAATTTTCAAAACAGCGACGGGCGTCATGGCTGTTTTAAGCAAGTCATCGCCTCTGGAGAAAAACATCTTTGGTAAATCATTGGTAAATCCACTAAAATTGAAAAGAACATGAAAGATGAGTGAATGGGCTTTAATTTGATGTGTTTCTTAAACACCTGAGATACTTTTGAGTATTTTTTCTTGCAGTGAGAGTATTTATCGCTGTTGTCTATGGCCTATGGCAGCTTGTTCTGGTCTGCAACCCTATGGCACAAGTTATTTTTCAACCGAGGTTGTTACCTGACCCAGCTTGATAGACATTAATAAAACAAAAGACAAAAACATAAGACAAAACTACGTCGAAAGTGTTCTATTTCGTCACAAGATGGCGCACTTCAACGTACGGCGGAAATATGATTAAAAGCTTTATCAAGATTGGTTTTAAGTGCGTCTTCATTTTACTTCACTCTGTAAAGAAAAACTGTAAAGTTTGATTTCAAAATTCCTTGCTCCCTAATTCTTTCTTAGAACTATTTGAACGGGTGCGGAATCCTTTAGAAGGTGGTGTTTACAAAGTCACGTGCCCGCTGCGCTGAGTTTCCAACTCTCAGCAGCCTGATGGAACACGGACATCATGATTCAAGGCCAATGTTCCAGTTGAAAATAATTCATGAATAAGACCACAGTTTGGTTGAACATCGAAAACGACACGGTCACGTGGTGTTTTGTGATGGTATGTATGCCGTTAACATGAAACAGGACCAAATTTTTGTTCCGAAAATAACGGCACAGCATACTCAAGACCTGACGAAAGCGTCGACTATAACAGCACTGAGATAAATGATGTTAATTTGGAACGATGATTTGGTTTGATTTATCGTTTGCATAGAGTTCCCTTCCTAGTGCTTTACAAAAATGTCACAGGGAAATTCTTCCATTCTAAAAGGCTTCGGGGTTGGATTGGCTCGGAATGTGGGTCCCATGAGGCCTAACTTCTTCGGGTCTTTTCCCAGGAGAGGATCTTTTCTGACCCCGAAATGGTCAGGCCCCACGTGGGACCCAGCATGCCGGGTCAATATGATCTGGAAATTTTTCAGTGGACTCTGCTTGTATCTTACTTCATAAATCAACTGTCAAAGTTCAATGAGTAAATTGTTTGTTTCGTTGACGATTCCACATTCCGATTTCCTCTTATTCGACTGTTTACTTCCTTCCCGTATGTTGAGCGTACATGTATACTGGTACATTGCTTAATGATATTTGGCTTCAATTATTTACTTTTATTTTTTTTCATTGTGGGCTGTTTGAATAAGGGTAAGGACGACTGTTAATTTGGGTGCAAAAGTATTGTGTCAGTTTCGTTAAACAAACCCTTTAACAGGAAACATATAATATTTTGATCGTATCTCTAAACCAATTTTCTTGCCGTTCATGGACTGATGAGCTAACTGTACGATTTCCATTAAAAATTTACAGAGGGCGCTGCCATGCCGCGCAATCCGGCGAGCAGAGCTGGTCCTGCATGGGCTGTGAGATTGTTTTGTTTATTTTATTACACAACTATCTTGGTGTATCCATGTGCTTTTCTGTGGAAAAATGGTTCCTAAAAGGAGACTAATCTTCATCCTGTTAGTGCCTCTTGAAAATTTCCCCTGTACTGTTGATGAAATGTCGGACTAGAAGATTAGTCTTCATGCCTCGTGAAAGCTTCCCCTGTTGAAATGTTGGGGGTTCTTCCCTTTGAAAAAAAACCAAAGAATCCTCCAGAGCCGCAATCATAGTCTTCATTCAAGTCGGGTTGCCCCCCCCCCCAATTTGTTGTGTAAAAAATTGCGCGGAGGTTACTTGGTCAAATTTAATGCTACAGGCAGAACATGTGATGGTATTCAGAGGATCGACTGGCACTCAATTTATAAGAATAAAGAAACCATATCCATTCGAAATACATGTACATGTATAAATACCAGAAGACGTGAAATCAATTCGTGGAATAGTATTGGGTATACTCAACTTGATGTCCACTTGTGGTCTTGTCCAGTCGCTCTTAAGCGTACAACGCATAATCAAGTGCACCATTTCACAAGAGCTTGCGGGGACGCGAGATAGGAGTGGCGAGACTTGTACTCAATCTGTTACTTTTTGATGGGGAATTGAAAATCACTTAAGTTACGGATCGATTCGGAGCGCAAATGTGCACCAGTGCAGTATATTTTGAGTACCATTGGAGTACATTTAAATTTGCGAACATTGGTGGACAACAAACCTTTCCATGGCTCTATTTAAAACGACGAACAGATGTTTTTATTTCAAGTGGCGTTTTTCTGTCTGGAGTTATCCCTATCCCATAATTGTAAGTCATCCTGAATACGGGCGATTCACGACGTTGGCCAATCACGATGCGCAAAATCTGTCGACCCAATGTGCGTTTTTGAAAGGGCGGACAGATTTAGTTTGTCGTGATTGGCCAACGCGTGGCATACTCTTGGAGACGCACTATTGTGAATCGCCCAAATTCAGCATCCAGTCTGAACGTTGAAGCCTTGTAAAGTCCTGGGAAAACGCGCTGAAACTACACGATGCAAAGATGAATTGAGTGTACATGTATTTTAATGACGTTTGCGATCCGTTTACCAATATAGTTTTTGGCAACATTAAATTTTATTTTTATTTATTTGAAACTGATTTATAGATCGATCTTGCCAGTCAGTCTAAATGCGTCATCTCCTCGAATAAAGTTTGGAGGGACCGATGGTAGCCAATCTCGTATCTGATATAGACTTTAGCCACTGGGTCACTTTAATCTGTCAAAAGTGTTTCGAAATGTCTAAAAAGAAGTAGCTTTCCCCGCTAATTCTTTTATCAATAACAATTTGGGCTTATATGTAGCTTCCAAGCTCCACCATTATTGGGATAACAGTTATAGCGCGAGCCGCCCGATCAAAGCATTAGGCCTAATTAATTAGAACAGTATCTGTCAGTAGACGTTATTCGTAGACGTCATTCCCTGAATCTATCATATGCAATATAATCTGGAGAGGTTGTACCGGACTGTTTGCGGTTCCCAATCTCACTGTGGCTTTTATTAAATGTGGCTTCAAACTTTTAGATTTATTTTATCACAAATTTTAAATTATTTTCAACAAAAACTGGTGTGATATCTTATCAACTTGAATGTCGTTGCTGTTATTTTTACTCTCAGGTTCCAATTCAAGATGGCCGACACATAAATGCAGTCCATTATTGTAATTTTTAAGACTCATTCATAAATTCCTAAGACAGTTAAGCCATTCCTATTGGTCGAGATCCCGTACGTGGTTGGTCTTAAACGAAATCGAAAGCGCTACCTCTCGCAGTACGTGCCACACGCGCCAATCACCATATAAGGAGATTTAAACACGGCTACTTGCTACAGTTACATACTGTGGGTTTTTATTTTTTTTAATGAAGTAAAAACAATCGAACGAAATCGTTCTTAATTTGTGAATTTTTTTACAGTTTTTTTAAGTTTTAACTTTCTGAATCAAAAGGTATTTATGAACGTTGAATAAATATATGCTTGGCTGGTCTTCAACCGGCCTGGGAGAATGGGCGCTTATAATGCCACCGCCTGCGGCTCGGAATTAGTCATGGCCATTCTCAGCCAGCCAGTCGTAAACAAACGTGTAATACGGCCGTTTCACAATAGTGCGCCACCAAGAGTTTGCAACGCGTTGGCCAATCATGATGCGCGAAATTTGTTTGGAAAGGGTCGACAAATTTCGTGCGTCATGATTGGCCAACATATTGCAAACTCTTGGTGGCGCACTCTTGTGAAACGGCCGTATTACACGTTTGTTCAAGATAACTAAGAAAAAATAGTGCTCACCAGTTTCAGGTACTGATTTTTCGGCCCCATTGGGCCTTCATCGGAGCTGTAGGGGACTCGTGGTTTGAATGCTGAAAAATCTACAAGTCGAGTTTGGTTATAGTCATCGATAGCCATTATTTTGGAGATAATAGTTATCTGCTCCGAGCGGAACAAAAGGGGGCGTGTTTTTTGGTACTCACTGCACAGGCGCGCCATGAGGCGCGCAAATGTATGCGCGTTTGACGCGGAGTACGCGTAACTAATTTATTGCGGCATGCCATGTATGTTCACTCCCATGCCCTTGTGCACCACTTAGTTGAGAGCTAGCGCATACGTAGGCCTACTTGATCACTTTACTGTGTATTTCGAGGCAGGTGACGTCGAACATTGTTCCGAGATTTCTTTTCGCAGATGAAGATCATAATTATTTTTAACAAAAAGAAACAAATAAAGTTCACGAAGATACCCTGTTAATTAAAAATGGATTAAACGACATTAAACCACCGCATTATATGAACCCGGTTGCACAAAATTTGAAACAAATTTTGAAAAAGTGATTTTTACGACAAAAAAATACAATCAGATTGGCAAGAAAATACATCCATGAGGTTTTCCATTTTAAAACAACTTCCCCAGTTTATCCAAACAAACAAAATAAAGTGCCGTGTGTATTAAGGTGTAATAAAAACATCGGCAGTATTTTCAAGTAATTGCAAATTTAATATCTTGCACTGATGAAGTACATGTACATGCACAATACATGTACATGAACTTGCACGTGTTCACATGTAAACCATGGCCGGCCGGTCGACAGAGAGCCAAAATTGAAATTTTCATCGATAAATCATTTTAGGCAATTAAATTTTAGATATGCAAACAATTTATGATGAAGAAGAAGAAAAAGCAAAATATGCTATCAGCTCCTGCTTGATTTGTGCATTGAAAGGGCATCGTTTCCTCACTAAGATACACTCGGCAGGATTCTGTCGGATTCATTACCCACTACCAATCCCTACGTTCGGAATGGGAACTAGTCGACAAAGCCATCACCCCACGTATGCCTTTCTGCACCATTTAGTTGAGAGTTAGCGCATGTGTAACCGATCCCTTTACTGTGAATTTCAGGCAGGCGACGTGGGACACCGTTCCGACACTTCCGACACGCGGATGGAGACCATAATTTAGTTTTAAGCAAAATACAAACGAATAAAATTCATGAAGATAACCTGATAATTAAAACTTGATTGGACAACATTATACAACCAAATTATATGACCCTTTTTGACATTCGGAAATGTAACCTACACAGACATCTTTCATCCCATTTTCTCTGAAATGTCACTTGTGATTAACAAGAAACACATCTCAAAATGAAATCTGAATCCTTATTATATTTCTCAGGTATAAACTCAGCAAACGCTTACACAATGCGGAAGATCTCCGCAGATTGATTTTGGTATAGTCGTTTGCTGACTGGCGTCGCCAACTCAACAAGCAACAGAAAGTGAACACGACTTTGCCAAATTTTAGCGCATGCGCACAAACTAAATGGAAGGGGCGAACATAAACGGTGATAGTCACGTCCATTCTTCAACGCACGTTGAAGACTGGCCAAGCACCATAGGGATATATTGAATAACTGGAGCGCTGACTTCTCATTCTCTGCTTGGAGAAAATTTGACGCCGTCGTGGGCACAGACATTTTGAATCCATGTGCTTGTAGAACATTCGAAAGCAGATAGAGTGAATATCGAATGATGTACTCTAAATGCAACTGGCATCGGATATCGATGAAATCCGATTAAAAAAGAAACCGTCACGACCAAATTTATCTGCAGCGCATAAACGCACGCGTTTGCGCTGTTTGCGCATAGTGAAATGAAACGCTCATTTATTGATTGTGTGTTTAGGTTTTTAGTGTATTAGCTTTGTTGACGCATCATTTCTGAATACAGACACAGATAAAGTATTCAAATAGACGAACAAAAGCCGTACAAAATTACAGGTTTGTGCACAAATATGGATGCGCCCAGCCGGCATCCTTGTGTACATGAGTCAGCGCTCTAGCCCTATGCCAAGCTCATTGAGTACTTCCTAATCAACGTAACGCTGTGTCCATGGCTCACACGGAATAGTCATCAAATGCCGCCTGTCTGCTTGGCTGATCTGTCTGCCATCTTTCATGGCTGACTGCCAGGTGGACTTGTACACAAACGGTCCATTGAAGTATCATGTATGTATCATGTAATTATCATGTTTATCGTGTACACTGCCCCGTGACATTTTAATCAGCCGTCTAGCAGAGACCTGTCCTCGGTAAACCAAACCAGTTGAAGGCTTTGGTATGGCGATTTAAACAGCATTAGGCCTAAAACTGAAGTTTTGAAACCAGCATTTAAATGGTAATGCCCGCATTTAACTTGTTGATGCCGATTCAACAATATTATCGCAAGAAAATATGTTGAATTAACAATAAAATTGTTGAATTTACTACTTAACCGTTGGACTAGATTAACGCTACATTAAGCTGGATTCAGTACTCTTTAAGAGGTAATTGATCGCATTTGCAGTCTTTGTACGTGTTCAATTAAACACTTCGGTTTTTAGCGTGTACACGTGTTTAAGAGGAGCCATTTCAGGAATGCTTCGCATTTTTCTGGGAGCTAAAGTACTCAACATTGACTCTTCTTCTGCATGTATATAATCCAAACCGCGAAAAGGGGCAGGGTTGTTATCGTGGTCAAAAATCATAGTCAAAGGAATTCCCTTTGTCCCAAAGCCTCTGAAAATCGAATTACTAGCATCAAATAGCGAAGAAGGTTTGATTTGAATGCAAACCATTCAGCTGAGAACCACAACTGGTATAGTTAGCATCAATCAACACTGATGTAATACCAGCAACGACGGACAGACATAAGCAAAACATCGGTTGACGCGACCAACATAAACCGCAGCAGATCCATTTCAAACAATTATTGACACAGGATAGTTCCTCAATCGATTTGAAAGCCAATCTCCCAGTGTTAAACTCCATCGGGGTCCGTGAAGCAAGCCTTGATGAAGGTCCTGTACCAGCGTCAAGCAATCCCGTATGGTCACACTGCTCATCAAAGTATTTGGAAGCATCGACTCATCATGCCAAGATCAGTAATGATCAGACTAGGTTCAAAACAATGTACGTAGGATCATGGACATAAGATCTACAGATTTTGGCCGAAGAAACCCCTTCTCGGTGCTGAGCAATTATCTCTCAGGGTTTTGACCCGCGTTACCAACTGTAGCTGCGATTTGATATTTAAACTGACCTCCCACATTTCACAAATCCAAATATTTAGCCTCCGCGTTGGCTTCAGGCTCAGCGCCCCAGGCAAGTAAATGAAATGTCTGGCAGCCGGTTCCTCCAATCACAAAGCCCGTATCTTAATTTCAGGCCGAGGTTCGGGAGACATAGGTTATGGGCCATTTAAAATTTTCGAGGTTTTTAACTTTTGATTTTTTCGAAACTGTTTTGACCCAAGTGAAAAACCAGCAAATAAAAAATCCGATTTCTTTCCTCATTTGATGAACAGTTGATTTCGATTTTCAAAAATTTACCTTGACCCACCCACCCACTATTTCGCCAAAAAAAGAAATCAAAAACATCGAAAATGTTGAAAGGTCCCTTAGGGAACCCGACAAAGTTTTAACTTTACGACAGGAAGTCTCCTATACGCAGTGACGTAACTGGAGTGACAATTCTTAGGGGGCATCAGGGTACCTACCTAGTACCTTTTTTCAGCGGGGCACCCGGCGTGAAAGCCAATGCTTGTACATAGATTATGCATGCTTGCTTCAAAATTTCAAGATTAAGAGGGGGAACCTGGGAGCAAGGACTCCCGTTTTGTTCCACCCCGCTCCTTTCCATCGCGGAAGTACATGTGTTGTGCCCAGGTACCGTAGGCAGTGGCTTTTTCCAACCATTTGCTGATGCAGTGCTTCTTTCATGTGCGTTTTAACATACTGTGTATCAAATCTGTCTTTTACTTTAGCCACTTTGCAATACTCAACTTCGTCTGCGTCTCAGGCTTGGCCTCCGAAATCAATCCCCGATGGAAGGCCCGAAGCTTCAAAGTGAATTGAAGTACACAGTAATATTTTGCTCTTTTACATCTTCGATGTTTCTATGGCACTAACAGACTTACTATTCTGCTAACAATTTCAAAGTCAGGTGGTAGAAAAAACGAATGAAGCCTCAGACGGAGACGAAGTTGAGTATTGGAAAACGGAATTTTTAACTTCTCATGCTGACTTGGCATGCGCGCACCGTCAACGTATGCGCGTGCGCAAGCGAAGATGTTTTAATAATATTGACTGCGTAACGGTAGACAATTAACACACTGATCAATACCTAGTGTCCGCGTGTGCAAAACAAAGTCCAAGATAATAGTACTCATGACTGGCAATTATTACTGGATGGCTATGTTGTAACACCATAGAAAAATACCGTTACTAGCTTCGCTTGTCCCTGGCGCCCTGGGAAGGGGTGAGTTCATATATCTTTGTCGAGCACTCATTGGATAGAGCTCATAATTATGAACAACTTTCCATGGTCAACACTTCCACCCACGATGCTTTGAACATCCATAGCTGTGACCTATTTCCTTCACAAAATTTGATGAAGTGAATCTCCCCTCCCAGGGTCCTCAGGGCGGTGGGGGACGAGGACGACCATTTGAAAGACCGAAAGAAGGCCCAGTATATTCAACTGTATTGCTCACGGCTGGAGCACCGAACCCTAACGGGCAAATGAGTTGTCACGACTGCTGTTTTTGAATTTCCACAATATACAACTTCTACTCTTCTACAGGCAAAGTGCCGTCAGACATTATTAATGTCTCTTCATGGACACCCTTCACCGCATTAAATCTAATCGATTAAACTTTTTAGTCAAACCCGATAGCTTTCCACTGAAGGACAGGAGGGCTTCATGAGTAATTACTTTGCAAAGCTTCACTCCACATATACCGCCGTCAGCGGAAAGAGATGTATAAAATCAAAGTAATTAATGCATTATGCATGACCATACAAATCCCACGTACCGGTATGGCTGCAAGTGCAGGCGGTATATCGGTTTTATCCTGTTAATTCGCAGTTATAGCAAATGATTTCTATGGTTGAGTTAATTATGCAATAAAATATTTTGATAAAATACTATGAAAACAAATGAGTGAATACTTTGGACTTTCGGGGGAGAAAACCTTGTATTGAAACCCTGTTAAAACTACACTTCCTCGCCTCATCATTTTACAAAAAAGCACAACACCAAACAAAATATTAAAATTTTAAACCTTTAAGGTAAAGGTTGAGGGTAACATGAATCCATATGTCAACTTTGTCCCCAGAGTCTGCGGGAAATGAATACCCACGTACACAGTATTATGCAAAGACCGTCGCGGTATACACTGGTACCAGTACAAGCCTTCCTCTCCGCGCGAGTTCCGCAATATGCGAGTGATTAATTTGCATTCCGCTAGCCTCTTTAAAGCAACGCTTGAAAAATAAACACCAATATTCATCAAATATTTTCACCGAGGTCACCTGTCGTCCAACAGAGCAAATAGTAATTATTTCATTTTTTTTAATCATTGCCGCGTTGTCAATGATATTTATTTATCTGAGCCTTAATTCGCGTTTCATTAAAGGCTATTAAACGCATACCACTCAAAGTTCATTTCAATTTTGTTTCATGGAAAGGTCAACGCGAAAGCAGGCATTCTTGTATAGCGGTAAGATTTTTACAAGCTTTTTCTATCACATATATTACAGGTGCCCAATCTCACAGTGTTAATTGACAATATAACAGCTACCTTTAAATAAGTCATCAAGCATACCACATAGGGAAACTGACTCGGTGCTTATATATTAGATATAAAGATGAACAAAGAATAGACTGCAACAGGATTTGAACCTGCGATGTCCGGAACACTGTACCGGTGCTCTACTTACTGAGTTATTACATAATTATCAAGCCCAACGTTAATGCACCACACCTGAACATGTTGCTGTTCTCGCGAAAGGACGTGGAAAATCAGCTGTCGAAAGATATAATATTATCTTTTTGCTAGCAAGGAACACGAATCTGCGAGAACAGTACCCGCCCGTCCTAAAATTATCCTATTCAACTTGATCGTTCTTTACTGATAAGAATGTGTTTTGCAAAAAGGCTAAAGGCAATAATTATTCACACAAGTTTATGCTCATTCATCACAAATAAGACTTTGGTGGGACTTGTTACCACCGCACAACAACGGATCTATATGTGTTTGGTGCAAAAACGCACCAATGTTGCCAGGTGTGGCGGAACTGTACATCAGTGGGTGGGGTTGCCCCTGAAAAAGACTACCTTTAGGGCCTACTTACCAAGAACAATTCTAATGATGGCATTACAGCATCTCAGGCCTTTCTCTATCTCTAGACCAGACATCTGCGAGAATGGCGCGGATCGAGTCCTGCCTAGGCGGCGGCTCTCCTGCCGCGGTCCAGTCATTGCGGGTTGCGGACGATACTGCAATATCGCTCAGTGGGGGCATTCCGGGAGAAACGGCAGTATTAATCCTGCGTTTAGTCCCGTTCGGCGATCCATGACTGACACAAGTGTGACTGCTTGGGCTGGATCCTGTCGCTGGACTTACAGCATGTTCCAGTCCCGTATGGAAAAGCAGTCAATGCGATGAGTGCTCCGTTGATGGTGTGATGTCATTAGAGGGGAGGAAATGAGAGGAAGGAATTGATGCGATCCAAGAGAGAGACAGAGAAGAACATCGTCTCACTATGGAGCGTGTATTCCTCATTCATCGACCGGTCATCAAAGTATAAACGTCGCTGGATCAACCGCGGGAGTTTACTCGCACGACATGAATGCCGCTCGTCCAATTAAATGGATATAGTTTTAGCCAGAGTTGGCTACATTAGTGTATCTCGGAGGGTCGGCAACAGGAAACTAGTACTGGGGCCGGGGATATTTCATCCTGCAATCTCTCGAGTAGATCATCGGCCACTGGTTTTTTGCTAATTGGGCCGATGGCTCCGTGGGCAGGACTGAGATTATCCTGAGAATATATCAGTCAGCACCTGGTGGATTCTCTCGATTAAACCTGCAACCCAATGCTGTGGGTTTCCTCCTCCACCAGGGAGCATCAGATGCCTAAATCATGGGAAGGCTAGGCTCTTAAGTGACGTTCCTGTTTGGACAGTACAGAAAAGCCAGCCGTCATGCTGTGGCGTGTTTGGCATTTTTTCCTCTCTCTCAGCTGCTTTTGCTTTGTGGCGGCGGTTCAGGTAATAGGCGGGGGGAACGCACCCCCCCAACACACAGCTGTTATTCTGTCAGAGGTGACTCTGCCCTTGCAGATATTTTCTGCAGAGGGGGCTGTCGCGACAGAAGATGATTAACCGGGTTTTACATCCGTGGATGGTGGAATCCCAACACTGGCGATAAACTAGCCTCTGCACTACTGACATGGCCTATTTATTGGAGACATTTGACGTCGATGGGAAGGAATACAGAAAAATGCAGGTACATGTACTCTTGTTCACTGGCGTTACAGATCACGCAGAAAAATGATAATAACGCACGGGTAAATTATGACGATAGACGCCTACTTATAACCTGCATTCAGTACCGGGGTTTGCCGAAGTCTCTGAAACGTGGTTTCCGAAGGGAAGATTATTTTGTTACCACGAGTGACTTGACTGTCGGCCGCATGGGCAGCACTGCCGCGTTCCATCACGTCAGATGACATCCCCGTGGTGCAATGAAGACTTTTCTGTCTACCCCAGGTGTATCGCGTGCTCAACTCTTCAGAGGGCCTGCTAGTTATTTTTCACTCACCACTGGCAACATTCTTGTCTCCCTTATGCCCAGAGCCATCCGCATGTAAAGTAATTGGTTGGAGAGTGTGTATTTTGGTCTACAGACAATAGACACTGTACACAACTTCAATTTGTCTCTGGAGCCGACCTGCGAGTTCTCCCATCCCGAAAGAAATCCTGTGGACTGTGTACCAGTACGACAAGGCTTATGTACCATCTCCGCCTGTCTTGTTCCGTGACTATAGGAAAATCGATTGCCGGTGTAACTAATCCCCTGATCGACAGTATGGATCCATTAGTCGGGGAGCTGCCATCCGGTGAAAAGTCCACAGTGCTCCAGGGGAGTGCATATAGGATGGTGGACGAGGAGGGACCTGAATTTTTGTTCTCCGGAGGAGTTCTCAATGGGGCCAGCACACGCTGGGGGACAGCTTCGTCTTCGAGTGCCCCTCGAGCATCGTCGGGAATTCGACGCTCTCGCCAAACATACTCGAGATTGTTGTCTTGGCACGGAAGGCGGTGACTATATGGATGCAAACGCGCGCTCTCTCCCTCTCTCAGCTCACATTGAATGGAATACTAATACGCAAAGCCCCCAATTAAAAGACAGTCAGCCAATCGTTTGAGATTATCCACAGCCACACACTTTCGGTTTACTAAAGGCTGTCTGCTTGTCTCCGAATCGAACGTTCGTGGCATGATTCCAGTTTGCGCCCTTTTCGGGCTGCATTCAGTAGCCGTTTACTAGTGTAGGCAAAAAATTGCTCGCAACAGCGTTTCTGCATAAAGAAACACCCAACTTAACCATATTGTGGTCATGGATATCAAGGACAATTCCAAACCTCAAAAATATTTAGAGAAGGATTTTTCAGTGGTAGTGGTAGCCTGGACGAAATGCAAGAATGATGAGGCCATTTTACTGCGTGCTTGCAGCGCATCGTAATTAAGGGACATCGTGGATGGAATCCGTCTTTCGTAGCCTTGAGAATCTACAGCGGTAGAAAAACATCTTCCAGGGCAAACAGTATCGCTTACTAACCGGCTGTTTATAATTGTTTCTCAAATAGCGTCTGTTCTAATTAGCTGCAACGAGCAGTGACACGTGGCTTACGAGTCGCATATCGTATATGTAGTCAGGAATTCCTTTTCGGTCAGGCCTCCTCATCAGGACAGGACGGCGCGCATCGCTACATCGATAAGCGGATATGCCGGCAAACGTTCTCCGTAATAGCCAAACACTTATCTGTAGTGGTGTATCACTCAGGCCATAATATGCAATCCAATTAGAGTGCCAATGTGTATTTGCTAAACCGCCAATGTGATTCGAAGGCACGAAGATGCAATACGAGGAATGGTGCTAACGTGCGTTTTATAAAATCCACCATTTTCCATTCCTCGAAACTGAAATCATTGTGTTGGAACATTATCACAAAATCAGTCGAGCTGGACAGTTAGGCTTCGCGCGCAGAAAAACACAGCCAAGTTCATGACTAGAAAACTCCTGCGGTAAACCCTGCAGGCTATTTCATGCCATTTCAGTTTCCAAATAGGAAGAGGCCTCGAAAGTTTTTTTTTCAAGCTTGTTGCTGTTTCTACACCCAAGGATATCCCAAAAGAAACCCATTAATTTTCATTGATGATAAAGTCAAAAGCTGTATCCGAGGGTGTCCCTTGGCCCTTTAGTTTGACGGGTCTTTGTGAAGCTGGGTCATGGTGCACTAGTTTTGGTAGGGCAGTGCCTTAGGAACCATGATTTGTTTCTTTTTCATACACAAAAATTAATTCCCTAAATTAAACCGTTTGTTATGCAGGGTGGATCCAGGAATTCTTCCAGTGGGGGTCGGGCCGGAGATTTTTGTTAACGTCTCATTTTTGCAGACAAGAGGAAACGATGATGAAACATAACATGACATACACTGTTTACAATGATACTGTTGCAATTACCTGTATACACTTTTGTAATGTTTTATTATTTTTCCCATTTAAAAAAACCTTTTTTTTTGCTTCAGAGTGGATGTTTGAACCCCCCCATCCGCCGCTGAGTATGACGCCGCTGTCTCAAAAGTAGCCGCACGTTCTCCGCGCCTTGCACATGCAGTTTGGGAAGTCGTTGCCAGGTAACAAAGAGAAGCTGTCAATTCAGTCTTTCCAGAGTATAAGAGTCGCAGGCCTCCTGGGCCAGTTTTCGTACATTTGCTGGTGCCATGCAGATGTCAATAGTCCAGAAAGTTAAGTATCAGATTTTCCGTCTATTGCCACAAGCGCCAATCTCTCAGGCCAAACAGAAGCATTGTTGGTGAACACCTTGTCGATAAAAGCAATGGGTTTGTCAACGGTAGCCTTTGTCCATTTGTCGATGCACAGGAAATGTATAAAACGGCAGTTTATTTTGTTCGTACAACTGTGTTGCATTGAGGGCTGTCACCAACATATTGTACAATGACGCACGCCAACGTTGGGACTGTTCAAAAATCGATGCGAAATCAATAAAAAAAACACGTGCCCTGAAGTCGTATAGAACTTACGAAACAATGGGTCTCCTTGGTGCTCTAGCCCCGTGGAGGAATGGTCTTTTTTGGTGGTCAGCTCAGAAGTCATGCTTACAGCTAAGAACGACGGGCTCCTGATAATGAAGGGGAAAAGTGGACACAGTGGCCGCCGTTTCGTTTCCCATCCCCTTCCCATCCCATTCCCTTCGAGACTTGCAGTGTCCATCTGGACAATTCGATTGTCAAGAGGTTTAAGCAGGTTTACAAGGATCATAAATTACAGGGTATTTCACTGGTTGTCGTGTTTGATAAAAACTAGCACGCTCTCTCTCGTCCGTCTGACGAGCTATCTTCTCAAGATGGAGGGTGAAATTCTGTCATCTTTTACAATCTTCAAATTTTGCGAGCATTATCCTGATTATCCCCATCCCTTCTGAAAAGGACAGGAAACTAATCGTTTTTTTCCTCCACCGAATTTTGAATTTTCCAGTTCTAAATAGCAATAGCGGCAGGACTAGATGGTTGTACATGTACATGTATCCACGCAAGGAGAGCACGGATTTTGGCGGCAAACTCTTGATGGCGCATTTTATCGACAAACCGTCTGCCCTAGTTAACGGCTCTATTCCCGTTTCTTTGCTGCGCGCTTACGGCTGAATTATTCTTGAAATTTGTTGTTGAATACGTACAGGTGCACTTTCAAATGATTTACAGTCAAATAGTGTACACGATTAAAACAACAAATGGAAACAGACATAGAGGTTAATGACGTAAATCTCATGAACTCAAAACATGCATAGTATATGTCTCAACCGTCGCGTTCTAAATTCCACGCCATGTGGGCTGAATCATACGTTTGAATGGGCTTTCAACCTTGTTTTCATCAACCCACGTACAACAATACAACGGTTGATTTATTCAACCTGTTTTCATAGTAAACAGCTGGCTTATCCTTTATACAGTATATCACCATAAAAGTATCAGTTAAGAGAATTTGCTACCCCTATGTCCTTGGGACAGGCAAACTGGTACTGGAAATTTGCATAGCTGGAGTGCCACCATATTTACACTCTGACCCCTTCACCATTATTGTGAGATTATGCATGGCAAATGTAATAAGCTACCAACCTTCAAAGTGCTTAACGTGCCGGTAGATTATTGTCGTAAATTTCAAGGTTTTTGACCAACTTGCTCGTAAATACAGAGGGTTATTTAAATACGGAAAATATCTTCATCCCTAAAAAAGGCAGCGTGCGTTGCCGGTAACTGTTTACGTCGCGTCACAAGCAGCTGCAACCTTTGGTTCTTTGTCACAAGTGGCGTCAGGACTTTTTTGGTTCCTCAATAAGGAGCCCCTTATGAGGTACTACGCACGAAAGGGGAATGTTGTTAACATCTCGTAAACCTTGCGCATCGGGGAAAGGGGGGCAAGGCTATAGGGCTATATCGAGAGCACTAAAATTCCTTTTAATACAGATTGACACGAAAATAATGAACTTCCTCGTTTTCATCCCTACAAAGACCAGCTTTTATACTTCGAAACTCGTTAGAACCCGTTTTTTTTTTAAACCTGACCTTAATGAATCATATTTATATAGAATTAAACTGGGGCGCATTTCAGCTGCACAATACTTTGCCTACGTATGCGCATCACCACATGTAATAACAATAAAGGCATATCAGGTAACTGGTAGTCTGTGGAAAGGACGTTGATTTTAGCAAATTGTTATCTAAATAATGAATGTCTGTGAGTGCAGTGATAATGATAATTTCATGAGTTGACAGATGAAATGTTCGATTCCACGAGTTCCATTCCACGAGGCGAAGCCTCAAGCGTCGTGGAATGGAACATTTTATCTGTCACCTCGTTAAAATTCTTGTACCATTGCACAAATTTAAAACATTCAGTATTGGTATTATTGCAGTGGCACCACGCTCACATAGTACATGCAAGTGATGGTTCGCGCGCCTTGCATTCTTCGGCTGTTGTGATTTGCCAGGGTATGGTTGGTGCATCCTTTCTTGAGTTTACTAAGGATGTGCGCTTGCTTGCGGTGTCACCCATAGATATCATGATTTCTATGGATGTCTTCGCTGATCATAATTTAAAATGAAGATCAATGGGCGTCAATTCGTCTTAGACTGTGGTAGGTGAGTGTGGTTCAGTTCAGTTTAAACCATGCCCGCTGCACATTACGTGGAACCATGGAACCGGAAGTTAACGCGTAACTTTGGTGTTCATCCAATGGGAGCTTGTAATCAGTGGTACTTGCGTGTATATGACGAAGTCACTTATGAACTGGACACACTCATTAGCTACTTGCCAAGGATTTGTCTATATAGAGCCTGGATACGAAAGAACCATATATTGAATCCACTTTAAAATCAATGTGGAGAACCTGATCTGCGGCACTTTTAATTAATTCATGCACTTTGTGTATGTGGTCGTCACATGCCAATGGGCTTCCTAGTGGATTCATTGTGTGTGATCTGTGTCACCGAAAAGGGAATTTTGAAAAACGTTGCCCAGGTTAACAGATTTCTGTTTGTAATTTAAATAACTAAATAAAAAATTATTGTCAGGGGAAAAAAGGGAATAACTGCCAAAAGACCACATGAAGCTGTACTGAATATCGGCTATCTTGGAGTGGTCAGGAGCGAACTGGTCAAAATACAACTTCAAATGCGTGGCTGGTGTATAGGTATCCGCTGTCCCCGCTTTCTGTAGAGATCAATTCTCCTTACTAACGTTATGGTCCTCTAAAGCAATGTTACGAAAATGATTACAATAATTGTCCTCCTTCCCAGACATCCCGGTGCCGAATGTGAATAGACCGAATTATTTCATATACGTTGGTGTGTAGCAGACTGAAACATATTCCATTAAAATACTGAATTAAAAATAGAACCGCTCAATGGATGAATGTACATGTGTACATTTTCTATTGTACCACTGTGTGATTCAGAAAAGTAATTACACGAAAACGCAGCCATGTGGCCGGCGCCTACCATTAGGTCATCATTAGACAGACATTTTCATAATATCTCGGAAGATTGATGAGTTATGATTGTCATTAACTTCCTTTGGAACCACGTGAACCGCGAATTAAACAAGTTCACGTCGCTTCCAGGACAGTCTTTTCATCCTATGAACCATTATGGCTCATAGTTTTTGGGATCATGATGACAGTTATGTTATAAGTTAAACAGCTGCTTCCCACCACTCAATTGCGTCTTAAACCACTACGCATGCTTCATTTGAATGTGACTGCGGCGAATTTTCAGACCAAGTTGTTATTCTCCTTGTTCGTCAGTCTAAAAAATTGTTCAATTTGAGTGCAATTCGAGGCTTTGTATAAGTCGTGCTCGAGAACAAAAAAGCAAAATAATTGCGTGCGCTTCCAAAATGACTCATTTGACTGTGGTTTTAAGAGAACCATCGATGATACCTCGACCTTTCGGTCAGTGCGGCTTGATCATCGTGGCACACATTTTCCAATGGAGCCTGAAAGTAAAAAAAAGGTCATACAGCGAACTTCCGGAACCTTCGCGTGGTCCTCTAGGAACACTGATGTAGGAATTTTGCCTTTGTGTTCCTCAAGTAATATTTGGGAAAAGTCATCTGGAGATGGGTAAAAACCGAAATTCATTGACGACCTTTCACTTCCGACAATATCGTTCCTAGGTCTCCTCGTTCTTGCAAGCTTATTTTCACTTCATGAGCGTGTGAAAACGAAATTGTACATTTACGTTGCAAAGAAATACCCACATGCAGTCGATATAGGTTCTTGATTCAGTCGAGTTGACGTGACATCGTTCTTGTCAGCAACGGTAGATTACACTTTAGAATCTTTCATAAACGCAGATTATTCCTTTAAGTTTATTTCCTCGTAAATTGGAAAGTCCTTCAAATATTTAGGTCAGTTTTTAGTTCAGCTTTTACCAACAGACTACCATCAATGTAGTTTCGTAACAGTTCACATTATGCGTACGAGACCCACGAATGGCACTGATCTTTATGTATTTTAGATGAGAGGTCAGATTTTGGCAGGATTTTTCTCTCTCAGGTCTGGTAATTTTTCAGTTTTTAAAACTTAATATGCTAGCAAATATTTTTACAAAGGCTGTTTTCCGAGGTGATTTGTTAAGAAGTAAACGAGGGGGAAAAATAACAAATTCTTAAACTGTTGCAGAAGCACGCCACCAGGAGTCAACTTTCAGGCTCTGTAGAGCCTGGAGTAACAGGCCACAGTTTCAGAATACAGCTTCAGGTATGAAATTTCTGTTCATTAAGCTCACGGTAGAATGTGCGAGTGTGCACTGGCGCATACACCTGCATCTGTTTCCAACATTCTGTGATGCACATGTCGCAACTTTCGAAACACAGCTGTGCCAAGGCTTCCGGAAGCGCAGGCGTCAACTTTTCTGGCTGGAGTGTGCACTCGCCGCAAATATTTGGGTGCGTTCGCGCGGTTACTCCTGTCAACACAAGTGAGGATGCGCGCGCATTACTCTCGGGACTATACTCCTGCATGACGGGGAGTATACTCTCGCTGATCAGCGCGGCGTAATCCTGCCGTTTGTGTACTTCGGGGGAGTACTCAGGTGTCTGCAGTTAGGTAAATCTTTGCAACGATGTACAATCTCGTTTTCAAGTAAGAACGGGGAAAATTTGCAAGAACAAGGTGACCTATAGGAACGATACTGCTGGAAGTAAAAGGTCGTTAATGAAATTCGTTTTTTACCCATCTCCAGGTGACTTTTACTCATGCGAGGAGGACATAGGTAAAATTCTGACATGAGTGTTTGTTGGGGTGATTTCAGTTAGAAAAAAAGCCTAGCGCAAGTATTAATAAGACCTTTTTATTTCTTGCCCTTTATAAATACGCCTACCCATGAATTTCCCTTTTTTTCTTCGTCATGTCAACAATTCTGACGGGGGTGTTGGTTAGGACGGTGATATGCCTTGAGCTGTTTTTTTTTCCTCCAGTGGCGTAAATATACTTGCGGGTAGTTGATTTCTTATCTAAGAGACGTCTATACCATGTTGGCACGCCCTCTTCTGTCCATGCACAGTTCAGATTCCCCAGTCCCCCAGAATTTTGGACTGGTTCCCGTCCCTATTATATGTAGGGACCGGTAGCTAGCTGCGATTAGCCCTGTCAGTTTGGATGCTGAATATTTAAGTTTTTGTCAGGCCCATGGCAATGCCTTAACATGAAACACGTTTCAGCGGGGAGCTAAATAAAACACAAATAGTTATCCTTGCTAGGCCTCTGTTGATCACCGTGTGGTAATTTATTTTTCAATGACTATCATTGATACATCATTTTACGGCAATTTATTTCAAATCAGTGGTTATTGTGTTAAATATTAGATAAATGAACCATTTATGGTGAAGTTATTTTCAGTAAAAGCAACCATGCTTTCACCTTCTGTTTAATTTGTACATAAAGCGGGCATCGTTTCCTTATTTACATACTCTTGGCACGATTCTGTCGGTAATTCCACTACTTCCAGTCCCTACGTTCGGAGGACGTCTGTAAGGCGTCTGGTGACAACATACGGGACGGGAACCAGTCTACCGGGATTTACACCGCTACGTCGTCCTCTCTTCCACATTTCTCATTTTTTTGTTAGTATATTCAAAGACTGGTACAGTTTCTGTTCTTTTTTACCCATCTTTTCTACACCACCGTTTGCCCCCTGTCCTGATGGGGTCTGAGTGAGAGCGTGAGAAATGTTTTCCCCAAAGACAATGATGACATTGAAATAACGCAGCTGTAAGTGCGATAACAACACCGTGCACCGCACGCTCACAGCAGGTCTGGGCATCAAGAACAAAGCTGCGCGTGGGCACACACACTCGCTTCTCCTTGAACTTGTTATCATTGGACTCTTTTGTCACTTTGGATCGCGCAGTACAGAGGAGACATGCTATCACCTCCCTCTGCATACGAGGACTTCTCGCCCCAATGCAACAGAATCCTCGGTGAGTCCTTGTCCCAAGTCTTTCTGGATTTGCGGGTGACATCACTCAGTGGGGAACGGAAACACTGGCTGCCACTGTCGTCCATCAGTCGTCAAAGCTATGAACGAGCTCCAAGAAACAAAATTTCCCCGCCCAGTCCTTCGGGAAGTGACTAGCGGCCACGCCAATCCGTGGGCAAGGATCAGAGTCCACAGCTTTTGTGGCCCACCATATAGGCCTACAATGTACTTTAAACCACCAATTTTGTTTGTAACTGCCCGTCAGGTAGATGTGGAAACAAAAACTAAAACAAAAAAAAACAAACCAACATTGGATAGGTATGAAAGTAAGAAAGCCCATTAGCGCCGTACGAAAGCCCATAAGCGCCAAGCAAAAATGTGTTATTCCGAATTCGCAATCCGTCATTACGGATTCACAATCACAATCTGAAGTCGTTGGTATATTACTTGTGTACATCGACGTGTGTACATTGGCGGCCAGGCCAAGTGCATAATAACATTTTCTATGCGCAAGGCAGTCCCGTAACGTATTCCGAATCCGTAATAAAGGATTGTGATAACGGATTACGAGTCAGTATTAACGAAAATAATACTGGACTTCCAAACAGTCCCCGTACCGACCCTTCTCATAAATCAAACCTAAAATCACCGAAAACTCAGGAATCTGTGATGTGAATTAAATACCCTCTGTATCCAAAATGAACAACACAACCCCGGTCTTGTCTGTTATGCACATTGAGTTCGTTTAACTAATGTTAATTTAACACTATATATGGCTTATGTGAGGTATGTGCGCGGTGAACTGCCATGAACCATCTCAATGAGCTAATTAAAATGGGGAAAAATGAGATAACAATAAGGATTTTAAAATGACATCCTGTAAGGGTTACTATTTGTTCATCAGTAACAATGTAATGTGTTATGTGCCCCCACCAGTCTGCAACAATCGGGCATGAAAAAATCTGAATGGCCTGCCCCCTCCCCCTTGAGAAATTCCTGGATCCGCCCCTGAATCACAACACGCTTTGGGGAAAAATGTGTTGCCAATACAATGTCACGACTGTTTATGTTCCGTCACGGCCACTATACCTTGCAGTTTAAACTCGACCAATGAGATGCTTTTTTTGGTGAAAACGAGAGAGAGATTTCTTGCAAATCACGACTATACGTGCTCAGTCACGTCATACAGGAGCTTAAAGTGACAATCTGCGTTTCCACGTTTCCGCAATAATATATGTAGGAACGAATACGAGTAGGCCTACCGCTCTCTTCGATATGCCTGAATTTGAACCCAAGTTCAGGTAAACTCGTTTTCAGCTATCGTGATCCCATGTATGTTATGTTCGAATTTTCAGCTGCTTTTGGTTATTATTACCATTTTATTTACCCAGGCGTAAACATCTCATGTAATGAGTATCGCTGCCGTGGGAATGATGGCTGTTGAATCTAGCATTGCCACACTCCAGGGTACAGCACCACATAATGTAATCACAAGCGATTTCACGACATCAAAGCTCGATCGGCATGCGTGACTGGCCGTGTACTTACTACAGGATCGTCCGGGATGCCTCGGAGTCTTGTATCTATTATGATTGCTAATTCAGTGAAGCAGACCATTGTAAACTCCATTTTGGGGTCCGCTCGAAATGAGCCTGACAGACCCATATGTATTAAACATTGTTATCATGCGATTTTAGAACATGTTCATCACTCAGATTAAAAACTTTGTTTTGACAAACCAGTTTATAGTTTTGTTAATGAGTAAAATAAACCAATTTTCAATGTATGTCTTTTTAGCTTTTTCTGTGCACTTCCCAGGGAACTATCTAGGTCTCAATCGCCAACAGACAGCTTCATTTATTCATTATTTAGTGGAACGATTTGTTATAAAATTTAATCTTATTCTCTGAATAATGTACCCTTTTTACTTTCAAAATGTTTAGCTTTTCTTTTCCGCGCATGATCATGTGTATTTATTCAGTGCTTTATTAATAAAAGGATCACCGATTTTATTGTCAACAAGAACAATTAATGACATCCTACAAATTTGTTACATAACGAAATGGGAATGACAGTCCCCAATTCTCTCCTAAGAGATTTCAATTAGGCCTTTTAACTTTTCAACTTTAAAGTTCTATCTTCAAATATATATGAAAGGAAATGGAATTATATAACATATGAAACATTGCTTTTTTCAAGATTCATTCGTCTTTAAAGTTCTGTTCTCGACTGTATGAAAAGCAATGTAACACACAAAAATAGTGCTTTTATAGAGATAGTTGCATCATGTTTGGATAAACCAAGCCCACATTTCTTTACCTTTACGTTTTTACATTCTTTCTTGATCTCATAGTTATGTCCTGGTATCGAGTGGGACGAGCATTCCAGTTTTCTAGTGTCATGGCCAAATCTCCATGGCAATATTGTTGGTATTGTTTTCATAATGCTGATTCACAGCACAAGAGGTGCCAAGATGTTATTTTTGCAGATCAGTTCCCATGCCTGTTTTTGGACTGAGATGACAATGCATGTGTAACCGCGACGAGACACCAGTCCGGGGGTGGGCTTTGTTGCTCGATCGACTTTGAATTTCTTTACGGAGCAACGCCTCCAGTGAACCTATTTTCGGGGGAGAGTCGGCACTCAGGAAACTGTAGGAGACTGGTTACTACCAGCTCAGCTCTCACTTCAAGGGGGTCGTTTTGCTCGGTGTTGAATCGTCTGCTTTATACCTAGAAAAAGTCTCTTGGTGGGTGTCACGCGTTTGGGGGCTTACTATCGTCAGTAGATAGCTCGAGCCCACAGCGCACGGGGTCTTGCACCATGACGACCAAAGCAGCAGTGTGGACTGCGATTTTTGTTCTCAGCATTGAGCTTGCTGCGGCACAACGTAAGTTCAAAATTGTTAATGCTTTTTGGATTATGTATTCATATTTCATTATTCAGCAAACTGTTATGGGGCCCACCTGGAAGAGTTTAGATCACATCTTTCAATGTGTAGTAGCGTAGCGGAAATCTCCCGGGAGTAGGATTAAGGGCTCTTTCTATTCTACGTTCTGAAAGCGATAATTTGAAGGTTGCACCCCGGGACAGGATTTAACTATTTTACCCCTGGCTGTTAGGTGGACAAAAAAAATTTGAAAATAAATTAAGTTTGTTTTTGAGGTTGAGGGTACGGAGCAAGCGGCTTTTGTCCTGCTTCTACACTATATAGCAAAATAATGGTTGAAAAAAGGTGGCGACGTGACAATGTCACCACGGGTTTTGAAATGTAGGGATTGTGTTCAGATATAAAAAAAGAAGTTTAGACAACAGGAGCAAGCAACAGTGGCGTAAGAGCCCATTTTCAGTCCCATTTTAAGTTACTTTCTGCCCAGTGTTTAGTCATATATGTTGAGTAACTTTAAAAGCTTAATATATGGCAATAATGAAAAAAAAAATTTTTTTCAGAAGTGGTATGTAAAAGTTTTCCAACGACAGACCTAGCTTTAACTGATTAGCTTATTTCTGTAAAGAATCTTCCTTGTTGCTGGAGTTTATAGGCCAGGTAATTACAACTTGGATCATACAAACACTACCTTTAAAATAAAGCACGCTAGTGTTCGACTACACGTACATGAATGGAACGACAATGTTCAACATTCTCAGACTACTAATCCTTGCCCCCTCCCAAAAAAAACCAACTCTGTTTTTGTGTCACAGCATAAAAAAATAGCGAATCCTACAACCGCCTACTGGAAATGCTGTGCAATTTTCACTGGTTGGAAATTCTTCACTTTCACTAATTCTAGCCTTTTTGGAACAGGTCTTGAATTGAAGTTAAGTTAACCTTCTGAAGGGGGTTGACTTTTTCTGTGTATCATATCTGCCTTTACTTGGACTGGCTTTTCCTGTTATACACAAAACATAAAACGCAGCGCAACGAAACGTGCACGGTGCCGATAATGCACCCACCATTGTTTCAAGTTTTCAACGGCTATTTCATGGTGCGCTCTATGTCAAATAAGTACCATAAATCGGTAAGTCGCTTCGTCATGTACCTAGACGTTTTAAGTTGAACTGTTACATGTAGCTAAAAATGGTACCACATTGTGTCTTCTCTGTGCGCGACACGTGCGAGTGATGTGCGGGATTTTCAAAGACAAGGTCTGACAGCTACCTCCGTGAAGTTAGGCCTACTCAAGATACAACACGATTACAGTTCTTGGTAATTAAGAGCTTGAAGGTAGGGAATGTTAAGAGGTACGTCTGTATTTTAAGGGTTTTGATTTCCCGAAATATCCAGGGAAAGGTACGTAGACTGGCTTGTGGCTTGCAGTAGAAGGCGCCTCATGCTTCGTGCATCACCGCTGCTAGTGCAGTAGTGCGTTCATGTTCCTCTTTTTCGACCCATGCTCATACTAGTACTAATGCCAACCTGAGGTATGAAAGAATACGATGACCTAGCCAGGCCTTGGTCTGTCGGTGGGCCTCTCTCATAATTCTCATGATGACATGCAGATTTGCTTCTCGCGAATCTCGACTGCCACATTTTGAAGAGGGGAATTTGTTAGATCAGCAGCTCAGGGTAACCTTGACAGGGATGATTTATTTGTCCCAACAACTTGGACCCTAGAGTATAGGACTGCAGAGTGTGCACTCACTGATAGGCCTTGGCCTATCCCCAGAACTGTGGGGTCGGACGTCCACTCCCAGTGGAGCGGACGTCGGACCCCACAGTTCTGGGGGCATGATCGATGATAGGCCTATGTACCATGATCATGCTGATAGTGAAAGGGATACCTGACTGAGGGCAGACATGACAGGTTCATGATTAAAGGGTTACAGAAATAGAAAACATTTAGTTTGCGTGAAGTATTTCAAAATAACTATAACCATTTCAAAACATAAATTTAATGTTTATCCCATTAATTGTGACTGCAAAATGAATAAAAAGATCCTGCGTTTTCCCACCCACAAAAAATTCCCTTTCGCTGTTCGCGCTCCGAGGCTGATTGGATGGCGTCATCGCCAGAACGATGCATGTACAGTGTACGTGTACATAGCACACAGTACATGCATTATTGCATGCAATAGACCAGATTGTGTTTGATGTAAGTTGGCCCGCAGGCAAACACAGACACAGTCCTACCGTGTGTTTGTTGAACTGAAACAATGTTGGCCCTGTTGGCCAAGCTACATGTAGATCAAACAAAACATAAAATGCACACCACATTACAAGAGCAATTAAATGATCACAAAGACATGTAAATAAAGCCTAGTTAATTATAAAATTTATTAAAAAGATACATCTTGATTGTGCAGTTAAAGTTATTTTCATTTGTAATACCCTTTCACTGGTGTGTAGCAAAGAGTTCCACAACGTCAATCATTGAGTTCATAGTACGATCAAGCAACTTGACAATTCAAAGTATTCTGACTATGCAAGCCGTAAGCACAGCGGGATCTCACAATCAAGTCAGACAAGTATTAAAGTTGGTGCTTTGCTCTGTAACACTTTGAAAACCAAAGCAAGATCTTAAACTTGAGACATACATGTACCATACATTACATAGTTGACATTGTCCAGGGGAGATGTAATCAGTGAATGAACCAAAGACTCGGTGGCTCCTTGATTCAGATATTTTTCAAATTCAACACAAATTATGTAAACTACATGTATAATTCACCTTCTTGCAAACATGATTGACGTGGGTGTCCAGAATTGAGAATTCAATCAGACCCTAAACTGTAGACACCACTTTTAACATGATCAAGATTAATTTAATCTACTGTAGTTGCTGTTGAGACCCAACATTTAATGACCTCTGTTTTGCCAGCATTAAGTTTCAGCTTGTGTTTCAGCGTCCATGCTTGAACCAAAACCAGGCATTTTTCAATTATTCTCCCATGAATGAATTTTATTCGCTGAGTAAAGGAGAAAAACTTTGCAGCTGAGTTTCATCAGCATGACCATAACCACTGATCATGTACATGTACAAGTAATTGTTGATTACCTTGAAAAGTGAACTTGGAGAAGCCCTTAAAAGCACGGGGCCCAGACGTGAACCTTGAGGAACCCCAAAGTTGAAATGGTAGCTGATATGACGCTGTGTTAGAGACAATTTTTCTGCAACTTTGTACTCTTCTTCAACATATGAAAACTCTTTTACACTCTCATTTGGTTGAATGCACTGAAAAGTGCACTTTTTAGTCACTTAAAATTATCCATGTGAGGGTGCTGTTGCTACGAAGTCATCCAGGGAAGACAGAGTTTATTGCATAGGGTTTTCTATTAAAGGGTGGCAGCAATAGATTTTTTTATTACAAACCTCCAAAATGCACCTTTCTGCCTCAGTTAACGTTATTTTCAACTTCTGTTTCATTATTGCAAAGGGTATTTTAATGCCTTTTTTGCTTTTATGCTAATTAGATATCCATATTCATGAGCAAAACTGTGACGTCATCTCAGGAGGAAGCCTCAATGTTACAATGGTTTGTACACAAAAGGTTCTGCACTTTTGTAGATTTTCCTGGACTCAGTTTTCTGTTCTTTGCTGATTCATTGTTGTTCATGTGCAAAGCAACAAGAAATGTTAATCTCTCTCTCAGAAATGTTTTCAGTAGGTAAGTTCTGGGTTCACAATTTGAACAGAAACACCTATGCACTGAACCATGTCTTCCCTTGATGATTTCAGAGCAACAGCGCCCTCAGTTCTCCAGAACAGCATGGGTAATTAACCAAAATGGGAGTGTAAATGAGTTTTTATACAGCAAGGAAGAGTACAAAGATGCAGAAAAATTGTGTACAACAAAAATTCATTGCAACTGCACGTTCAATTTGTGAAACCAGAATTTACTTATTCAAAATATTTCTCAGAAAAACACAGTTATTACTTTGCACCAAAACAGCAATTAATCAGCAAAGAAGAGAAAAGTTACTCTGGGCAGCAAAAATGTGAGACTTTTTATGTACAAACCAATGGTAAGATTTGCATGTAGGCTGTCTTTCTTGAATGACATCACAGTTTGGCTCATGAATATGGAAATCTCATTAACATAAAAACCAAAAAGGCGGCAAAATGCTTTTTGAAACAGTGAAACAAAAGTTGAAAATAACGTTAATTGAGACACAAAAGTGCAATTTGAAGGTTTGTATGAAAACAAATTGATTGCTTTTCTCCCTTTAAATTGTGCCCTCTGTCAGTGTGTGAGAGGCTCCGTCCATGCAGCCCTTCTAGTGCCTTTTATTTTTAAGCACAACTAAAGATTATGTTCAAACATTAAGAAAGGGGTATGTAGGGTCCAACTTACTCAGACTAGTTCAGTACTTGGGATGGAGGAACAAGTTGAAAAATTAGGGTGAACTGACATGAAAACTGACACATGAAAACTGTGATGGTCGAATGTGACATTCATTCCCAGGCCAGTTTCAGCTTAGTGCAATGACGGAAACAACCAGTCGTCAGGCAGGATCCCCAGAAGCCTTGAGCACACCATGAAGTTACAATTGTACAAGCAATTAAATGATGTAAAATAAGTCAACTTTGACTGCCTCGCTTTTTAAACAGCTGGTGACATCTAATATAGATGCTGTTGCAGTAAACCTGGAACCATGCATGCAGCAGCGCAGTTAGGCTGCATGGCGTGCTGGATCTGGAACTGTAGAAACTGCCTTGCAGCTCTTGGGGTCCATCCTGTACAAATGCTGAGAATTAAGGTGACCAGTTTGTATCTGACATTGCTTCACTGATGCCAGAACCCGCCCAATGGGTGGTGCGAAACCAGCCTTGGGATCGCTGATCGAGATTCAAATCCTTGCAAAACAAACAGGCCGTTATTTGCCTCTAAACTGACTCTGTATGAAGATGTGAACAGATTTTGGTTTTGATTTTGTTTCAGAGAAGAACAATTTTGGTATGAAATGCTATCACTTCCTGTAGACAGTCTGAACCCAGGTGAATGTGCATTGGATTGTTCAGAAGGTGATCTGGATCTGTCACTGTGTAGTACATTCATGATTGACTCAGTTCTGAACCCTTAAATTATTTTTAACTAGCCCCGAGGCAAGTTAGCTTATTTTTTCACTAGCCAGCAGGAACTTTTACTTTCCCACCGGACATTTTTTAGCACAAATAACTTCAACTGGCTTGTTTCAACTTCATAAACATTTTAACCGTAACTGAAGTCTTGCTGTCAATTTCAACATTTAAAAGCAGAGGATTCACACTGTTACGGTTTATAACAAACATCATGTACAATTGGAGTGTACAACACTTCTTTTAGTTATCTTTACATTAAGACAAATGGCAGTTTCGAACAGGTAGAAACATGTATTTCTTTTTTTTTACTAGCCCACTGGGCAAGTTAAAGATTATTTTTATGCCTTTTACCAACCTGAAGGAGTTTTTACTAGAATTTTGTCGGCTGGTCTAGTGCTAAGATCAAGGCCTGCTAATGACCATCACTTACCATTACCCAAGAAGATGAGACATTTGGTAACCCCACTTGGGGCCCACAGGACGAGAGGAAAACGGTGAAGTTCCCCATTATATATAATGAGCCTCAGAGCTAGGTTTCCGAGTCACATGCACAGCTGTCAACAGATTTGTCTGAACAAATAACACTGTAAAACTTTAGTGGTATTGTGATTGCATTTTTTGTTTGTTTATGTTTCAGTGTGTCCAGTAAATCAGTGCACTGATCAGAGCTTAACGTGCCACACCAGAGATGTCCCCGGCCAACTCAACTTCATTTGTGAATGTAGCCAGCCCTTCCGAGTTGGCGTCAACTGCGATCAAAATTTAGGTTGGTGTACATGGTCAAGTAAATGTACTGAACAGGGACATTTGATCCCCACATTCTGGATTTTTATAGTATTTAATCAGTCAGGTCATGTTACTGTTTTTAGTCCTTGTATGCAAAAGACAAGATTCACTTGCTCACAGCCAACTTTGGGAGAAAAAGTCTTGAAAAGTCGCACTTTATTATTTTCATTGTAACAACCGCTCTGCTGGATTTTTTTTGTCAATTTCTCTTCATCAACCAATCTCAATATTGGCATATCAATCTGAAATTCTAGGGAACTGATGTTGAAAAAAGTTCTGAACATGCAAACCATGCAAACAATAAGGAATTGAGGAGAATCAATTTGAATTGAATTGAATCAATTATAATGATTTTTAATGATCATCTGACTGATCAGCCCAGTGACTGAGCAACCAATTGACTGACACACCCAGCAACAGTTGGACCAATGGACAACCGATAGACTAACCAGTCAACTTACAGACAGGTGGATTGACTGACCAAGCAAGTCATGATTGGGGACCATGAAAAGTGATTTGGAACACCTACTGATAAAGAAAAACTTACACGCAGAAGTCAACATTCTGGATTTAATTTTATGGCACAGCCGAGTAGGCAAATAATTTTTTTTTTTTTTTTTGCAAATTGACAAGGTGGGGGAGGGGGGGACCAAATCACTTTTCCAAGGTAAGGGTGCAGAGAATTTCCACAGTGGGGGCAAATCACTCATCAGCAACAACCTGATAAACCATTAACCATGATAAGGGGGGATCAGTTTTCCAAAGCAAATTAGTGATTTTCATCCTTTCCATTTTAAAACAATTATGAAAAAATTACTTTTCTTTTCTTTGCTTGTTTTTGTCCATTTTTTTCTGGGGAAGGCAAGCTCGTCCCTTGCTCCTTTGTCACCTGGAACACATCACATGCAGTTCAGACTGGGCTGTTTTGTATAGCATGGACTTTCTGTACTTTTTTGTGCAAACATGTTCATGAAAATGGCCCCTGGTGTCATGAGTTTTTTCCTTTTGTTTACAAACATGCCTGTCATTTCTTGTGAGCAGCTTAGAAAGTCCAGGTTTAAAAAAAAATGAAGAGAGAAGTATTTCCATTTAGCATGCAACAGCATTCAAAGAGATATGTGAGATTTTTTTTTTGTCCAACCCTTTGTGACTTGTTCTTTTGCTGTTGAACTGAGGGCCACTTGTCACTCACTAACCACTCGTAGGCAAAATCTAAAATAGTGACATGGCAGGCGAAAGCAGAACACTGACATGGTACACATCTTTCTTCTTTTCCCATGACCAATTTTTTGGCATGAACAGATAATCAGCAAGTCATCACTTGTTATGGTGAATCTTGTGCCACGGGTACATTTGCCTCACAAAATTACCCCAACCCATACAATCCCCGCTTCATTGCTGTGTACCTACTCTACATCCCTGGAGCTGCTGAAATTGTCTTCTCCTTTGACTCACCTTTTGGTGTGGAGTCACCCAAGGATGAGTTGTACATTGGGAGGGGTGTCACACCCGTCATCAGTGAATTGCGGGGAGTGTCCAATCCCCCAGACTTGTACTTCTTTGATGGGCGGATAACCCCAACCGGCTCGTACAGCATCTTTTCTGACACCGCCTTTCTCTACTTCTTGACGGATAAGAATATCGAGTATGAAGGCTTCCGGGTACGCTGGTTCACAGGTACGTAAAATTCACCTCTGTGTCCCATTTACCTATCTTTTGAATCCTTACCATGCTATTTCAATATTTTCATGAGCATACCAGTGATGGCACTGGAAGATATTCTGGTATTACAGCTGCCGTAGCTTCAGAAGTTAGCAGAATTATGAGATGCCGGGGGGGGGGGAGGACAGGGAGGTTTATGCATAGTACATTCTGACGCTGACATACTCAACATGTGTAGCATTGAGAATTGTTCTGCAGAAGCCTTGCTGTCAAGCCCCAGTCTGGCTTGGCCTTCATTCATAAGTGGACCATTCTGAATCAACAGCTTGGCGATTTCCCGTAAAAAATATGTTTGAAAACTTAACATGCAGGAATAAAGATGGTGCAGAAGGAACACATTATAGATAAGCGTCTCTGTGTTCCAATGAGTAGTTCCAACTTATACAGAAAAAATTTTGGCACCTTTATTGTCCAAATAAAAAAATAGTGAGGCTGAAATACCCGTCATTACAGCAACAGACCCTTTTCCGTTTCATTATGTTTCATGGATAAAAATGGATTTGGGAGCACCAGTCCAAAATGGCCAGTATGTCAAATTAACTTCTTGCTCCTGACCCATTCACTTTTTTTTCATGTTGTTGCAGTGGACAACATCCCCCCAGTGATTGCTTGTCCGGGCGACATAATGCAGACTATCACCACAGGCAACCGCAATGGAGGAATAGTGAACTGGTCCCCAGCGACTGCATCCGACAACTCTGGGGTAACACCAACCGTGACGCTCACATTAGGTCAGCCACCTGGCTCCTTCTACCAGTTCGGCTTGCACTCTGTTACCTACACGGCCACTGATGCCAGTGCCAATTCTGCGTCATGCACCTTCTCCATTACCGTTGGTGAGTTGCACATCTGAGTGAGGTGGCAGCTGTTGATGACAACAGTAAACTCACAATCACTGCATGTACATGTAAAACAACCCCAAAATGGCCATCAACAGTAGAAATGTGTAAAAAACTAATTCTATCTTAGTTAGTTTTGTGTAAATGGACTCATCTATGGCCATTTTTCCTTGTGCCCATTCTAGCTATTGAAAAAGATTCTGCTTTTTATGGAAACACCACTAGTACAAAATGTTTATACGACAGTGAAGACCAAAACACCTTTTTCTTTCTCTTTTTTATGTTCACAGTTATCTTGCATGCACGTCAGTTTAATCACCCTGGGGCTCAGTCAATTTGAATAATTCACTATTTGAATATTCGACCTTCAATTCCATTGAATATCCGAATGTTCGGTCGTCCCGACCGACAGATTGTTGATGAACAATCCATACACAAAATCAGTTGCAATAACACACACACTTTTACATTATACTGTAATCACTATAATAGTTTCTCACGTCGAGGACTACATGTATCTCCAGCCCCATTCATCAAGATTGAGAGATGAAGAACACTTCTTGTCCTTTTAAATTTTTAAATGAATAATTTACGTTTTGAATTGCTGTAAGATTTGCTTTTCATTTGAATCTGCTTGATAAAAGCCTCCACAGTGGAATTTTTCTCATTTAAAACAAAGGAAATCCTCTCTTCATTTTCATGAATTTTGCATTCGAATATTCATATTCAGAAATTAATATTGAAATATTTGATACTCGATCGAATATCCGTATATTTGGATATTCGGCACAGTCCTTAATCGCCCACATATGTGCACCAGCTAGTACTTTCTACATTACATGATCGGCACTCAGTCATATTTTATGTTCTAAGATCATCGTTCCAGAGTTATGGGTTTTAGCAAAGTGCCGGTATGTCAGAAGTGCTCTTTAAAATGGTTTTTAAAGACAAGGTGTTAACAATCAGAGCTTAATATAACTTTTCTGTGTGTAGTGACATGTCAATTATGCCAACAAATTTGGTGTACCAATAAACTGGATACAGCACTTGGCGTGGTCAAGTCCCAGTCTGGCTTAGCATCAGCCATCTTGAATTAATAACAAGGGGATCCCTGTAAAACTTTTCTAAAACTGAACATGTGTGAAAACACAGATATTGTAGCTGAGGCAAATTAGAAATTAACATCTCTCTTCTGATGGGTATTTCTAAATTATGGATAAAAGTTTATGTTCCTTAACACTCTAATCAGAGAGTATTGGGATTTCAGAAAAGTAAGTGACAAAGTTGTGTTACATTTCCCCCTTGTTTTTTTCTGATGGATGGCAGTTGATGGAGTGAATCCTGTTATCACGAGCTGCCCAAATGACATTTTCATGGAGGTGGATTTCAATGTTGGATCGGCAAACGTCTTCTGGCAGGCCGTCACGGCGACTGACAATTCCGGCACACCTCCGACTGTGACAATGACTCACACCTCCGGACAGAGTTTTCTGGTTGGGCAGACCACGGTAGTGTACACCTTCATGGATTCAGCCAGAAACAGTGCTGAGTGTCGATTCAATGTCGTTGTGCAACAAAGAGGCAAGTCCAATCCTGTAATGATTGATTGTGTTTTTTGAAAGAGTACGACTTCTTCATCTTAACCCTAACACTCCGAAATCCTCCGATTTAAATATGATTTTTGCATACACCCAAGGGATGTGGTGTACAGTGGTATACCACATCTAGTCAGTGGATTTGGGCTTGTTTACTACATGTAGGCGGCAATCTTGAATCAAAAGCACCCCAGTTGTGTAACAAAATTTCTAAAAAATTAACGTGTGTGGAAACAGAGATGGTGTAATAGGGACAAATCATAAATAGCGCTCATGTGTTCTGATATCTATTCCCAAAGTATGGTCAAAAGTTACTTCACCTTTAATATTGACCAGATGAGAAATATTTTTTCAAAGCAAAGCAACATCTGTACTTATAGCAACATAGTCGGGCCTTTTCCCATTTCATAGTTTTCAATTGATTAAGTAGATCAACGAGACACAATTTTAAAATGGCCATCTTATGAATTTAGCTGTGACCCTGTCAATTGTTCATTTCCTTGCAGAGGACAATCTCCCCCCAACAATTGTTTGTCCAGGCAATGTCATGCAGACTATCACCACAGGCAACAACAATGGAGGAACAGTGACCTGGTCCCCAGCGACGGCAAGCGACAACTCTGGGGTAACACCAACCGTGACGCTCACGTTAGGTCAGCCACCTGGCTCCTTCTACCAGTTCGGCTTTTACACTCTTACCTACACGGCCACCGATGCCAATCTCAATTCTGCGTCGTGCACGTTCACCGTTACCGTTGGTGAGTTACGTTTTTGTTCCCGAGCATGGGTGGCTGCTGGTACAATGCAGATATATTGGTTGTGTCGCAAAAGTTGCATTCACACAACTGAATGAAAATATAAATTCCTATGACAGCTATCAATAGTAAAAACATGTTTTTAAAATGCTGTTCGGTGAAGAAATTTATTGTCAGTTTTATGTACAGGGACTCGTGCTCTGCAAATTTCCTTGTGCCTGTTCTAGCTATTAAAAAAGATTCTGCTAGGATAGAAACAGCAGCGTTATACAGTACTATAAATATAAGCTGGGAAGGGCAAAATACCCTCAATATTGAATTGTTGATGCTTTTTTGTCTCTTATTCCATGTTCACGTCTATTTCTTGTACCTGTCAATCAGACAGTACCCACACATATGCACTAACTAGAGGCCAGGTGCACATTTTACATGTGGGTGAATTGCATCTTACACAAGTCTCAATTGAATATGTTAGCTGGATTCTTTCCTTCTTCAGTCATTATTCCTTGTCGTGGTCTGTAGCTGAATCCAGTGACCCTCTGCCCTTGGTGTGGTCACAAAGGGTTATGAGCGATAGGCTCTTAAATGGCTGTGGTAGTCCATTTTACATATTTCTGTTGTGCCCTGTGTGTCTGTATAGCCAGTTTTGCCCGGTGTTTGGTATCTGGCTCCTTGCCAACATGTTTAAGGTACTGTTTTTTTCATGTGGAGTTCCTTATAAATTGCAGGCTCAAGTAAGAAATGAACATAGTGTTAAGCTGCGGCAGAAAAGTAAAATATGTTTCTCTCCCCATCTTTGTCCGAGTATAATTTTTGAGGCACTTCATGGTATAAGTTGTTAAATTGTGTCTTGTGTGTTGTTTGTTAGCAGTCTGCCTACACGTAGCTTCAGTTCTCATTTAAAATCAGAGAGTATTGTAACTTGGAAAATGAAGTGACAGAGGTTTTAAATTTCCCCCTTGTTTTTTTCTGATGGACGGCAGTTGATGGGGTGGATCCTGTTATCACGAGCTGCCCAAATGACATTTTGATGCAGGTGGATTTCAATGTTGTATCGGCAAACGTCTTCTGGCAGGCTGTCACGGCGACTGACAATTCCGGCACACCTCCGACTGTGACAATGACTCACACCTCCGGACAGAGTTTTCCGGTTGGGCAGACCACGGTAGTGTACACCTTCAGGGATTCAGCCAGAAACAGTGCTGAGTGTCGGTTCAATGTCGTTGTGCAACAAAGAGGCAAGTCCAATTCTGTAAAGATTCAGTAGTGCTTTTTAAAGATGAAATTAAGCTTCTCAGTCTTAAAGGTACACGTATATTGCCATTTCAATCATAACAACAGATTGAATGGTTATATCGTGTTGTTGGTGTACAGATAAAAAAATGGTGCAGTGTGCAGTTATATATTTTATTTTGCCCTGTTTTATTTTGAAAAAGACAGGAACTGTTTACCAAGCAGTGGATAGATATTGTTAGCTATTAATCCAGGTGCTTCATGAAGCACCTAGATTAGCACCTAGTTTTCATGAAACTGATATTTGGAAATCGCTCAAAAGGAGAAATTTTTAATGTGTAAGAATCATCGCAAATTGAAGTGTTTCATATAAGGGGCATTAGGTCGAATTTCAGTCAAGGAGAGTGATTTATGTTGGAATGGGAGCATTTTGAAAATATTGTTTCATACGCGACTGAATTAGTACTGGAGAACAATGATATGTCTCCACAAGGATACAAATTTCTGAAAATTGGGCTCTCATACACAGCGTAGCATCATTATGTTTTAGGTCTTTCAATCTGAGCAAGTAAAGAAAATTGTTAAAGTTACAACTAAAAATCTTATTTTGGAAGTCACAAGACAAATTTTTACAGATAATCAACATCATAAAAGTCTAAAATAGTTGAAGAATAGATTAGAAGATTTGAATAAAGCTCCTCAAAGGGATTATAAATGCAATATGCACCCTGTATGCCCGTGGTTCTTCATAAGCAACATTCCTCTTCATTATGTGGCTTATTTAAAGTGGCATATTATGGAAGTTTCATTAACAAAATTATGCTGTGCTAGAAACCGTCATCGTTTCCACCAAGAGACTAATTGGCCCAAAATCATGGTGTTTTAAATATATATATCCCTTTTTTCACAAAATCAATTAGGTCTACTTAAATCAGTCAAATCATAATGATCTCTTCAGGGAAAAATTCAACTTAACCTCATTTGTCATTTTCGTAAGAAGAGAAAGATTTCTGCCCTAAGAACATGTAAAGTGCTAGCACTTCGGGCAAAACCATGGAAAAAACTTGGTTTGTTGTTTCCCAAAATGTATATAAATGTAACGATTTTGCACCTGGCATGCACTATGGCCAAAGCATGTACTGTATGTGTGTGCCATTTTCACAGAGACAAAAGCCACATTTTTAAATGATTTCTATAAATATTATTTTGTAGTCTGGTGTCATTTAAAATCCCCTTTGTCATGAACTAGCATTGGATGAGTCAAAGAAATGCTATATTTGGGGGGAATTAATTTTTTGAAAAAGAGGCCTAATTCAAATGTGATTTATCTTAACTATTTTTACTCTCTGGTAAGACTTTCGTCTCTTCGTCAAAACGGTGACGAAATGATTGCTTTTTTTCATTTGAGTATCCAGTTTTTAATGATGTTCATTTAGATCATTTGGCCAATCAACAACCTCATTGAAAAAAATTTTCTTCATTCATAAAACTGGACTTCACAATCTTACCACAATATTTCTGAAGCTCTTAAAGCTGCTTGGAATTACCAAATCGTCTTGCTCCTCTATTAACCCAAATGACTTAATCATATACTACCATCTTTGCATAAGTTAGTTTTATTTAATCATTATTGCCTGGCCTCAGTGGACGGCACTCTACCTACCATCCAGTTCTGTCCATCTGTATGACATCAGCCAGAAGGTGTCTTTTGGTGTTCCAAGTACAAATGATTGTGTGTTTGTTTCTTTGCTACAGAGGATAGCACTCCACCTACAATCCAGACATGCCCATCTAACATCAACCGGGAGGTATCTCTTGGTGTTCCAGGTGGAATTATCAACTGGACACCACCGACTGCCACTGATAATTCGGGTCAGACACCCACTGTGTCATCCACTCACACCCCAGGATCCACCTTCACTGTCGGCACAACTACAGTTACTTACACTTTTCGAGACCAGGCAGGCAATACCAACGTCTGTCAGTTTGATGTCACAATAACAGCAGGTATACAGTTGCCATGAACTTCTTTCTTAAATTTGTTAACAAACCAATAATCCCTCTAGGTCATCTACAAGATTAAGCCTGGTAATGGTGGCGGCCTCGGAGGAGGGAACATTTGTGAAGAGGAAGATGACGTCAAAAGCGACCATGATGTCGTCTAGCTGAAACGTGAGGCCTTGAATGAAGCTGGTAAACTGGTCTGAATTTTGGATGTGGCGTTCAGTGTTGACAACCACAGGGTTGCAGTATCTTGGAAAGATATCTGGCTGTGTTTTAAGTTTGACCCCCTCTTGGTGTGACGATGGGGTGTTGTGGGGTGTCTACCTTGTGGATCTTGGGTTGCCCAAAGAAGCTTGGACATTTGGAATTGGCAGGCCAGAGTTGTCTGTACAAGGACTGGGAGATACCGCTGGAGCGCTGAAGGGAGAGGAGCTTTTGCTGTAGCTTTCTCTCAATAGCGGGGATAGAATCTTCCTTGAGAGTAAAGTAGCAGCCGGAGTCAAGAATTTCTGCTACCTTCTTGCAGTCATACTCAGTCTTGCCCATGACCACGGTGGCATTCCCCTTGTCTGCCTGGAGGATGTGGATGGTCTTGTCTTGGTGTAGGGGTGTGATGGCTGACCGGTCTTGTCTTAAGAGATTGGGCTTGGCAGGCTTGTGTTTCAGGAGGGCTTGGTTGATTTGCAGGCGGATCTCGTTGGCTGTAGACTTATGATGAAGGCAAATGGCTGGTTTGGTGCACTGGATGACCTCTTCAACGGGTAAGTGCTGGGGGTTAGGGCATAGTTCATACCCAGCGACAGGACTTTTGTCTCGTCCGCAGAGAGGGACCTATGACTGAGGTTGACTTCAGTGTGCCAAGTGAAAGATTCTTCAGAGTGGAGATGGAGTTTGTTGTGGTATTGACTGGAGGTAGCTGAACATTTCAGCAGACCGGGAAATTGAGGCCGTTGGAATATAGGGGAACCCATGTGTAAGGATCAGGGCTGTGGGCGTGGGGTATACAGTAGGTGATCCCATTATACAGCGTTTTCCTATCTCCGTACGGTGCAATCAACACATACATTGATTCCATTTTAGTAAGCTTGGGATACTGTACAAGCATCATTCTTTGAAATATATATATATGTAGAAATCTAAACCTTGGTTAAGTTATAATATACTTTATAACTTTATTGTCTCTTTGCTGCAGTGGATCGCACTCCACCTACCATCCAACTCTGTCCATCTGACATGAGCCAGGAGGTGTCTTTGGGTGTTTCAAGTACAACTGTCTCCTGGACACCACCGACTGCCACTGATAATTCGGGTCAGACACCCACTGTGTCATCCACTCACACCCCAGGATCCACCTTCACTGTCGGCACAACTACAGTTACTTACACTTTTCGAGACCAGGCAGGCAATACCAACGTCTGTCAGTTTGATGTCACAATAACAGCAGGTATACAGTTGCCATGAACTTCTTTCTTAAATTTGTTAACAAACCAAGAATCCTTCTAGGTCATCTACAAGATTAAGCCTGGAAATGGTGGCGGCCTCGGAGGAGGGAACATTTGTGAAGAGGAAGATGACGTCAAAAGCGACCATGATGTCGTCTAGCTGAAACATGAGGCCTTGAATGAAGCTGGTAAACTGGTCTGAATTTTGGATGTGGCGTTCAATGTTGATAACCACAGGGTTGCAGTATCTTGGAAAGATATCTGGCTGTGTTTTAAGTTTGACCCTCTCTTGGTGTGACGATGGGGTGTTGTGGGGTGTCTGCCTTGTGGATCTTGGGTTACCCAAAGAAGCTTGGACATTTGGAATTGGCAGGCCAGAGTTGTCTGTACAAGGACTGGGAGATACCGCTGGAGTGCTGAAGGGAGAGGAGCTTTTGCTGTAGCTTTCTCTCAATAGCGGGGATAGAATCTTCCTTGAGAGTAAAGTAGCAGCCGGAGTCAAGAATTTCTGCTACCTTCTTGTCGTCATACTCAGTCTTGTCCATGACCACGGTGGCATTCCCCTTGTCTGCCTGGAGGATGTGGATGGTCTTGTCTTGGTGTAGGGATGTGATGGCTGACCGGTCTTGTCTTGAGAGATTGGGCTTGGCAGGCTTGTGTTTCAGGAGGGCTTGGTTGATTTGCAGGCGGATCTCGTTGGCTGTAGACTTATGAAGAAGGCAAATGGCTGGTTTGGTGCACTGGATGACCTCTTCAACGGGTAAGTGCTGGGGGTTAGGGCATAGTTCATGCCCAGCAACAGGACTTTTGTCTCGTCCGCAGAGAGGGACCTATGACTGAGGTTGACTTCAGTGTGCCAAGTGAAAGATTCTTCAGAGTGGAGATGGAGTTTGTTGTGGTATTGACTGGAGGTAGCTGAACATTTCAGCAGACCGGGGAATTGAGGCCGTTGGAATATAGGGGAACCCATGTGTAAGGATCAGGGCTGTGGGCGTGGGGTATACAGTAGGTGATCCCATTATACAGCGTTTTCCTATCTCCGTACGGTGCAATCAACACATACATTGATTCCATTTTAGTAAGCTTGGGATACTGTATAAGCAGTGTGCTTTGAAATATATATATGTAGAAATCTGAACTTTGGTTAAGTTATAATCTACTTTATAACTTTCTTGTCTCTTTGCTGCAGTGGATCGCACTCCACCTACCATCCAACTCTGTCCATCTGACATGAACCGGGAAGTATCTTTGGGTGTTTCAAGTACAACTGTCACCTGGACACCACCGACTGCCACTGATAATTCGGGTCAGACACCCACTGTGTCATCCACTCACACCCCAGGATCCACCTTCACTGTCGGCACAACTACAGTTACTTACACTTTTCGAGACCAGGCAGGCAATACCAACGTCTGTCAGTTTGATGTCACAATAACAGCAGGTATACAGTTGCCATGAACTTCTTTCTTAAATTTGTTAACAAACCAAGAATCCTTCTAGGTCATCTACAAGATTAAGCCTGGAAATGGTGGCGGCCTCGGAGGAGGGAACATTTGTGAAGAGGAAGATGACGTCAAAAGCGACCATGATGTCGTCTAGCTGAAACATGAGGCCTTGAATGAAGCTGGTAAACTGGTCTGAATTTTGGATGTGGCGTTCAATGTTGATAACCACAGGGTTGCAGTATCTTGGAAAGATATCTGGCTGTGTTTTAAGTTTGACCCTCTCTTGGTGTGACGATGGGGTGTTGTGTGGTGTCTGCCTTGTGGATCTTGGGTTGCCCAAAGAAGCTTGGGCATTTGGAATTGGCAGGCCAGAGTTGTCTGTACAAGGACTGGGAGATACCGCTGGAGTGCTGAAGGGAGAGGAGCTTTTGCTGTAGCTTTCTCTCAATAGCGGGGATAGAATCTTCCTTGAGAGTAAAGTAGCAGCCGGAGTCAAGAATTTCTGCTACCTTCTTGTCGTCATACTCAGTCTTGTCCATGACCACGGTGGCATTCCCCTTGTCTGCCTGGAGGATGTGGATGGTCTTGTCTTGGTGTAGGGATGTGATGGCTGACCGGTCTTGTCTTGAGAGATTGGGCTTGGCAGGCTTGTGTTTCAGGAGGGCTTGGTTGATTTGCAGGCGGATCTCGTTGGCTGTAGACTTATGAAGAAGGCAAATGACCTCTTCAACGGGTAAGTGCTGGGGGTTAGGGCATAGTTCATGCCCAGCAACAGGACTTTTGTCTCGTCCGCAGAGAGGGACCTATGACTGAGGTTGACTTCAGTGTGCCAAGTGAAAGATTCTTCAGAGTGGAGATGGAGTTTGTTGTGGTATTGACTGGAGGTAGCTGAACATTTCAGCAGACCGGGGAATTGAGGCCGTTGGAATATAGGGGAACCCATGTGTAAGGATCAGGGCTGTGGGCGTGGGGTATACAGTAGGTGATCCCATTATACAGCGTTTTCCTATCTCCGTACGGTGCAATCAACACATACATTGATTCCATTTTAGTAAGCTTGTGATACTGTATAAGCAGTGTGCTTTGAAATATATATATATGTAGAAATCTGAACCTTGGTTAAGTTATAATCTACTTTATAACTTTCTTGTCTCTTTGCTGCAGTGGATCGCACTCCACCTACCATCCAACTCTGTCCATCTGACATGAACCGGGAAGTATCTTTGGGTGTTTCAAGTACAACTGTCACCTGGACACCACCGACTGCCACTGATAATTCGGGTCAGACACCCACTGTGTCATCCACTCACACCCCAGGATCCACCTTCACTGTCGGCACAACTACAGTTACTTACACTTTTCGAGACCAGGCAGGCAATACCAACGTCTGTCAGTTTGATGTCACAATAACAGCAGGTATACAGTTGCCATGAACTTCTTTCTTAAATTTGTTAACAAACCAAGAATCCTTCTAGGTCATCTACAAGATTAAGCCTGGAAATGGTGGCGGCCTCGGAGGAGGGAACATTTGTGAAGAGGAAGATGACGTCAAAAGCGACCATGATGTCGTCTAGCTGAAACATGAGGCCATGAATGAAGCTGGTAAACTGGTCTGAATTTTGGATGTGGCGTTCAATGTTGATAACCACAGGGTTGCAGTATCTTGGAAAGATATCTGGCTGTGTTTTAAGTTTGACCCTCTCTTGGTGTGACGATGGAGTGTTGTGTGGTGTCTGCCTTGTGGATCTTGGGTTGCCCAAAGAAGCTTGGGCATTTGGAATTGGCAGGCCAGAGTTGTCTGTACAAGGACTGGGAGATACCGCTGGAGTGCTGAAGGGAGAGGAGCTTTTGCTGTAGCTTTCTCTCAATAGCGGGGATAGAATCTTCCTTGAGAGTAAAGTAGCAGCCGGAGTCAAGAATTTCTGCTACCTTCTTGTAGTCATACTCAGTCTTGTCCATGACCACGGTGGCATTCCCCTTGTCTGCCTGGAGGATGTGGATGGTCTTGTCTTGGTGTAGGGATGTGATGGCTGACCGGTCTTGTCTTGAGAGATTGGGCTTGGCAGGCTTGTGTTTCAGGAGGGCTTGGTTGATTTGCAGGCGGATCTCGTTGGCTGTAGACTTATGAAGAAGGCAAATGACCTCTTCAACGGGTAAGTGCTGGGGGTTAGGGCATAGTTCATGCCCAGCAACAGGACTTTTGTCTCGTCCGCAGAGAGGGACCTATGACTGAGGTTGACTTCAGTGTGCCAAGTGAAAGATTCTTCAGAGTGGAGATGGAGTTTGTTGTGGTATTGACTGGAGGTAGCTGAACATTTCAGCAGACCGGGGAATTGAGGCCGTTGGAATATAGGGGAACCCATGTGTAAGGATCAGGGCTGTGGGCGTGGGATATACAGTAGGTGATCCCATTATACAGCGTTTTCCTATCTCCGTACGGTGCAATCAACACATACATTGATTCCATTTTAGTAAGCTTGTGATACTGTATAAGCAGTGTGCTTTGAAATATATATATGTAGAAATCTGAACCTTGGTTAAGTTATAATCTACTTTATAACTTTCTTGTCTCTTTGCTGCAGTGGATCGCACTCCACCTACCATCCAACTCTGTCCATCTGACATGAACCGGGAAGTATCTTTGGGTGTTTCAAGTACAACTGTCACCTGGACACCACCGACTGCCACTGATAATTCGGGTCAGACACCCACTGTGTCATCCACTCACACCCCAGGATCCACCTTCACTGTCGGCACAACTACAGTTACTTACACTTTTCGAGACCAGGCAGGCAATACCAACGTCTGTCAGTTTGATGTCACAATAACAGCAGGTATACAGTTGCCATGAACTTCTTTCTTAAATTTGTTAACAAACCAAGAATCCTTCTAGGTCATCTACAAGATTAAGCCTGGAAATGGTGGCGGCCTCGGAGGAGGGAACATTTGTGAAGAGGAAGATGACGTCAAAAGCGACCATGATGTCGTCTAGCTGAAACATGAGGCCTTGAATGAAGCTGGTAAACTGGTCTGAATTTTGGATGTGGCGTTCAATGTTGATAACCACAGGGTTGCAGTATCTTGGAAAGATATCTGGCTGTGTTTTAAGTTTGACCCTCTCTTGGTGTGACGATGGGGTGTTGTGTGGTGTCTGCCTTGTGGATCTTGGGTTGCCCAAAGAAGCTTGGGCATTTGGAATTGGCAGGCCAGAGTTGTCTGTACAAGGACTGGGAGATACCGCTGGAGTGCTGAAGGGAGAGGAGCTTTTGCTGTAGCTTTCTCTCAATAGCGGGGATAGAATCTTCCTTGAGAGTAAAGTAGCAGCCGGAGTCAAGAATTTCTGCTACCTTCTTGTCGTCATACTCAGTCTTGTCCATGACCACGGTGGCATTCCCCTTGTCTGCCTGGAGGATGTGGATGGTCTTGTCTTGGTGTAGGGATGTGATGGCTGACCGGTCTTGTCTTGAGAGATTGGGCTTGGCAGGCTTGTGTTTCAGGAGGGCTTGGTTGATTTGCAGGCGGATCTCGTTGGCTGTAGACTTATGAAGAAGGCAAATGACCTCTTCAACGGGTAAGTGCTGGGGGTTAGGGCATAGTTCATGCCCAGCAACAGGACTTTTGTCTCGTCCGCAGAGAGGGACCTATGACTGAGGTTGACTTCAGTGTGCCAAGTGAAAGATTCTTCAGAGTGGAGATGGAGTTTGTTGTGGTATTGACTGGAGGTAGCTGAACATTTCAGCAGACCGGGGAATTGAGGCCGTTGGAATATAGGGGAACCCATGTGTAAGGATCAGGGCTGTGGGCATGGGATATACAGTAGGTGATCCCATTATACAGCGTTTTCCTATCTCCGTACGGTGCAATCAACACATACATTGATTCCATTTTAGTAAGCTTGGGATACTGTATAAGCAGTGTGCTTTGAAATATATATATGTAGAAATCTGAACCTTGGTTAAGTTATAATCTACTTTATAACTTTCTTGTCTCTTTGCTGCAGTGGATCGCACTCCACCTACCATCCAACTCTGTCCATCTGACATGAACCGGGAAGTATCTTTGGGTGTTTCAAGTACAACTGTCACCTGGACACCACCGACTGCCACTGATAATTCGGGTCAGACACCCACTGTGTCATCCACTCACACCCCAGGATCCACCTTCACTGTCGGCACAACTACAGTTACTTACACTTTTCGAGACCAGGCAGGCAATACCAACGTCTGTCAGTTTGATGTCACAATAACAGCAGGTATACAGTTGCCATGAACTTCTTTCTTAAATTTGTTAACAAACCAAGAATCCTTCTAGGTCATCTACAAGATTAAGCCTGGAAATGGTGGCGGCCTCGGAGGAGGGAACATTTGTGAAGAGGAAGATGACGTCAAAAGCGACCATGATGTCGTCTAGCTGAAACATGAGGCCTTGAATGAAGCTGGTAAACTGGTCTGAATTTTGGATGTGGCGTTCAATGTTGATAACCACAGGGTTGCAGTATCTTGGAAAGATATCTGGCTGTGTTTTAAGTTTGACCCTCTCTTGGTGTGACGATGGGGTGTTGTGTGGTGTCTGCCTTGTGGATCTTGGGTTGCCCAAAGAAGCTTGGGCATTTGGAATTGGCAGGCCAGAGTTGTCTGTACAAGGACTGGGAGATACCGCTGGAGTGCTGAAGGGAGAGGAGCTTTTGCTGTAGCTTTCTCTCAATAGCGGGGATAGAATCTTCCTTGAGAGTAAAGTAGCAGCCGGAGTCAAGAATTTCTGCTACCTTCTTGTCGTCATACTCAGTCTTGTCCATGACCACGGTGGCATTCCCCTTGTCTGCCTGGAGGATGTGGATGGTCTTGTCTTGGTGTAGGGATGTGATGGCTGACCGGTCTTGTCTTGAGAGATTGGGCTTGGCAGGCTTGTGTTTCAGGAGGGCTTGGTTGATTTGCAGGCGGATCTCGTTGGCTGTAGACTTATGAAGAAGGCAAATGACCTCTTCAACGGGTAAGTGCTGGGGGTTAGGGCATAGTTCATGCCCAGCGACAGGACTTTTGTCTCGTCCGCAGAGAGGGACCTGTGACTGAGGTTGACTTCAGTGTGCCAAGTGAAAGATTCTTCAGAGTGGAGATGGAGTTTGTTGTGGTATTGACTGGAGGTAGCTGAACATTTCAGCAGACCGGGGAATTGAGGCCGTTGGAATATAGGGGAACCCATGTGTAAGGATCAGGGCTGTGGGCGTGGGGTATACAGTAGGTGATCCCATTATACAGCGTTTTCCTATCTCCGTACGGTGCAATCAACACATACATTGATTCCATTTTAGTAACCTTGGGATACTGTGTAAGCAGTGTTCTTTGAAATGTTTATATATGTAGAAATCTGAACCTTGGTTAAGTTATAATCTACTTTATAACTTTATTGTCTCTTTGCTGCAGTGGATAGCACTCCACCTACCATCCAACTCTGTCCATCTGACATGAACCGGGAGGTATCTTTGGGTGTTTCAAGTACAATTGTCACCTGGGCACCACCGACTGCCACTGATAATTCGGGTCAGACACCCACTGTGACACCTTCTCACACCCCAGGCTCCATCTTCCCAGTCGGCACAACTACAGTTACTTACACTTTTCAAGACCAGGCAGGCAATACCAATGTCTGTCGGTTTAATGTCATAGTAACAGCAGGTATGAATTTGGCATTTCAACAATATTTTTGTCAACATGATGTCATTGGTGTCTGTATTCTCAATAATCTATTTGAGAATTGAATTTGAATAAAATCTGATGCCCTGACTTTTTTTATTCACGTGAACAGAACAATTTACATTCTCCATAGTAAAAACAGTGTTGCCGTACGTGATTCAGGGCAAGCTTTTTGCTTAGTTACATCAGAGATGCTTTGTTCCAATACACTGTTTTCAGTGGATAAGAAGGGCAGAAAGGAACCAGTCCATTCCTGACATGGTGGTCGCTATGCAAAAGGTTGCCCTTAGTCAAGAGGTATGGCAACACTGTCTTTAGTCAGGGAAATTCAATTGTTATGCTTACGTGCATGAGATAGCTCAGTGTACCAGATTTTATTCCAATTTAACACGCAAAAGGCTTATTGTAGACTCTGTCCTGCATTATATACCCGTTTGGCATTTCAACCCATGCTTTTGAGCTGCTTGTGTTTAAAAAAGGAGATGGAAAAAGGAACAAAATATCTTCATCACATGGACAAACATTGAGCTTTTTCAGCTGATTTCTGCATGTATCATTTCACACATCCAGACAACTGCAGAAACTTGTCATAATTTCACATTTGTGTCCGCAAGAAAACAATTTTAATAACCATTAGTATAAAGATGGGGACTTCTGACAATGCAACAGAAGTTTAGTTTAAAAAACAAGTTGTACGCACATGTAGGCTGTTTAATTTTCTAACTTACTTCCGATATTGGAGAAAATAATTCAGGTTCAGGTTTATTTTTCATACTGTAGCGGTGAAAGCTAAAGCTTGTACTGGGTCTGCCCCCAGAAAAAAGGATATATGTAGTTTAAACATTCATAATACAGTCAAATGAAGATTAATGATTAGGAAAAGGTGTTGAAATAAAAAATTCATGAATTTGTTAGCTGAAAAAGTTACAAAAGTAGTATGTACAAACTGGCCATCCTAACTAATTTCTAAAGTGTTTTTGACAACTGAGCTTGACAGTTACAGTTATGTCCTCTTAATTACCAGTGAAATTGATTATATTGAGAAGCGGATTTTTATTATACGTTTTACGTGTTGTAATTTGCATCAATGGACTCACTGAATGAATTTGGTTCCAAAGGAGGGGACCCTGGTATCTTATAGTTGGTAGATGTAAGGAAGTTCTAAATTCAACGAGATGAAGCTACGGTAGTTGCATGAACTAGTGGCATAATTGTAGATTTTAGTGTTCCTTTTAAAAAGCTTCAATGTTTGGATTCAAAGAGTTTGTAGATTTACACGTTAGAGTACGCAAATGATATTTATAAATATCATCTACAGATAAAGTGTTGAATTTGACAGCCAGTCAGAATGATCGTTTGAGGCAGATCCATTTATCAATTTGAAGGATTTCTTCTGATTCATTAATAATTTGTCAAGCCTTTTCCTATCTTCATACGGTGCAATCAACACATACAATGATTCCATTTTAGTAAGCTTGGAATATTGTATAAGCAGTGTACTTTGAAATACATGTATATGTAGAAATCTGAACCTTGGTTAAGTTATAATCTACTTTATAACTTTCTTGTCTCTTTGCTGCAGTGGATCGCACTCCACCTACCATCCAACTTTGTCCATCTGACACGAGCCGGGAGGTGTCTTTGGGTGTTTCAAGTACAACTGTCACCTGGGCACCACCGACTGCCACTGATAATTCGGGTCAGACACCCACTGTGACACCTTCTCACACCCCAGGCTCCATCTTCCCAGTCGGCACAACTATAGTTACTTACACTTTTCAAGACCAGGCAGGCAATACCAACGTCTGTCGGTTTAATGTCATAGTAACAGCAGGTATGAATTTGGCATTACAACAATATTTTTGTCAACATGATCTCATTGGTGTCTGTATTCTCAATAATCTATTTGAGAATTGAATTTGAATAAAATCTGATGCCCTCACTTTTCTTATTCACGTGAACAGAACAATTTACATTCTCCATAGTAAAAACAGTGTTGCCGTACGTGATTCAGGGCAAGCTTTTTGTTTAGTTACATCAGAGATGCTTTGTTCCAATACACTGTTTTCAGTGGATAAGAAGGGCAGAAAGGAACCAGTCCATTCCAGACATGGTGGTCGCTATGCAAAAGGTTGCCCTGAGTCAAGAGGTATAGCAACACTGTCTTTAGTCAGGGGAATTCAATTGTTATGCTTACGTGCACGAGATAGCTCAGTGTACCAGATTTTATTCCAATTTAACACGCAAAAGGCTTATTGTAGACTCTATCCTTGCATTATATACCCGTTTGGCATTTCAACCCATGCTTTTGAGCTGCTTGTGTTTAAAAAAGGAGATGGAAAAAGGAACAAAATATCTTCATCACATGGACAAACATTGAGCTTTTTCAGCTGATTTCTGCATGTATCATTTCACACATCCAGACAACTGCAGAAACTTGTCATAATTTCACATTTGTGTCCGCAAGAAAACAATTTTAATAACCATTAGTATAAAGATGGGGACTTCTGACAATGCAACAGAAGTTTAGTTTAAAAAACAAGTTGTACGCACATGTAGGCTGTTTAATTTTCTAACTTACTTCCGATATTGGAGAAAATAATTCAGGTTCAGGTTTATTTTTCACACTGTAGCGGTGAAAGCTAAAGCTTGTACTGGGTCTGCCCCCAGAAAAAAGGATATATGTAGTTTAAACATTCATAATACAGTCAAATGAAGATTAATGATTAGGAAAAGGTGTTGAAATAAAAAATTCATGAATTTGTTAGCTGAAAAAGTTACAAAAGTAGTATGTACAAACTGGCCATCCTAACTAATTTCTAAAGTGTTTTTGACAACTGAGCTTGACAGTTACAGTTATGTCCTCTTAATTACCAGTGAAATTGATTATATTGAGAAGCGGATTTTTATTATACGTTTTACGTGTTGTAATTTGCATCAATGGACTCACTGAATGAATTTGGTTCCAAAGGAGGGGTCCCTGGTATCTTATAGTTGGTAGATGTAAGGAAGTTCTAAATTCAACGAGATGAAGCTACGGTAGTTGCATAAACTAGTGGCATAATTGTAGATTTTATTGTTCCTTTTAAAAAGCTTCAATGTTTGGATTCAAAGAGTTTGTAGATTTACACGTTAGAGTACGCAAATGATATTTATAAATATCATCTACAGATAAAGTGTTGAATTTGACAGCCAGTCAGAATGATCGTTTGAGGATGAGCCATTTATCAATTTGAAGGATTTCTTCTGATTCATTAATAATTTGTCAAGCCTTTTCCTATCTTCATACGGTGCAATCAACACATACAATGATTCCATTTTAGTAAGCTTGGAATATTGTATAAGCAGTGTACTTTGAAATATATGTATATGTAGAAATCTGAACCTTGGTTAAGTTATAATCTACTTTATAACTTTCTTGTCTCTTTGCTGCAGTGGATCGCACTCCACCTACCATCCAACTTTGTCCATCTGACACGAGCCGGGAGGTGTCTTTGGGTGTTTCAAGTACAACTGTCACCTGGGCACCACCGACTGCCACTGATAATTCGGGTCAGACACCCACTGTGACACCTTCTCACACCCCAGGCTCCATCTTCCCAGTCGGCACAACTATAGTTACTTACACTTTTCAAGACCAGGCAGGCAATACCAACGTCTGTCGGTTTAATGTCATAGTAACAGCAGGTATGAATTTGGCATTACAACAATATTTTTGTCAACATGATCTCATTGGTGTCTGTATTCTCAATAATCTATTTGAGAATTGAATTTGAATAAAATCTGATGCCCTGACTTTTTTTATTCACGTGAACAGAACAATTTACATTCTCCATAGTAAAAACAGTGTTGCCGTACGTGATTCAGGGCAAGCTTTTTGCTTAGTTACATCAGAGATGCTTTGTTCCAATACACTGTTTTCAGTGGATAAGAAGGGCAGAAAGGAACCAGTCCATTCCAGACATGGTGGTCGCTATGCAAAAGGTTGCCCTGAGTCAAGAGGTATAGCAACACTGTCTTTAGTCAGGGGAATTCAATTGTTATGCTTACGTGCACGAGATAGCTCAGTGTACCAGATTTTATTCCAATTTAACACGCAAAAGGCTTATTGTAGACTCTGTCCTTGCATTATATACCCGTTTGGCATTTCAACCCATGCTTTTGAGCTGCTTGTGTTTAAAAAAGGAGATGGAAAAAGGAACAAAATATCTTCATCACATGGACAAACATTGAGCTTTTTCAGCTGATTTCTGCATGTATCATTTCACACATCCAGACAACTGCAGAAACTTGTCATAATTTCACATTTGTGTCCGCAAGAAAACAATTTTAATAACCATGAGTATAAAGATGGGGACTTCTGACAATGCAACAGAAGTTTAGTTTAAAAAACAAGTTGTACGCACATGTAGGCTGTTTAATTTTCTAACTTACTTCCGATATTGGAGAAAATAATTCAGGTTCAGGTTTATTTTTCATACTGTAGCGGTGAAAGCTAAAGCTTGTACTGGGTCTGCCCCCAGAAAAAAGGATATATGTAGTTTAAACATTCATAATACAGTCAAATGAAGATTAATGATTAGGAAAAGGTGTTGAAATAAAAAATTCATGAATTTGTTAGCTGAAAAAGTTACAAAAGTAGTATGTACAAACTGGCCATCCTAACTAATTTCTAAAGTGTTTTTGACAACTGAGCTTGACAGTTACAGTTATGTCCTCTTAATTACCAGTGAAATTGATTATATTGAGAAGCGGATTTTTATTATACGTTTTACGTGTTGTAATTTGCATCAATGGACTCACTGAATGAATTTGGTTCCAAAGGAGGGGTCCCTGGTATCTTATAGTTGGTAGATGTAAGGAAGTTCTAAATTCAACGAGATGAAGCTACGGTAGTTGCATAAACTAGTGGCATAATTGTAGATTTTAGTGTTCCTTTTAAAAAGCTTCAATGTTTGGATTCAAAGAGTTTGTAGATTTACACGTTAGAGTACGCAAATGATATTTATAAATATCATCTACAGATAAAGTGTTGAATTTGACGGCCAGTCAGAATGATCGTTTGAGGATGAGCCATTTATCAATTTGAAGGATTTCTTCTGATTCATTAATAATTTGTCAAGCCTTTTCCTATCTTCATACGGTGCAATCAACACATACAATGATTCCATTTTAGTAAGCTTGGAATATTGTATAAGCCGTGTACTTTGAAATATATGTATATGTAGAAATCTGAACCTTGGTTAAGTTATAATCTACTTTATAACTTTCTTGTCTCTTTGCTGCAGTGGATCGCACTCCACCTACCATCCAACTTTGTCCATCTGACACGAGCCGGGAGGTGTCTTTGGGTGTTTCAAGTACAACTGTCACCTGGGCACCACCGACTGCCACTGATAATTCGGGTCAGACACCCACTGTGACACCTTCTCACACCCCAGGCTCCATCTTCCCAGTCGGCACAACTATAGTTACTTACACTTTTCAAGACCAGGCAGGCAATACCAACGTCTGTCGGTTTAATGTCATAGTAACAGCAGGTATGAATTTGGCATTACAACAATATTTTTGTCAACATGATCTCATTGGTGTCTGTATTCTCAATAATCTATTTGAGAATTGAATTTGAATAAAATCTGATGCCCTGACTTTTTTTATTCACGTGAACAGAACAATTTACATTCTCCATAGTAAAAACAGTGTTGCCGTACGTGATTCAGGGCAAGCTTTTTGTTTAGTTACATCAGAGATGCTTTGTTCCAATACACTGTTTTCAGTGGATAAGAAGGGCAGAAAGGAACCAGTCCATTCCAGACATGGTGGTCGCTATGCAAAAGGTTGCCCTGAGTCAAGAGGTATAGCAACACTGTCTTTAGTCAGGGGAATTCAATTGTTATGCTTACGTGCACGAGATAGCTCAGTGTACCAGATTTTATTCCAATTTAACACGCAAAAGGCTTATTGTAGACTCTATCCTTGCATTATATACCCGTTTGGCATTTCAACCCATGCTTTTGAGCTGCTTGTGTTTAAAAAAGGAGATGGAAAAAGGAACAAAATATCTTCATCACATGGACAAACATTGAGCTTTTTCAGCTGATTTCTGCATGTATCATTTCACACATCCAGACAACTGCAGAAACTTGTCATAATTTCACATTTGTGTCCGCAAGAAAACAATTTTAATAACCATTAGTATAAAGATGGGGACTTCTGACAATGCAACAGAAGTTTAGTTTAAAAAACAAGTTGTACGCACATAAAGGCTGTTTAATTTTCTAACTTACTTCCGATATCGGAGAAAATAATTCAGGTTCAGGTTTATTTTTCATACTGCAGCGGTGAAAGCTAAAGCTTGTACTGGGTCTGCCCCCAGAAAAAAGGATATATGTAGTTTAAACATTCATAATACAGTCAAATGAAGATTAATGATTAGGAAAAGGTGTTGAAATAAAAAATTCATGAATTTGTTAGCTGAAAAAGTTACAAAAGTAGTATGTACAAACTGGCCATCCTAACTAATTTCTAAAGTGTTTTTGACAACTGAGCTTGACAGTTACAGTTATGTCCTCTTAATTACCAGTGAAATTGATTATATTGAGAAGCGGATTTTTATTATACGTTTTACGTGTTGTAATTTGCATCAATGGACTCACTGAATGAATTTGGTTCCAAAGGAGGGGTCCCTGGTATCTTATAGTTGGTAGATGTAAGGAAGTTCTAAATTCAACGAGATGAAGCTACGGTAGTTGCATGAACTAGTGGCATAATTGTAGATTTTAGTGTTCCTTTTAAAAAGCTTCAATGTTTGGATTCAAAGAGTTTGTAGATTTACACGTTAGAGTACGCAAATGATATTTATAAATATCATCTACAGATAAAGTGTTGAATTTGACAGCCAGTCAGAATGATCGTTTGAGGCAGATCCATTTATCAATTTGAAGGATTTCTTCTGATTCATTAATAATATGTCAAGCCTTTTCCTATCTTCATACGGTGCAATCAACACATACAATGATTCCATTTTAGTAAGCTTGGAATATTGTATAAGCAGTGTACTTTGAAATATATGTATATGTAGAAATCTGAACCTTGGTTAAGTTATAATCTACTTTATAACTTTCTTGTCTCTTTGCTGCAGTGGATCGCACTCCACCTACCATCCAACTTTGTCCATCTGACACGAGCCGGGAGGTGTCTTTGGGTGTTTCAAGTACAACTGTCACCTGGGCACCACCGACTGCCACTGATAATTCGGGTCAGACACCCACTGTGACACCTTCTCACACCCCAGGCTCCATCTTCCCAGTCGGCACAACTATAGTTACTTACACTTTTCAAGACCAGGCAGGCAATACCAATGTCTGTCGGTTTAATGTCATAGTAACAGCAGGTATGAATTTGGCATTACAACAATATTTTTGTCAACATGATCTCATTGGTGTCTGTATTCTCAATAATCTATTTGAGAATTGAATTTGAATAAAATCTGATGCCCTGACTTTTTTTATTCACGTGAACAGAACAATTTACATTCTCCATAGTAAAAACAGTGTTGCCGTACGTGATTCAGGGCAAGCTTTTTGCTTAGTTACATCAGAGATGCTTTGTTCCAATACACTGTTTTCAGTGGATAAGAAGGGCAGAAAGGAACCAGTCCATTCCTGACATGGTGGTCGCTATGCAAAAGGTTGCCCTGAGTCAAGAGGTATAGCAACACTGTCTTTAGTCAGGGAAATTCAATTGTTATGCTTACGTGCACGAGATAGCTCAGTGTATCAGATTTTATTCCAATTTAACACGCAAAAGGCTTATTGTAGACTCTGTCCTTGCATTATATACCCGTTTGGCATTTCAACCCATGCTTTTGAGCTGCTTGTGTTTAAAAAAGGAGATGGAAAAAGGAACAAAATATCTTCATCACATGGACAAACATTGAGCTTTTTCAGCTGATTTCTGCATGTATCATTTCACACATCCAGACAACTGCAGAAACTTGTCATAATTTCACATTTGTGTCCGCAAGAAAACAATTTTAATAACCATGAGTATAAAGATGGGGACTTCTGACAATGCAACAGAAGTTTAGTTTAAAAAACAAGTTGTACGCACATAAAGGCTGTTTAATTTTCTAACTTACTTCCGATATCGGAGAAAATAATTCAGGTTCAGGTTTATTTTTCATACTGTAGCGGTGAAAGCTAAAGCTTGTACTGGGTCTGCCCCCAGAAAAAGGATATATGTAGTTTAAACATTCATAATACAGTCAAATGAAGATTAATGATTAGGAAAAGGTGTTGAAATAAAAAATTCATGAATTTGTTAGCTGAAAAAGTTACAAAAGTGGTATGTACAAACTGGCCATCCTAACTAATTTCTAAAGTGTTTTTGACAACTGAGCTTGACAGTTACAGTTATGTCCTCTTAATTACCAGTGAAATTGATTATATTGAGAAGCGGATTTTTATTATACGTTTTACGTGTTGTAATTTGCATCAATGGACTCACTGAATGAATTTGGTTCCAAAGGAGGGGTCCCTGGTATCTTATAGTTGGTAGATGTAAGGAAGTTCTAAATTCAACGAGATGAAGCTACAGTAGTTGCATAAACTAGTGGCATAATTGTAGATTTTAGTGTTCCTTTTAAAAAGCTTCAATGTTTGGATTCAAAGAGTTTGTAGATTTACACGTTAGAGTACGCAAATGATATTTATAAATATCATCTACAGATAAAGTGTTGAATTTGACAGCCAGTCAGAATGATCGTTTGAGGCAGATCCATTTATCAATTTGAAGGCTTTCTTCTGATTCATTAATAATTTGTCAAGCCTTTTCCTATCTTCATACGGTGCAATCAACACATACAATGATTCCATTTTAGTAAGCTTGGGATACTCTATAAGCCGTGTCCTTTGAAATATATGTATATGTAGAAATCTCAACCTTGGTTAAGTTATAATCTACTTTATAACTTTCTTGTCTCTTTGCTGCAGTGGATAGCACTCCACCTACCATCCAACTCTGTCCATCTGACATGAACCGGGAAGTATCTTTGGGTGTTTCAAGTACAATTGTCACCTGGGCACCACCGACTGCCACTGATAATTCGGGTCAGACACCCACTGTGACACCTTCTCACACCCCAGGCTCCATCTTCCCAGTCGGCACAACTACAGTTACTTACACTTTTCAAGACCAGGCAGGCAATACCAACGTCTGTCGGTTTAATGTCATAGTAACAGCAGGTATGAATTTGGCATTACAACAATATTTTTGTCAACATGATGTCATTGGTGTCTGTATTCTCAATGATCTATTTGAGAATTGAATTTGAATAAAATCTGATGCCCTGACTTTTTTTATTCACGTGAACAGAACAATTTACATTCTCCATAGTAAAAACAGTGTTGCCGTACGTGATTCAGGGCAAGCTTTTTGCTTAGTTACATCAGAGATGCTTTGTTCCAATACACTGTTTTCAGTGGATAAGAAGGGCAGAAAGGAACCAGTCCATTCCAGACATGGTGGTCGCTATGCCAAAGGTTGCCCTGAGTCAAGAGGTATAGTAACACTGTCTTTAGTCAGGGGAATTCAATTGTTATGCTTACGTGCACGAGATAGCTCAGTGTACCAGATTTTATTCCAATTTAACACGCGAAAGGCTTATTGTAGACTTTGTCCTTGCATTATATACCCGTTTGGCATTTCAACCCATGCTTTTGAGCTGCTTTTGTTTAAAAAAGGAGATGGAAAAAGGAACAAGATATCTTCATCACTTGGACAAACATTGAGCTTTTTCAGCTGATTTCTGCATGTATCATTTCACACATCCAGACAACTGCAGAAACTTGTCATAATTTCACATTTTTTGTGTCCGCAAGAAAACAATTTTAATAATCATTAGTATAAAGATGGGGATTTCTGACAATGCAACAGAAGTTTAGTTTGAAAAACAAGTTGTACGCACATGTAGGCTGTTTAATTTTCTAACTTACTTCCGATATTGGAGAAAATAATTCAGGTTCAGGTTTATTTTTCATACTGTAGCGGTGAAAGCTAAAGCTTGTACTGGGTCTGCCCCCAGGAAAAAGGATATATGTAGTTTAAACATTCATAATACAGTCAAATGAAGATTAATGATTAGGAAAAGGTGTTGAAATAAAAAATTCATGAATTTGTTAGCTGAAAAAGTTACAAAAGTGGTATGTACAAACTGGCCATCCTAACCAATTTCTAAAGTGTTTTTGACAACTGAGCTTGACAGTTACAGTTATGTCCGCTTAATTACCAGTGAAATTGATTATATTGCGAAGTGGATTTTTATTATACGTTTTACGTGTTGTAATTTGCATCAATGGACTCACTGAATGAATTTGGTTCCAAAGGAGGGGTCCCTGGTATCTTATAGTTGGTAGATGTAAGGAAGTTCTAAATTCAACGAGATGAAGCTACGGTAGTTGCATAAACTAGTGGCATAATTGTAGATTTTAGTGTTCCTTTTAAAAAGCTTCAATGTTTGGATTCAAAGAGTTTTTAGATTTACACGTTAGAGTATGCAAATGATATTTATAAATATCATTTACAGATAAAGTGTTGAATTTGACAGCCAGTCAGAATGATCGTTTGAGGCAGATCATTTATCAATTTGAAGGCTTTCTTCTGATTCATTAATAATTTGTCAAGCCTTTTCCTATCTTCATACGGTGCAATCAACACATACAATGATTCCATTTTAGTAAGCTTGGGATACTCTATAAGCCGTGTCCTTTGAAATATATATATGTAGAAATCTGAACCTTGGTTAAGTTATAATCTACTCTATAACTTTATTGTCTCTTTGCTGCAGTGGATAGCACTCCACCTACCATCCAACTCTGTCCATCTGACATGAACCGGGAAGTATCTTTGGGTGTTTCAAGTACAATTGTCACCTGGGCACCACCGACTGCCACTGATAATTCGGGTCAGACACCCACTGTGACACCTTCTCACACCCCAGGCTCCATCTTCCCAGTCGGCACAACTACAGTTACTTACACTTTTCAAGACCAGGCAGGCAATACCAACGTCTGTCGGTTTAATGTCATAGTAACAGCAGGTATGAATTTGGCATTACAACAATATTTTGTCAACATGATGTCATTGGTGTCTGTATTCTCAATAATCTATTTGAGAATTGAATTTGAATAAAATCTGATGCCCTGACTTTTTTTATTCACGTGAACAGAACAATTTACATTCTCCATAGTTAAAACAGTGTTGCCGTACGTGATTCAGGGCAAGCTTTTTGCTTAGTTACATCAGAGATGCTTTGTTCCAATACACTGTTTTCAGTGGATAAGAAGGGCAGAAAGGTACCAGTCCATTCCAGACATGGTGGTCGCTATGCAAAAGGTTGTCCTGAGTCAAGAGGTATAGGAACACTGTCTTTAGTCAGGGGAATTCAATTGTTATGCTTACGTGCATGAGATAGCTCAGTGTACCAGATTTTATTCCAATTTAACACGCAAAAGGCTTATTGTAGACTTTGTCCTTGCATTATATACCCGTTTGGCATTTCAACCCATGCTTTTGAGCTGCTTGTGTTTAAAAAAGGAGATGGAAAAAGGAACAAGACATCTTCATCACATGGACAAACATTGAGCTTTTTCAGCTGATTTCTGCATGTATCATTTCACACATCCAGACAACTGCAGAAAACTTGTCATAATTTCACATTTTTTGTGTCCGCAAGAAAACAATTTTAATAATCATTAGTATAAAGATGGGGATTTCTGACAATGCAACAGAAGTTTAGTTTGAAAAAAAAGTTGTACGCACATGTAGGCTGTTTAATTTTCTAACTTACTTCCGATATTGGAGAAAATAATTCAAGTTCAGGGTTTTTTTTCATACTGTAGCGGTGAAAGCTAAAGCTTGTACTGGGTCTGCCCCCAGAAAAAAGGATATATGTAGTTTAAACATTCATAATATAGTGAAATGAAGATTAACGATTAGGAAAAGGTGTTGAAATAAAAAATTCATGATTTTTTTTAGCTGAAAAAGTTACAAAAGTGGTATGTACAAACTGGCCATCCTAACTAATTTCTAAAGTGTTTTTGACAACTGAGCTTGACAGTTACAGTTATGTCCTCTTAATTACCAGTGAAATTGATTATATTGAGAAGCGGATTTTTATTATACGTTTTACATGTTGTAATTTGCATCAATGGACTCACTGAATGAATTTGGTTCCAAAGGAGGGGTCCCTGGTATCTTATAGTTGGTAGATGTAAGGAAGTTCTACATTCAACGAGATGAAGCTACGGTAGTTGCATAAACTAGTGGCATAATTGTAGATTTTAGTGTTCCATTTAAAAAGCTTCAATGTTTGGATTCAAAGAGTTTTTAGATTTACACGTAAGAGTACGCAAATGATATTTATAAATATCATCTACAGATAAAGTGTTGAATTTGACAGCCAGTCAGAATGATCGTTTGAGGCAGATCCGTTTATCAATTTGAAGGATTTCTTCTGATTCATTAATAATTTGTCAAGCCTTTTCCTATCTTCATACGGTGCAATCAACACATACAATGATTCCATTTTAGTAAGCTTGGGATACTCTATAAGCCGTGTCCTTTGAAATATATATATGTAGAAATCTGAACCTTGGTTAAGTTATAATCTACTCTATATCTTTATTGTCTCTTTGCTGCAGTGGATAGCACTCCACCTACCATCCAGTTGTGCCCATCTAACATGAACCGGGAAGTATCTTTGGGTGTTTCAAGTACAACTGTCACCTGGACACCACCGACTGCCACTGATAATTCGGGTCAGACACCCACTGTGACACCTTCTCACACCCCAGGCTCCACCTTCCCAGTCGGCACAACTACAGTTACTTACACTTTTCGAGACCAGGCAGGCAATACCAACGTCTGTCGGTTTAATGTCATAGTAACAGCAGGTATGAATTTGGCATTACAACAATATTTTTGTCAACATGATGTCATTGGTGTCTGTATTCTCAATAATCTATTTGAGAATTGAATTTGAATAAAATCTGATGCCCTGACTTTTTTCATTCACGTGAACAGAACAATTTACATTCTCCATACTAAAAACAGTGTTGCCGTACGTGATTCAGGGCAAGCTTTTTGCTTAGTTACATCAGAGATGCTTTGTCCCAATACACTGTTTTCAGTGGATAAGAAGGGCAGAAAGGAACCAGTCCATTCTAGACATGGTGGTCGCTATGCAAAAGGTTGCCCTGGGTCAAGAGGTATAGTAACGCTGTCTTTAGTCAGGGGAATTCAATTGTTATGCTTACGTGCATGAGATAGCTCAGTGTACCAGATTTTATTCCAATTTAACACGCGAAAGGCTTATTGTAGACTCTGTCCTTGCATTATATACCCATTTGGCATTTCAACCCATGCTTTTGAGCTGCTTGTGTTTAAAAAAGGAGATGGAAAAAGGAACAAGACATCTTCATCACATGGACAAACATTGAGCTTTTTCAGCTGATTTCTGCATGTATCATTTCACACATCCAGACAACTGCAGAAAACTTGTCATAATTTCACATTTTTTGTGTCCGCAAGAAAACAATTTTAATAATCATTCGTGTAAAGATGGGGATTTCTGACAATGCAACAGAAGTTTAGTTTGAAAAAAAAGTTGTACGCACATGTACGCTGTTTAATTTTCTAACTTACTTCCGATATTGGAGAAAATAATTCAAGTTCAGGGGTTTTTTTTCATACTGTAGCGGTGAAAGCTAAAGCTTGTACTGGGTCTGCCCCCAGGAAAAAGGATATATGTAGTTTAAACATTCATAATATAGTGAAATGAAGATTAATGATTAGGAAAAGGTGTTGAAATAAAAAATTCATGAATTGTTTTAGCTGAAAAAGTTACAAAAGTGGTATGTACAAACTGGCCATCCTAACCAATTTCTAAAGTGTTTTTGACAACTGAGCTTGACAGTTACAGTTATGTCCTCTTAATTACCAGTGAAATTGATTATATTGAGAAGCGGATTTTTATTATACGTTTTACATGTTGTAATTTGAATCAATGGACTCACTGAATGAATTTGGTTCCAAAGGAGGGGTCCCTGGTATCTTATAGTTGGTAGATGTAAGGAAGTTCTACATTCAACGAGATGAAGCTACGGTAGTTGCATAAACTAGTGGCATAATTGTAGATTTTAGTGTTCCATTTAAAAAGCTTCAATGTTTGGATTCAAAGAGTTTTTAGATTTACACGTTAGAGTACGCAAATGATATTTATAAATATCATCTACAGATAAAGTGTTGAATTTGACAGCCAGTCAGAATGATCGTTTGAGGCAGATCCATTTATCAATTTGAAGGATTTCTTCTGATTCATTAATAATTTGTCAAGCCTTTTCCTATCTTCATACGGTGCAATCAACACATACAATGATTCCATTTTAGTAAGCTTGGGATACTCTATAAGCCGTGTCCTTTGAAATATATATATGTAGAAATCTGAACCTTGGTTAAGTTATAATCTACTTTATAACTTTCTTGTCTCTTTGCTGCAGTGGATCGCACTCCACCTACCATCCAGTTGTGCCCATCTAACATGAACCGGGAAGTATCTTTGGGTGTTTCAAGTACAATTGTCACCTGGACACCACCGACTGCCACTGATAATTCGGGTCAGACACCCACTGTGACACCTTCTCACACCCCAGGCTCCACCTTCCCAGTCGGCACAACTACAGTTACTTACACTTTTCGAGACCAGGCAGGCAATACCAACGTCTGTCGGTTTAATGTCATAGTAACAGCAGGTATGAAATTGGCATTACAACAATATTTTTGTCAACATGATGTCATTGGTGTCTGTATTCTCAATAATCTTTTTGAGAATTGAATTTGAATAAAATCTGATGCCCTGACTTTTTTTATTCACGTGAACAGAACAATTTACATTCTCCATACTAAAAACAGTGTTGCCGTACGTGATTCAGGGCAAGCTTTTTGCTTAGTTACATCAGAGATGCTTTGTTCCAAAACACTGTTTTCAGTGGATAAGAAGGGCAGAAAGGAACCAGTCCATTCTAGACATGGTGGTCGCTATGCAAAAGGTTGCCCTGGGTCAAGAGGTATAGTGACACTGTCTTTAGTCAGGGGAATTCAATTGTTATGCTTACGTGCATGAGATAGCTCAGTGTACCAGATTTTATTCCAATTTAACTGGCAAAAGGCTATTGTAGACTCTGTCTTTGCATCAACCCATGCTTTTGAGCTGCTTGTGTTTAAAAGAGGAGATGGAAAAAGGAACAAGACATCTTCATCACATGGACAAACGTTGAGCTTTTTCAGCTAATTTCTGCATGTATCATTTCACACATCCAGACAACTGCAGGAAACTTGTCATAATTTCACATTTTTTGTGTCCGCAAGAAAACAATTTTAATAATCATTAGTATAAAGATGGGGATTTCTGACAATGCAACAGAAGTTTAGTTTGAAAAAAAAGTTGTACGCACATGTAGGCTGTTTAATTTTCTAACTTACTTCCGATATTGGAGAAAATAATTCAAGTTCAGGGTTTTTTTTCATACTGTAGCGGTGAAAGCTAAAGCTTGTACTGGGTCTGCCCCCAGAAAAAAGGATATATGTAGTTTAAACATTCATAATATAGTGAAATGAAGATTAACGATTAGGAAAAGGTGTTGAAAAAAAAAATTCATGAATTGTTTTAGCTGAAAAAGTTACAAAAGTGGTATGTACAAACTGGCCATCCTAACTAATTTCTAAAGTGTTTTTGACAACTGAGCTTGACAGTTACAGTTATGTCCTCTTAATTACCAGTGAAATTGATTATATTGAGAAGCGGATTTTTATTATACGTTTTACATGTTGTAATTTGCATCAATGGACCCACTGAATGAATTTGGTTCCAAAGGAGGGGTCCCTGGTATCTTATAGTTGGTAGATGTAAGGAAGTTCTACATTCAACGAGATGAAGCTACGGTAGTTGCATAAACTAGTGGCATAATTGTAGATTTTAGTGTTCCATTTAAAAAGCTTCAATGTTTAGATTCAAAGAGTTTTTAGATTTACACGTTAGAGTACGCAAATGATATTTATAAATATCATCTACAGATAAAGTGTTGAATTTGACAGCCAGTCAGAATGATCGTTTGAGGCAGATCCATTTATCAATTTGAAGGATTTCTTCTGATTCATTAATAATTTGTCAAGCCTTTTCCTATCTTCATACGGTGCAATCAACACATACAATGATTCCATTTTAGTAAGCTTGGGATACTCTATAAGCCGTGTCCTTTGAAATATATATATGTAGAAATCTGAACCTTGGTTAAGTTATAATCTACTTTATAACTTTCTTGTCTCTTTGCTGCAGTGGATAGCACTCCACCTACCATCCAGTTGTGCCCATCTAACATGAACCGGGAAGTATCTTTGGGTGTTTCAAGTACAATTGTCACCTGGACACCACCGACTGCCACTGATAATTCGGGTCAGACACCCACTGTGACACCTTCTCACACCCCAGGCTCCACCTTCCCAGTCGGCACAACTACAGTTACTTACACTTTTCGAGACCAGGCAGGCAATACCAACGTCTGTCGGTTTAATGTCATAGTCACAGCAGGTATGAAATTGGCATTACAACAATATTTTTGTCAACATGATGTCATTGGTGTCTGTATTCTCAATAATCTTTTTGAGAATTGAATTTGAATAAAATCTGATGCCCTGACTTTTTTTATTCACGTGAACAGAACAATTTACATTCTCCATACTAAAAACAGTGTTGCCGTACGTGATTCAGGGCAAGCTTTTTGCTTAGTTACATCAGAGATGCTTTGTTCCAATACACTGTTTTCAGTGGATAAGAAGGGCAGAAAGGAACCAGTCCATTCCAGATATGGTGGTCGCTATGCAAAAGGTTGCCCTGGGTAAAGAGGTAGAGTAACACTGTCTTTTGTCAGGGGAATTCAATTGTTATGCTTACGTGCATGAGATAGCTCAGTGTACCAGATTTTATTCCAATTTAACACGCAAAAGGCTTATTGTAGACTCTGTCCTTGCATTATATACCCGTTTGGCATTTCAACCCATGCTTTTGAGCTGCTTGTGTTTAAAAAAGGAGATGGAAAAAGGAACAAGATATCTTCATCACATGGACAAACGTTGAGCTTTTTCAGCTAATTTCTGCATGTATCATTTCACACATCCAGACAACTGCAGGAAACTTGTCATAATTTCACATTTTTTGTGTCCGCAAGAAAACAATTTTAATAATCATTAGTATAAAGATGGGGATTTCTGACAATGCAACAGAAGTTTAGTTTGAAAAAAAAGTTGTACGCACATGTAGGCTGTTTAATTTTCTAACTTACTTCCGATATTGGAGAAAATAATTCAAGTTCAGGGTTTTTTTTCATACTGTAGCGGTGAAAGCTAAAGCTTGTACTGGGTCTGCCCCCAGAAAAAAGGATATATGTAGTTTAAACATTCATAATATAGTGAAATGAAGATTAACGATTAGGAAAAGGTGTTGAAAAAAAAATTCATGAATTGTTTTAGCTGAAAAAGTTACAAAAGTGGTATGTACAAACTGGCCATCCTAACTAATTTCTAAAGTGTTTTTGACAACTGAGCTTGACAGTTACAGTTATGTCCTCTTAATTACCAGTGAAATTGATTATATTGAGAAGCGGATTTTTATTATACGTTTTACATGTTGTAATTTGCATCAATGGACCCACTGAATGAATTTGGTTCCAAAGGAGGGGTCCCTGGTATCTTATAGTTGGTAGATGTAAGGAAGTTCTACATTCAACGAGATGAAGCTACGGTAGTTGCATAAACTAGTGGCATAATTGTAGATTTTAGTGTTCCATTTAAAAAGCTTCAATGTTTAGATTCAAAGAGTTTTTAGATTTACACGTTAGAGTACGCAAATGATATTTATAAATATCATCTACAGATAAAGTGTTGAATTTGACAGCCAGTCAGAATGATCGTTTGAGGCAGATCCATTTATCAATTTGAAGGATTTCTTCTGATTCATTAATAATTTGTCAAGCCTTTTCCTATCTTCATACGGTGCAATCAACACATACAATGATTCCATTTAGTAAGCTTGGGATACTCTATAAGCCGTGTCCTTTGAAATATATATATGTAGAAATCTGAACCTTGGTTAAGTTATAATCTACTTTATAACTTTCTTGTCTCTTTGCTGCAGTGGATAGCACTCCACCTACCATCCAGTTGTGCCCATCTAACATGAACCGGGAAGTATCTTTGGGTGTTTCAAGTACAATTGTCACCTGGACACCACCGACTGCCACTGATAATTCGGGTCAGACACCCACTGTGACACCTTCTCACACCCCAGGCTCCACCTTCCCAGTCGGCACAACTACAGTTACTTACACTTTTCGAGACCAGGCAGGCAATACCAACGTCTGTCGGTTTAATGTCATAGTCACAGCAGGTATGAAATTGGCATTACAACAATATTTTTGTCAACATGATGTCATTGGTGTCTGTATTCTCAATAATCTTTTTGAGAATTGAATTTGAATAAAATCTGATGCCCTGACTTTTTTTATTCACGTGAACAGAACAATTTACATTCTCCATACTAAAAACAGTGTTGCCGTACGTGATTCAGGGCAAGCTTTTTGCTTAGTTACATCAGAGATGCTTTGTTCCAATACACTGTTTTCAGTGGATAAGAAGGGCAGAAAGGAACCAGTCCATTCCAGATATGGTGGTCGCTATGCAAAAGGTTGCCCTGGGTAAAGAGGTAGAGTAACACTGTCTTTTGTCAGGGGAATTCAATTGTTATGCTTACGTGCATGAGATAGCTCAGTGTACCAGATTTTATTCCAATTTAACACGCGAAAGGCTTATTGTAGACTCTGTCCTTGCATTATATACCCGTTTGGCATTTCAACCCATGCTTTTGAGCTGCTTGTGTTTAAAAAAGGAGATGGAAAAAGGAACAAGATATCTTCATCACATGGACAAACGTTGAGCTTTTTCAGCTGATTTCTGCATGTATCATTTCACACATCCAGACAACTGCAGAAAACTTGTCATAATTTCACATTTTTTGTGTCCGCAAGAAAACAATTTTAATAATCATTAGTATAAAGATGGGGATTTCTGACAATGCAACAGAAGTTTAGTTTGAAAAAAAAGTTGTACGCACATGTACGCTGTTTAATTTTCTAACTTACTTCCGATATTGGAGAAAATAGTTCAAGTTCAGGGTTTTTTTTTCATACTGTAGCAGTGAAAGCTAAAGCTTGTACTGGGTCTGCCCCCAGAAAAAGGATATATGTAGTTTAAACATTCATAATATAGTGAAATGAAGATTAATGATTAGGAAAAGGTGTTGAAATAAAAAATTCGTGAATTGTTTTAGCTGAAAAAGTTACAAAAGTGGTATGTACAAACTGGCCATCCTAACTAATTTCTAAAGTGTTTTTGACAACTGAGCTTGACAGTTACAGTTATGTCCTCTTAATTACCAGTGAAATTGATTATATTGAGAAGCGGATTTTTATTATACGTTTTACATGTTGTAATTTGAATCAATGGACCCACTGAATGAATTTGGTTCCAAAGGAGGGGTCCCTGGTATCTTATAGTTGGTAGATGTAAGGAAGTTCTACATTCAACGAGATGAAGCTACGGTAGTTGCATAAACTAGTGGCATAATTGTAGATTTTAGTGTTCCATTTAAAAAGCTTCAATGTTTGGATTCAAAGAGTTTTTAGATTTACACGTTAGAGTACGCAAATGATATTTATAAATATCATCTACAGATAAAGTGTTGAATTTGACAGCCAGTCAGAATGATCGTTTGAGGCAGATCCATTTATCAATTTGAAGGATTTCTTCTGATTCATTAATAATTTGTCAGGGTAGGATCCATGAGTAATTCCTCAGACAAGTACATCATATTGAAGATGAGGCATGGATAACGTATTGTGAATAGAAATTAGAATACAGTGTGGGACAAAATATTTGTGTTTTGTAAGGACACGGAAGGTGCATGAAATAAGTGCAAGAACTTTCTGGTAATGCATTTTCCATGTTAACTTGTCATCAATTGAAAAGGTCATTGATAACTGAGAGGCAATTTTGTTAAATGCTTAGATGGTTAACTCAGTCCAAGTGTTTAGTAATCTCTCCTTCAGCACACACCCATGAAGTATCCTTAGGAATTTTCCAGCCCAGGTCTCATAAAGAAATATATTATTATTTGTTCGCTGCAGTGGATAGCACTCCACCTACCATCCAGTTGTGCCCATCTAACATCAACCGGGAGGTATCTTTGGGTGTTTCAAGAACAACTGTCACCTGGATACCACCGACTGCCACTGATAATTCGGGTCAGACACCCACTGTGTCATCCACTCACACCCCAGGATCCACCTTCACTGTCGGCACAACTACAGTTACTTACACTTTTCGAGACCAGGCAGGCAATACCAACATCTGTCAGTTTGATGTCACAATAACGGCAGGTATGAAATTGACATCATGAAATTTCTGCAGAAAATTGAGAATCATTTCCAGGTGTTTTTGTGACTTCAACCTTTAACATTCTAAGGGTGATGATTTTATGTACTTTTTATCTTTTTCATGCAGTGGATAATACTCCACCTGTCATCCAGCTCTGTCCGTCAAACATTAATCAGGAGATACCTTTAGGTGTTGCAAGTACAGTTGTCACCTGGACAGAACCAACTGCCACTGATAATTCAGGTCAGACACCCACAGTGACATTCACTCACACACCAGGATCCACCTTCACTCTCGGTGTGACTTCAGTTACCTACGTATTTCAAGATCAGGCGGGGAATTCCATCGTCTGCCAATTTGATGTGACAGTGACGTCAGGTATGGACACTATGAGCCAGTTCCAGAGATGCCAACTTGTACGGTTTAGGCGAAATTTTTACGATTTGTTTAGTCCGTTTAGATTTTTACGATTTCCAACGCGAAGGTACAAAACCATACAGTTGTGTATAAACTCTACGTAAGCCAGCATGGAGCCAGCTGGCCTCGCAATGCACATGTCAGAAATGTGTTGCTGGCATCCTGCAGTTTGTGCATACAAGCTGCATCAGTACCGGTAGAAACCAGCGTGGTTGAATAATCTGTTAGTGCAAATTAATGCTATGATGAATACGGGGCGAATAGGCTCGAATGCACCTCATATGCCATGTGATTGTGTATGTCCATGCATGGTATATGTACCGAGATCGTACACACGTGTGTCAAACATCATGATCGTGCTAAAGTTGACCAAATTGGAGTGGAGGACTGTCAAGGATTTGAATCCTGGATATTTGGTGGTCTGGACTTGTTTTGCACCGTGGCAACAAGTGAGCAGAAGCTCAGGGACGAATACACCAAAAAATGGCCTTCATTGCAAAGTCTTGTTGTGGAGAAGCTTACATGTGTTGTAATGCATGTAACGGTGACATGATAAATATTGCCCACGCTAGATCTTACAGCACTGAGAAGCACATTAGTTAGGCCAAGAAAAAATAGTTCTGCTTCCAATTAAATAGGGTCGGTAGGTAAGGATTTTTGACAATTTTTTGTGCTGATTGAATTGGACGAAAGTTACCAAAAATTGCTTCAAAAGTGATTAAAACAAAATCTCACCAAACTTAATGTGGAAATATAATCAACAATTAATTACAATTCACACTTGCACAATGCTAGTCAGGTAAACACAAGTGTTTTGACATGAAAAGAAGTTGATGACAGGTATTCGTTTTGAAAAAAAGGACAGCAGGATTTTTAAAAAACATTGGAAATTTTTTTTTCAAATTTACCAAATGAACATTTTTTGGGTCACACCAAAAAATTGGGGTCGGTTGGGAAACCGGACCTGGAAGTGCCTGAGAATTACACTTTTTCATTTTGAAAAGTTGGCATCTCTGCAGTTTGGTATTTCAAAAAGCCAAGGTCTCTTGGGAAAAGAGCGCACTCTCGATTCAGCTATGGCTGCGCTGATAGGACAGACTGTTGTATGTGTGCTTAGCTGTTCCCAAATAACCTTGTTCTGGGCATGTGCTGTTGGAATACCAAACTGGTTCAGCATTAATTGTTTTGCCAGACATCAGTTTGGTTGCCTTTTTTTCACCCTGTTAATATGCACCGCCCTGTGACTTAACTTTCTAGTGTAGTTACTACCTTGCAAAATGTATGTTCTTTTGTTTGGGGCAGTTATGGCAGAAAATTGGATGCAGAAAAGCCCCAATCAGTTTGTCTCCAGGAACAAGCCCTAATTTAATTGCGCAAAAAGAAGTATGTGAATGCTCAGCGTAGTGTGTGCAGCTTCTTTTTGAAAAGTCTCCCACAAAAAACTTAATTCAGTCATTTTTGAGTGGACATCCTCAGAATGTCCCTGACCTGTGTCGTCAATCAGATTCAGAGATAAGCATTAACGGGAAGTTGACCTAGGTGTCTGAAATGCAGGTGGTAGGGATCTTTCCTGTATCTGAAATGAGCCAGAATACCCTGCCTTTACTCCACTGCATTTGCTGTCTGCAGCGACAACTACTAGACAAATCAAACAAGCTCTCCAAGAGAGCAAACATACTAGCTCTCGGAAGCAACTGTTCAGATAGTGGCGCAGACAAGTTCCTAGCAGATTTTTCTGTATCCTTTTTGGCATACTGTATCACAAATCCCCCCTATTTACCACTAAGTTTTTTTACTCCCCACTGGTGACGCCAAAGGGCCATCTTGCATTTTTCCTTGTCCCTCCTTGGGCCCATGTGTGTGTATAGGTTGGTGGAAGATGTTTTCCTACCATATCTAGAAAGGACTTGCCGTGTCAGTTTCAAACTTGGTGTGTAGGAGCCTATTGATTTTGGACTCCAAAAGTTACAGGTCAAGGTCATTTTATAAAACCAACATTGAAACCAAGGAAATGCTTTTTGTGATCCCAAAGAATAGTCATGCAATTGTGTTTTGTTAAAACATCATTTTTGTGTTTTTCTTTCTTTAGTGGACCTCACTGGCCCTCAGATAATCTACTGTCCTCCTGACGTGACTCGCACCATCCTACGAGGCACTGGTCCTGTCATTGTCACGTGGCAAGAACCGTCTGTGATTGACAATTCGGGTATTGCACCCAGTGTGTCCAACACTCACAATTCTGGAGATTCCTTCTCTGCCACTGTGAGTACGTCCGTCACCTACACGTTCACCGATGCCGCTGGCAACAGCGCCATATGCACATTCACCATATCAATTACTGAAGGTATGGGTACCTGATTGTATTTGCTCTGTACATTGACTGTAAAGAATGCTTTATTTTCCTGTATCACATGGAACAGATTTGGGCCAGTGAAAATGAAGGAGTCAAAAACCAAAATAAGGAAATAGCATTGTGATTTTTATCCATTTGTTTCGGTCCCAGTCTGCCACAGGAAGTAAAGCATTGCAGCAATGGATATTTCTATAGCTTTATACTCTTACTAAATGAATTAAATTTATTTGAAATCTCTTTTCGGTTAAATGCATTGGAAAGTGCAGTTATTAAAACATGAAAAAATTTTGTCCATGCTTTCCTGGACAGTGTGGGCGCTCTTGCTGTGATGTCATGTGAGGAAGACGTGTTTTAGTGTATAGGTTTTTCTGTTCAAAATATGAACCCAGAAATTACTGATTTAAAATATTCTTAGAAAGATTTTGTGCTTGCTAAATGCTATGTACTGTACTTACACAACAACAAATCACTAAAGAAAAGAAGATTTGGACCAGTAAAATCTGGAAAATGTTAAGCCCCTTTTCGTGCATAAACCAACTACATTTTAGTTCTTTTCCCGAAATGATATCTCAGTTTTCTTCATGACTATGAAAATATTCATTAGCATAAAAACCAGAAAGGAAGCAAAATGCTGTCTAAAACAGTGAAACAAAATTGAATGTGAGGCTAACTGAGACATAAAGGTGTGCAATTTAAATTTCAAATGTTGAATTACAGCTACCCTATTTTGCAGACACATAATGTAACCATAATAGACGAATGTTGCTGTTGAACGTATGGTAATGGTCTTTATGACAATCTGCATTTCTAAAAAATATTTGGAACGTTATAAGGACAATTTATAACAACCTTTTTAAGAAATACCGAAACTGTTGTAACAGATAATGTTGGGTCCTAACATTTTTAACTCAGTTTGACTACATTAAATTAGAATGCTGTTATGGCAACATGCCCTAGACAGCGAGAAAACTCCATATGGGTTTTGTTGCTAAAACAATATACAAGAACATTATTGCAATGCGTTACCAACATTATCACAGTGTTTCAGGGGTATGAATGTTTTTGTTTGCCAGGTTTCTATGTTTCCATTGTCTGTGTTTTCCTTTGTAGTGAATCCTTGCGACACCCAACAGTGCCAAAATGGTGGGATGTGTGTCCCTAGTTCGCTGGAGGCAATTCGCTGCGTCTGCCCAGCTTGTTACTCGGGAGATCGCTGTCAGATTTGTGGGTTTGAGGTTTAAGCTTTTTGCCTTCTTACTACGTCATTATTGAGCTGATCTTGCCCAGCCACCTCTGATATCATCACCTGTAGGATCCTACAACATGAGTCTGTAGACCATTTTTCTAGTCATCTTGTTTTGTTAAAGAAAGAGCAAATTGAACTCTCTGTTTGCATGTAACACTCACTTTACCAGCCTGATGGTAAGGAACTTCATGCGGATGAAAATGTTGAAGGTTCCTCTTGATTTGCATGATTCTTTAAGAACTTGAACTTAAAAGTGGCTCTAGCAACTTCTGACTCGTATTGTGAAGTTTGGGTCACGCCTCTGAATCTTCCCCGACAGCATCCTTCATCCTCGTCAAACCTGGGTAATTTGATTTCTTTGGGTCTTTCTCCAAATTTCAATAGTCGCCGATGCCTGCCAGTCCAACTCTTGCCAGAATGGTGCTCAGTGTGTAGCTGTGGCAGGGTCCTGCACGGCTTACGAATGCCAGTGCACAGGATGTTTCACCGGAACGTTCTGTACAGAAGGTGAGGCTCTGAGGTCAACGTTCATCCCAGCAGGTGCAGAACTACAGTGTATATAACCTGGAGAAAACCTGGGAAAGTGTGACTTTTGAGAAACAGCAGTATCTGCTGTCAGTGGCACCATCAACTTTGCTTAATACTCTTTTGTTCTCAGTTGTTGAGCCGTGAAAAAGTTTGTGTTTTTATTTTTTTTAATAAAAAAATGGGTGTGCCTAAGATGTTTTGATGAAAAGATAGGTATCCATTGCTCCCTGCATTGCTCAGGAAACTGAAATAGAGAAAATGGTCCACTTCGTTTAAGTAAAACTCATCAAGTTGCAAAAAATATGTCACTTATTTTCGATTTGAAGTATTCTCAGCCATTGGTTTTAGCATAAAGCCTTCAAAGAGCTAGGAGAAATCAAATTGCAAATGTCAAATAATGCACTATTAGAAATGCTAAATTTTTTCTTAATTTTTCCTCTCGGCCTAAGTAACAAAGGTTCTGGCCAATAAGATATAAATACAAATCAATATTTTCTCTATTTTATTAAATTTTTGGACTCTCCTGTTTGCTGTTCCCGAAGTTTCAAATTAGAAAATGTGTGAGTATTTAGTGCCTATGGTTTGAATTAACAGTATATCCGTACATTTTATTAATTCACCAGCTTCAAGCAGCTGCGCCAACCACCAATGCAATAATGGCGCTGTGTGCACTGTCAACACCAACAACTGCCTAGAGTACATTTGCAACTGTCCTCCATGCTTCCAGGGGCAATTTTGTGAACTGGGTGAGAGAACAGTCCGGATGATGGACCGAGTCTTGGGACTTTACCGGAGCTTGATCAGACCAGAATTATTTTTGACAAAAGACCTCTGCACTGATTACATTGCACTCTTTTTTAACATGTGCTTCCTCATGGTGCTACTTTAGGAGTGTGGACCTCCTCAGGCTGCACGGAAAAGGGTACAATTAAACAAAGTGTGATATCATCAGTACATAGGCCTATTTCTCATTCATGTCATAAAATGTTTGCCGCACCCCCAAAGTATTTATTTGTTTCATAAGGTGTACTCACCTCGAGGCACAAATCTTGTGAAGGGTAAAGAGCTTTTGATCATAGCAATGTATTTGTGAATTTGTACCAGCTTTCCAAGCAGCAGTTGAAGTAAAAAATATTATATTTCAAAACTGTTCCCACTGTATACAAAAATTTAAAGTAAAGTTGAAATGAAGATTTAGTTTTCTAAAAGGCCCAACAATCATAGCACAGAATGGTAGAATATATGCCCTGTCTTGTGGCCTGATAGCGTGATTCCTCCCTGGATACTTCATGGGCACTTCATACATCCAGTAATTTCTTCTTTTTTTTATCACCGTTAGCCATTAATCCCTGCCAGAATCACAACTGTCAAAACGGTGGACAGTGTCAGCCAACCGTTTCCAACTCGGAATTCTCCTGCACGGAGTACAGGTGCCAGTGCCCGCCTTGCTTCATTGGAGCATTCTGTACTCAACGTAAGTCTCGGAGGAATGAAGTTCTTTGTTTGTTTTTCGTTTTAGAATAAAAGCATTCCTGGCCATAAAGTTAATGCATGCCTCTCGTTTAGGTTATCTGCAGAACTATAGCTGGTTGGAATGTAGCTCACTGTTTGGTCGACTCCTCTTAAAGACTATCACAAGACCATCCCAAACCAAGTCCAAGACCACCAGTCTGAATTCACAAACTATTCAAGTGACCTCCAACATGAGCGTTGTTTTGTCATTGTTAAGCCCGTTACTCATGACTGATCTTGTTGGCACTTGTGTGTATGCAGTACTGTAAAAAAAAATTGTACTGAACTGTGATGGGCCTATGCTAAAAGTATAGGAATAAAGGGTTACCCTACTGAAGTTCAGCACGGGTACCTGAGCATTTGTAAAAGAAGTCTAAATTCAAAGAAAAAAAGGAAACACCAAACATGGGAGATGCATTCAAATGGCCAATTTTGTCTTTCCCAAATTGCTTGTCAATAAACTTTAAATTCTAATATCTCTCATTTTCTTCATCTAAAGATTTACTCAGTGATCTGTTCCAATACTCGGCCCTTCTGCCAATGCACCACAATGTTTGTCTCTGTCGTTTTTTAATCTCTCACAGCCCGCGATCCCTGTCAGCCCAATCCCTGCAGCAATGGGGGTCAGTGTTCGGCTCTCTCTACCTCCTGTTTCTCCTACTCCTGCCAGTGCGTAGGCTGCTTCACTGGCTACAACTGCCAAGTGGGTAAGTCTTGCAGCTTCCCTTGTCATCCTGTCCGTCAAAACTTTTTTATGAATCGTCCATGAGGCTGTTGGTTGCTTCGACATAGTACCTTTGAACCTTACACCAATAACAAGGTGCTAGGCTGTACATGTGTAGACGTTCTCTGCCGAAGCCTGAGTTCATAGTTTATATATTCTAAATTTTGAAAACAGATTTTTAAAGTTGGAAAGGAATTGATGTGAAAACGTATTGATTAATTATATTCTGACATAAGTGGACATTAATTATAATCTGGCATAACCACTATTTAAAAATGTTAGCATTTACATCAGATTCATCCTTTTTGCAGGCAAAGAGAGTACTCCTTTGTGACCCACTCTGTGAAAACGAGTCTTAAGTTGCGAGAGCAACTTTAGAATAAGAAGTCCCTTAGAATAATTTTGCACAGTGTAAATTGATAGGAACCCATAGCATTTTTCACCATGGAGTATCCACTTTCATCAGGATGCCAAACTGAGGGATACGTCAAAACAAAAAACTCAATTTTCTCTTTCCAATACAAATGAAAACTCAAAAAGTGGCTCTGGCAACTTAAGACTCATTTTCACAGAGTGGGTCACATATTTTCATTGCGTAAATAGAATAGAATAAAAAATGGCTTTTCTGACATCACTCCTATTTCTGTATAGGAATACTGTATTTTTCTTATTTACAATTCTTGTTTTATCGTCTATCAGCTATTTCTTCGCCTTGTCAAACTAATCCTTGCTTGAACGGTGGGCAATGTTCAGTAGTTGTTGGAGCCTGTACAACGTACACATGTAACTGTCCAGCTGGGTTTAACGGAGTCAACTGCGAGAATGGTAAGTGGAAAACTTTGAAGCCTGCCCATCTTGTTATTCCTGTTAAGTTTTTTTCACAAGCAGTGTTTTTTTCCGCACAGCAACTTAGAGTAACCCAGTTAAAAAGTCCTAAGTTGGTTAACATCTCATCTTCCAAGTTGGCCCTGTTTTTCCTTGTTTGTGTTGACATGTTCATCATGTTAATTGAATAATCCAATTACCAAAATCAGAAACCGTGACTGCATTGGTAACAGCCTTGTAGGATGTATGTGCTAAAAGACTCTTCATCCGATGTGATGGTCTGACCTTGCCCAAACACCCAGACCTCAGGTTAAATAACAAAGGGGCTTGAGTGTGTTGTGCTGAGTGGGAGTTGTCTATTATGTGTTTGTTTTGATGTAACCTTAGGCTGGGAGACTAACATAATGTGAATACCGTTTGTCGTAAACTTCTTCTTTGTTTCCTGCCTGCAGTGGTGACAGTCAATCCGAATGCTTGTAACAGCTTCCCCTGCCAGAATGATGGTACCTGTCTCACTATGGATGGTGCTTACTACATCTGTCTCTGCCCCAATCAGTACGTTGGCCTCAACTGCCAGTACTTCCAAGGTACAGTGACACAAAGTCTTCATTTTTTCTCCTCAATTTTTAATTCGAATATTTTGGGATTTGGAGCATTAGTGGGAAGCACTCCTAGTAGGAAGTACTGAGCGCTGTATACACAAGAAAATGAATTTGTTTTTTCCCGACCCTGGTTAGCGACCACACCTGGTTCGATAGACGCTTGTGCAACATCACCATGCCAAAATGGTGCCAGATGCATCAACAGCTACAACAGCATCAGCAATATCATCTTTGGCAACTCCCAGACCTACACCTGCGTTTGTACGGACGGATTCACAGGTGCAAACTGCGGATCGCTAACAGGTAATGGAATGATGCTTTAATCGCTGCATGTGCACTGTGTCAGAATGGTAGGCAGCACCGTGGGGGATACAAGCAATTTACACAAATCGATGTTCAGTGTTGCATCCACGGGCTGGATGCAGCTCGAGATGCGATGTCACAAATTTGCTCTCTGTAGACTGCATGCTGAACCACCCTTTCGCTGATAACGAAGAGAGAGGCCGGACCATTGTCAATTTGTGTTGCTGCTGTGCACTTGGCGCCCACACAAACATCCTTTGGCTTTGCATTAGATGCTAATTTATAATTTCCAGGAGATTGTTTATAACTACGCCTGAGAGGAACACCATAATCTAGCTAGATGGTTGCATGAAAAAAAAAAAGAAGTAACGTTTTTGACAAAACCATTTGAAATTTTTAATTTTTGAAATTTGTGTTGACGTTGTAACTCAAAAAGGTATTTACGAATGGGAGAATAGGTGCTGATAGCATCCATCACCTTTGCCTCAGACACTATAAGCATCCAACCTCTTGATCCAAGCACGTATTTATACCCTTATTTGAAAAAGAATCTGTACCATACTGGCACAACAGAAGTGCACACACATGATGTCTCGGCCACAAGGTTCATTGTCACCAAGGCATGCAGTCCTTGTTTTGTGGAAGGATAACTCCTTGCTCACTTCCTTCAATTCTTAATAGACCAGGTGTTGCAGAACAATTCAAGTACCAACATATGATTTTTAAAAACAAATTTAACATCTTCGTGTTTGGGGAATTCGGCCCTCTAAATTTTACGCAAGATATCCTTGAATCTTAAAACCTGAATCCTTTGGTAAAAATCAAAGCTGCACAGGATTAACAGAAAGATTTTTTTTCTGCTAATGAACTGAACCCTGTGTCTGTCTACCCACAGTGAGCTTTCCCTTGCTCAACATCTGTCTGCTGGGAACCAAACCACCATGCCAGCGTGGGGCAACATGCTCCAATGCGTACCATAGCTATGACCAAGACGTTGATTATGTCTGCAACTGCCCTGTTGGATTTGTTGGTCACAACTGCGAACTCCAAGGTATTCACCCTGGGCAGGAGAGCCCCCTTATCGGTGAAAAAAGCCATGTTGGTCAGGAGTGTTCATTTTTTTGGTAGCGATGTGACTCCAGCACTTTTCATTTCATAGTCATTCGTGAACCAGCAATGCGCAGTGACTACCAAAGGAGCTTCTGTTGCTAGGAAAATTTCACTGTCGCCTGGTCCAACTCAGAGCCTGTAGACCCAAAGAAATTTGATGTAGAAAAATTTGTTTACTGTTGTTTTTTGAGGTTTTTCAACTGTAATATTTCGATTGTAAAGTATGCAGCCACAGTCTTGAAATTTCCAGAACGAAATTTCAGTTTTCTTTTCTCTATTGAGGCAAAATTTGTTCAGTTTTGTGTTGATTCTTATGCTAGTAAGGTCTTGTTCTTCATCCTATTTCAGTACCAGATCTGTGCTCCAGTGGACCCTGTCAAAATGGTGGCCAGTGTCAGGTCTTGCAGAACGCCTTCCTCTGCATTTGCCAGCCTGGATTCTCTGGCACAAGATGCGAAAACTCACAAGGTGGGTTGGCCTTTCAATCCCATTTGTTTTTACGTAGTGCACTATGGTCCCTCATTTTCTTACGGTTGAAAAAAACAGGAGGTAAACATTGATTTGCTTGTACTGCAAGCACTTTTTCATCTTGAGTTCTTGGTCACACTTTTCTCTTCATGTTGCAGTGGATAAGCCTAACTTAAAACCTCGTCATATTCAAAACTATCACCTACTGTTCACAGTAACATAAACAGATGGTGCTGTGAAGGGTTACGCTATAACTGACTTTGCTCTTTAGCATCACTCCAACCGATGTGTTGGTTTTGATTTTTCCAACAAACTACATTAATGCCAAGTTGCCAGACACACAAGAGCATTAAATTTTATGAAAATTGCTACAGAGCATCAACATCAATAGCCTACAGGCTATTAAAGGACATTTGACATTCTGCGCAGTCAGCGACATTTTGCACTTTCGTTCTGTGGCAGCCATTGCCTACTGCGATGTGGATGTGATGTTTTAGCACCATCAGGGACCTTGGCCTCAGAGCTGGTACTTTGAGTCCCTCAGGTGTTTAAACAAGATATCCAACATCACAGTAGTCAATGATCATTTTGTTCATGTTGGTCACTAAATTAATCAAACAAGAGTCTTTGTCCGTTGCAGCACAAAAAGTTGTATGACGTGCAGACCCAGTACATTGCAACATCCCTTTGTGTTGGTATTGCTTGACAGCAACATCTCTACGTCCGTATAAACCTCCTTGAGGATAATCTTCATGTTTAGAAACTTTGTACAAAGAAATTAACTTCAAACAAACCTCAACCATTGACCAATATTTCAGCGCTCCAACAGCTGATCCTATTATATACCTGCTGTTATTAAGGGAATAAATGTGTGCTTGGCTTGTCTTAACCATGCATTTAAAACCAGCTCAGTAGAATGGAAAGTCAGTGTATGATGGATTTCCAACAATTTTGTTCTAGAATTTTACTTTCATTTTCCCAAACTCCTATTCCGTTTTATGGTATACATCTTGTGCAAGTTGTCCAAAAGAATCTCCCTATATGGACTTGGCGTGTGCGAGGCAAGCCACGTGCAGTCGGACTCTTAACCAAGAATCAATTAAACTGTCTCATATCCAGGTGCCAGCATGTGATTTATGCAGCAGGCATTATCACTTCTCGGCGGGCATTATCAAATGTTTATATACGGTCAAGTTGCATAGGGACACTGTCTGAGGTATTTATGAATAGAGTTTATTAATATCAAGAGTACATAGAAGAAAGTAGCAGAGGTACAGGTGACTAATCTGGTCCCTGAGTTTTGGTTTAGGCTTTGGGGCTGACTAGTTACTGATATCATATTGTGATATCACTAACTCATGAAATCCAACGGTGAATGCAATACCTGTTTTTATTACCCAATCATATGATCACCTGGGGCCATTAAAATACCCTATACAAGACAGAGGTTTAACCAACTCGTCTTTGGGTTTGCAGTGGACACCCAGCCGCCAGTCATCATCAACTGCCCCAATGACATCTCCCAAACCACTCCCAACCCCAATGGCCAGGCAGTGTTCTGGACTCCCCCCACTGCCACAGACAACGCCGGCGTGCCGACCATCTTCTATCAGTCCCACAGCCCAGGCAGCCAGTTTGCAGCTGGAGCCACCCTTGTCAGCTACATTTTCGTGGACAGCTCGTTCAACTTTGACGTCTGCCAGTTTTACGTCTTTCTCATGAGTAAGTAACTCTCGCCACAATGAAAACAATATCATTAAGGGGCAGCCTATCAAATGGAAATTCTTAAATCTCACTAAATCCTGAACTCATGCAAACAACTAGTCAGACACATATGTTCCATGATGAAAACCTCTCCAAGACCAAAGACTAAAACCCTAGCAGTCCGACAGTTTTCGACTGAGATTGTTTTCTTGGTTGAAATATGTTGAAATAAATTTCAGTGGCGTACGCATACATATAATAGAAAGATATTCTTCAAGTGTCCAAAAACTTTCTGCAAATAGGACGGTGACATACGATGAAAATGTATTACCCTGCTGTCTGGCGCATGTAAAAATCTAAGCATTTTGCTTCTTTCATTCTGACTTCCTTGTGAGGAGGTTAGACAGATTTTGAAACTGCAGAATCAGTCAAATTTGCCTTGAGTGAAATAACTTTCAAACTTTCAGGTATTCTTCTGAAACTAGCAACATTGTAAAGTTAACTTCAGGACGAATTGCATACATAGACATCACTAATTTTTCCATACAGTAATATATCCATCTTCAGAATGCAAGCCGCTCTGAGCAGAACAAAAGAAGGCGCGTGTTTTTTTTTGGTACTCACGGCGTAGGTGCGCCATGAGGCATGCAAGTATATGCGTGTTTGACGCGGAGCTGACGCTGAGTATGTTTGTAACCACCTGTCTTTCTTTCGCCGTTTGGGGGTGCACTTCAGCCCGGGGCGGACGACGTGTCCAAAAGGCCAAGTTCAGTAGGAAAATATTAAGGCTTCTAATACCAGTCTCATAGGGTTTGTGCACGAGGTAATCAAGTGGTGTCAGGGTACGGAACTCTTCCTTTAAAAAAATGGAGACAGAAAGCTTAAGCTCCAATCTCAAGGCATCCATGTCCAGTTTTAAGTCAAAGTAGCCATTCTTTGTTGTTCTGATGGAGACAAGGGATGCTTTATCTAATTTCTCATTAGCAAACTGGCATGTGCCGCTACACATTAGCAAACAAAATTTGAAACTGAAGCACGGAGTTGATTTTGTAAATCCATTTGACAATGTAGAAACGTGCTCTTAAGGGGCCAACATTTCACTGTAAAACGCGAGTGTTGAATTATTTTTTTTTTCTGCTTTACAACATAGCGGCCAGTGTTGACACTGTTGCCCCAATTATAACTGGCTGTCCCTTCGGTCAGACGGTCAATGCTCCTGCTGGATCCACCACAGCCATCGCCGGGTGGATCGAACCCACAGCCACAGACAACTCGGGTCAGCAGCCACAGCAAACCAGGTCCCACGGTCCTGGCACGGCTTTCCAGCTTGGCTACACTGAAGTAAGGTACACATTCAGAGATGCAACGGGGAACCAGGCCACTTGCTCATTCCTGATCAACGTCGTAGGTGGGTAAAGGTCGTCACCGCCTCCGTGAACTAACACTCAGCTGCTGGTTGGGTACACTTCATGAACACCATGCAATGAGTAATTTTGGCTCTGCAAACTGACTTTATAGTATGTATGCACTCTGTGCATTTTCGTATATAATGTAAAGATTTTAGTTTTTACCATCTTACATGCGAGCACGTTATGGTTGTGCAGTTCAGAGAAAAATTCTTGAAAGGTGCAGTCCCACATATGCAGCTGTTCATAACTGGCAAAATTATTGAAAAGCATATGTGATTTAAAGATAGTTGTGGGATAATTTTTGTGGGAAAGCTGTCATTTAAAGAAAGTTACAAAAGAAAGCCATTCTCAACAGTTTGTCTGAAGATGTTTTTTGGGGAATTGCTTTTAGAAGTTCATTTTAAAATTTGACATGATGTGCACATGCATTCAATTACTATAATGCACTGGTTCAGTTTGCAATATCTCATATCTACTGTCGGCTGAATGAAAGCATGCCCCAGACACTGAGTTGGGGCACAATTCAAAACATTACTCGAAACCTGTTGATTCAAATCAATTCTAGAATTTTTTTGGGGGGGGAATATATAGCATTCACTGAGCTCAGACTTCATAGTATAAGTTTTAAAGCACCATTCAGTAGAGTTTGAACACTCACATTGCCGCAGACAGACATAATGCACAAATGATGGACTTTACCTTTAACAGGTAGATATGAATTCTCTCCATCACTGTATTTATAGGATATAGTTATTACTTAACTAAAAATTGTTATGACTTCAAAATTAAGAACAGTTTCAGTTGTTGAAAACCAAAGTGACGAGTTGTGCACAGATGTAAAACTTTGTGTCAGTTTGTGATGTCAGTGATAAAGTATTAGTCAAATACAGCCTTCATTAGCCTGTTATGCAGTAATAGTTGTAGTCATACAAGTCTTTAAAAATCACGAGTCATAAGCCTATCACAGGTAATAAAATTGACAATTATTTAGGTAAGCTATGGCAAGGGCACTGCTTTTTTGCATAATTAATCCATTGTTTCATTCTTTGGAGTTTGCCTTTGTGATTCTGACTTGTAGTTGACTGCATTGCATTGCATTGCATCCACTGGAGCTGGGAATGTTCACGATTAGTTTTGACTTTTGTAAATGGGAAAAGAATGCTCCGATTTTTGGCATGGCCAGTTTTTAAGTAAGGTTCAAATCCCACCTGTGCTGACACATGCATTGAGTTTTTAATCTTTGTCCAGTTTCATCAGATTCATTGTATCCTGGCATATTTCTCCCTCCTACAACTGCACTCTGTCCCTTGTCTGTTAACCATGGGTGTTGTCAGAAAAAATTCAGTGGCTTGATGTCTGGAAGGACTTGTCTGTTTCACTTCCAAGATGGAAGTGAGAACGGTAAGAACCCTCCCTTTGACCTATCACAATAAGATGAGCATAAAAAATAGTAAAATTTGGTCAACTCTACCCCAGGTCAGGATACAAGCAGCGTGAACGTTGTCAACTGCCCCTCCCAAGGGGTGACTGTCACGGCCCCCCAGGGTGCCACCCAAGCCGCTGTCACCTGGACAGAGCCCACTGCCACGGATAACTTTGGTCAACTGATAACAAACGTCATACGCTCTCACCAGCCAGGCCAACTTTTCAACACTGGTCCGACCCAGGTCACCTACCAGTTCACTGCTAATTCTGGGAGCCAGGGTGTTTGCCGTTTCACAGTGACTGTCATCGGTGAGAACAGATCCTTACAACTATCATGATGAAATCTAAGGGCCAAAAGTGTACATTCCAGGAGGTAACATGCTATGCACTTTGTGCCTATCTGTATTTGGTGTTCCCACATCCATTTCCAGTCGTAGTGAGGATGAGGAAACTGAAGCCTGGGTCTGGAATGGGAATTGATGACTGTGACTTTTTTTCCCACAGCATGCCCATTAATTAACCACTACCAGCCGGGGACTCCGAAATCAGAGCTGTATGGTTTATATGTGTGGCCGGGGTCTCCGAACTCGGACAAAGGAAACAGGGCCCTGTAACAAAAGACCGTACTCCGAACAAAAGACCAGGCTGCTGGGCATGACCAGCATTTTTCACTCTCAAAAGTGGTGATAATCCAGCGTTATTTTGAAACTGTGTACCAGGGTTTGGGGTATTTAGAGCAAGCGGATTACCACCGGGGACAAAAGCTCTCCACCACCAGAGCGATTAGCCACACAGCACCGCTGCATGCTAATCTGGCCCCTATTGAAAAGAGGTCAGCAGTGCACTGAGCCAGGTTCGTGAACAAAAGACAGTTGTATAACACCGCACAATCTGGGCTCTGTTTACAAGGCTGCAGGCCTGGCTGAAATATTCGGGCGTCAATGAAGGTCACCTGTCAACTTACAGTAGTGCCTGAAGATTACTCCGTGCGGCTATAAACGACTGTTAAATGGAATGAGGAATTGTTGAAGGATTTTGAAAACGGAAAAAATGATAGTCATGCCGGCCCAGCATCCTCAACGTTGAAAAATGCCCCGGCCCGAAGTGGTTAAAAAAAACTTGAAGCCATGGGCCAAAATGCCCAATTCAGACCCTGCATTCTCTCCTCTGTGTGCACTTGACCTCTCGTATGCGTGTTGTTTCTCAGGATTTTTCCAGATTTCTGCATTACTGACTTCAAAATTGTATGTTTTAAATGTGTGATCATTCGGATGTTGCTACTTTTTGGCATTTGATTAGCAACATTACAAGTGCAAAATGCACATTATCATAGCAGTTTTGAAGGGAACTCATGCGTTGTTAGCTATTGAAGGCCTAGAAACTCCATCCCCCAATCACACCCTTGATTTCATGCTGATTTGCTCTTTCAGTCCATACCTTATCCCTCATATCTCACCCCTCATCTCCTTTATTCCTCTCTTCTCTCTGTGGGTTTCCGTCTTTAACTTGATAGCCACGGTGCAGTGGGTACTTTTTGCAAATCCTTGGTTCTTTTTCCAGAACTCATATAATGACAATAAATATGATTTGTTCAATTTCATTCTAGGTCAGGGTACAAGTGGTGTTAACATTGCCAACTGCCCTACCCAAGATGTGACTGGCACTGCCGCTCAGGGTGCTAACCAAGCCACTGTCACCTGGATACGGCCCACAGCCACGGACAACTTCGGTCAACTAATTACAAATGTGGCCCAATCCCACCAGCCAGGCCAACTGTTCAACATTGGTCAGACCGTGGTCACTTATGTGTTCACCTCCAGTTCTGGGAGCCAGGGTGTTTGCCAATTTACAGTGATTGTCAGTGGTAAGAACAGATCCCATATCCTATCATGGTAAAATTAAAAACAAACCTGTATATTCAAGAAAGTGGCATGATATCCCTTTGCCTTTCCAGTTTCAGTGTTAGTAAGGATGTGGAATCCTAGCCTGTGTCGGTAAAGGCATTGGTTTTCCACAGCATGCCCCTTTGAAAAAATTTGAAACCCTAGACATGAAATGTCCAATTAAGACATTGCTTTCTTTCCAGTTAGAGAACTCATCTAATGTGTGTCCAAGGTTTCATCCATTTTTTTTATAATTTGTCATGTCTGAGGATTTTCAAGATTTTAGGATTTTAGACTCCAGAATCATAGATTTTAAAGGCATAGTCATCCAGGTGTTGTTTCTTTTCAGCATCTTGATTGTACAAAACAAGACCAGATTCATAGAATCACAGCAAGGTATGAGAGAACTCATGCCTTGTTAACTATGAAACATTCAGAAAAGTCAGAGCACATGTAACCTGGAAAAAAGACACACAATGGGGGAACTCGCGAAAACCAACATGAATCAGGGATCAAAAGGAAGAGTCGCAGGATATTCTCAAAAAGAAATGACAAAGGAAGATCAAATTTGATTTCAACAAGCAAAGAACAAGAAAAAAATTTATTTCACTGTGAACAGAGTAGAAAAAAATCCAAAACAAACCTCTGAATTAGAACCAGTGATTTTGGCTGAGTTTCTTAAATGTATGGACTAGGAAATGTACTCAACTCGTAACCAATTAACTTAAACCAACAGTACTGCTTAAACCAAGACAAACGTCAACCAGAACCAACACAGACTTAAATTATTGACCAACACCGACTTAAATTATTAACCAACACCGACTTAAATTATTAACGGACACGGACTTAAGTTATTAACCAACACGGACTTAAATTATTAACCAATACCGACTTAAATTATTAGCCAATACCGACTTAAATTATTAGCCAACACAGCACTAGTAAATAGTCGCAAAATTAAAGCAATCAAGCAAGAAACCAAGTTCACAGCAGACCAAAGCTGAAGGCAGAAGTTGCTTAGTAAAAAAAAGAGCTGTTAATGTGGATGCTGCGGTCTCTCTTGCTGCCGGTCCGCATCTGACTATATCTAAGGAACTCACATGCATCAGGTCTTGTGCAATAGGGCATGACAGGATATTTACTCTGGGGATTATTTTGGAAAGGGGGGGAACCACTCCTAGCAAATTCAGGGCAAGCTAACAAGAAATTCAATGTTAAAAGCAGGGGGACAACTCCTATATACAAGCAGGTAAGCAAAAACAACTAAGTGAAAAGAGTCCCCTCTACACACAGTATGCTAATCTATTGATTGTTACAACCCTCAGCTGAAAGTGTGATGGGTTTGACTTCATCCCTTAATCGCACCAATGGTTTCATGCCAGTTTTCCTTTCAGCCCAAGGCTAATTCCTTTGATTTTTCCTATCATAATCGGGATAATTACCTGTCATCTCTGTGAGCAAGGGTTTCTTCCTGTCTTCTCTCTATAGATTTCTCCTTTGGTTTACCATCCACAGTGCAGTGGGTACTTTTTGCCAATCCTTGGTTCTTTTTCCAGAACTCATATAATGACAATAAATATGATTTGTTCAATTTCATTCCAGGTCAGGGTACAAGTGGTGTTAACATTGCCAACTGCCCTACCCAAGATGTGACTGGCACTGCCGCTCAGGGTGCTAACCAAGCCACTGTCACCTGGATACAGCCCACAGCCACGGACAACTTCGGTCAACTAATTACAAATGTGGCCCAATCCCACCAGCCAGGCCAACTGTTCAACATTGGTCAGACCGTGGTCACTTATGTGTTCACTGCCAGTTCTGGGAGCCAGGGTGTTTGCCAATTTACAGTGATTGTCAGTGGTAAGAACAGATCCCATATCCTATCATGGTGAAATTAAAAACAAACCTGTATATTCAAGAAAGTGGCATGATATCCCTTTGCCTTTCCAGTTTCGGTGTTAGTAAGGATGTGGAATCCTAGCCTGTGTCGGTAATAGGCATTGGTTTTTCCACAGCATGCCCCTTTGAAAAAATTTGAAACCCTAGACATGAAATGTCCAATTAAGACATTGCTTTCTTTCCAGTTAGAGAACTCATCTAATGTGTGTCCAAGGTTTCATCCATTTTTTTTTATAATTTGTCATTTCTGAGGATTTTCAAGATTTTAGAATTTTGGACTCCAGAATCATAGATTTTAAAGGCATAGTCATCCAGGTGTTGTTACTTTTCAGCATCTTGATTGTAGAAAAACAAGGCAAGATTCATAGAATCACAGCAAGGTATGAGAGAACTCATGCCTTGTTAACTATGAAACATTCAGAAAAGTCAGAGCACAGTATGCTAATCTATTGATTGTTACAACCTTCAGCTGAAAGTGTGATGGGTTTGACTTCATCCCTTAATCGCACCAATGGTTTCATGCCAGTTTTCCTTTCAGCCCAAGGCTAATTCCTTTTATTTTTCCTATCATAATCGGGTTAATTTAGCTCTCATCTCTGTGAGCCTTGGTTTTTTCCTGTATTCTCTCTATAGATTTCTCCTTTGGTTTACCATCCACAGTGCAGTGGGTACTTTTCAAGGATGATCATAATATGATTTGTTCATTTTCATTCCAGGTATTAACATTGCCAACTGCCCTACCCAAGAGGTGACTGGCACTGCCGCTCAGGGTGCTAACCAAGCTGCTGTCACCTGGACAGAGCCCACAGCCACAGACAACTTCGGTCAACTAATCACAAATGTCGTCCAATCCCACCAGCCCGGCCAACTGTTCAACATTGGTCAGACCCAGGTCACTTACGTGTTCACCACCAGTACTGGAAGCCAGGGTGTTTGCCAATTTACAGTGGATGTCAGTGGTAAGAACAGATCCCATATCCTATCATGGTGAAATTAAAAACAAACCTGTATATTCAAGGAAGTGGCATGATATCCCTTTGCCTTTCCAGTTTCGGTGTTAGTAAGGATGTGGAATCCTAGCCTGTGTCGGTAATAGGCATTGGTTTTTCCACAGCATGCCCCTTTGAAAATATTTGAAACCCTAGACATGAAATGTCCAATTAAGACATTGCTTTCTTTCCAGTTAGAGAACTCATCTAATGTGTGTCCAAGGTTTCATCCATTTTGAGGATTTTCAAGATTTTAGGATTTTGGACTTCAGAATCATAGATTTTAAAGGCATAGTCATCCAGGTGTTGCTACTTTTCAGCATCTTGATTGTAGAAAAACAAGGCCAGATTCATAGAATCATAGCAAGGTATGAGAGAACTCATGCCTTGTTAACTATGAAACATTCAGAAAAGTCAGAGCACAGTATGCTAATCTATTGATTGTTGCAACTGTCAGCCTAAAGTTTGATGGGTTTGACTTCATCCCTTAATCACACCAATGGTTTCATGCCAGTTTTCCTTTCAGCCCAAGGCTAATTCCTTTGATTTTTCTCATCATAATCATGATGGCCAATTTACCTCTCATCTCCGTGAGCAAGGTTTCTTCTTGTCTTCTCTCTATAGATTTCTCCTTTGGTTTACCATCCACAGTGCAGTGGGTACTTTTTGGGAATCTTTGGTTCTTTTTCCAGAACTTATATAATGATAATAAATATGATTTGTTCAATTTCATTCCAGGTCAGGGTACAAGTGGTGTCAACATTGCCAACTGCCCTACCCAAGATGTGACTGGCACTGCCGCTCAGGGTGCTAACCAAGCCACTGTCACCTGGATACAGCCCACAGCCACGGACAACTTCGGTCAACTAATTACAAATGTGGCCCAATCCCACCAGCCAGGCCAACTGTTCAACATTGGTCAGACCGTGGTCACTTATGTGTTCACTGCCAGTTCTGGGAGCCAGGGTGTTTGCCAATTTACAGTGATTGTTAGTGGTAAGAACAGATCCCATATCCTATCATGGTGAAATTAAAAACAAACCTGTATATTCAAGAAAGTGGCATGATATCCCTTTGCCTTTCCAGTTTCGGTGTTAGTAAGGATGTGGAATCCTAGCCTGTGTCGGTAATAGGCATTGGTTTTTCCACAGCATGCCCCTTTGAAAAAATTTGAAACCCTAGACATGAAATGTCCAATTAAGACATTGCTTTCTTTCCAGTTAGAGAACTCATCTAATGTGTGTCCAAGGTTTCATCCATTTTTTTTATAATTTGTCATTTCTGAGGATTTTCAAGATTTTAGAATTTTGGACTCCAGAATCATAGATTTTAAAGGCATAGTCATCCAGGTGTTGATACTTTTCAGCATCTTGATTGTAGAAAAACAAGGCCAGATTCATAGAATCATAGCAAGGTATGAGAGAACTCATGCCTTGTTAACTATGAAACATTCAGAAAAGTCAGAGCACAGTATGCTAATCTATTGATTGTTGCAACTGTCAGCCTAAAGTTTGATGGGTTTGACTTCATCCCTTAATCACACCAATGGTTTCATGCCAGTTTTCCTTTCAGCCCAAGGCTAATTCCTTTGATTTTTCTCATCATAATCATGATGGCCAATTTACCTCTCATCTCCGTGAGCAAGGTTTCTTCCTGTCTTCTCTCTATAGATTTCTCCTTTGGTTTACCATCCACAGTGCAGTGGGTACTTTTTGGGAATCTTTGGTTCTTTTTCCAGAACTCATATAATGATAATAAATATGATTTGTTCAATTTCATTCCAGGTCAGGGTACAAGTGGTGTTAACATTGCCAACTGCCCTACCCAAGAGGTGACTGTCACGGTCCCCCAGGGTGCCAGCCAAGCCCCTGTCACCTGGACAGAGCCCACAGCCACGGACAGCTTCGGTCAACAAATCACAAACGTCGCCCAATCCCACCAGCTAGGCCAAGTGTTCAACATTGGTCGGACCGTGGTCACTTACTTGTTCACTGCCAGTTCTGGGAGCCAGGGTGTTTGCCAATTTACAGTAACCGTCAATGGTAAGAACAGTTACTTAGACCTTTAGTAAGCATTAAAGGATAGTAGCAGATTCCTGTGCCTTTTTATTTTATGTCTGTCTCCCCGATCCCTGTTTTGGTTAAGATGCATAATACACCTGCCTGTTTTCGCGTCATCCATCATGTAATCATATTGAAGTTGTAAATTTGCATATTGAGCCCTGGTTTGGGTCAAGTTCATTCCCGACAAGTATGAAGTCACTGTATGCTGTGTCCATTGTTTTGCAAGTAGCATGCCAAAGAAATTGAGTAGAGTTCTTAGTGAAATGTGATTGGCTGAGGGCTCTTGTTGTTAGTGGGTCCTCTCTTTGTGTGAAGCATATACCAAAGGTTCTTTTTCTCGTGAAAATAACAATAGATGCTACCCCACAAACCAACGTGTTACTTATTAGGTTTTGTTGTCTCGACTATATCTCTGTTCTGAACCTTTGTTGAATTCTCACGACAACACCTTAATTGATAGCCATTTCAACTGTTTCAGCTGGCCTTCCTATTGACAATACCCCTCCCACTTTCGTTGTTGGGTGTCCATCTGAGGTGACCGTCAGTGCGCCCAGTGGATCAACAACCTTTGTCGTCAACTGGGACCCGCCTGTAGCCACCGACAACTCAGGCACAGTCGATACATTTGCATCGCACAATCCCGGCTCGACGTTCTTTGTGGGCGTCCCGACGACTGTCATGTACAGGTTCACGGACCCATCAGGCAATTCTCTGACCTGCAGTTTCACGGTCCTTGTCAATGGTATGTGGCCAGGGTCTCTGGCTTATAAGCCAGGAGTAAAATTAGATTGACACAGAAGGAACAACATTTTACCCACCCAAAGATATCTTTGTTTTGGGACACGTCAAATTTCCATTTGTTGAAAATGGATGGTCAGGCAGACGTTCTCACACCCAAAACATCTCTGGCTCTTCCATTAGTAGTCAGACAGGTCTTATAAAATCTGTTCCACATCGCTGTGAATAAAAACCTCCAAAAATGCAGATTAGTGGTTAATTTGACCTACTGGGCAGTCTGAGAAATCTTGTGTTTGACCCCGAAGTCCTTTTTTTCTCTGGTACATTTCAGCAGATGTTCCAAATAACAGCTGTCAGATCTTGTTGTAGTGTTTTTTAACGGGCATCTTGCCTTCACCTCACTTGGGACTGTTAAGTATTCATAATGCAGTGGTTTGCCAGTTGCAATGTATGAGACCCTCTGTCAATTGGCTTATGATTTAGACATAATGCCAATGCACTAATTCACTTCGAGTTAAACTTTGCTGGTGCTTCGATAAGTAGTGTCCTAGAGAATCAAAAAATGAGTATAAAGGAATTAAGGCCGGCGGGATGAAGTGCTGAAGGTATTTCACAAATTATACACGTACCTGCAACTTTGGAGAATTGTTATGTCTTTCATTTTGTGCACACAGTGGGTACCGTTGACAACACGCCACCAACTATCACTGGCTGTCCAAGTGGCGTCAGTGTCATGACGGCTCCTGGCGCAACAACAGCGACGGCCAGCTGGCAACCACCAGTCGGCCAGGACAATTCGGGCGTAGCACCACAAGTCTTCAATTCACACTCTCCGGGGGACACTTTCGGAGTAGGCAACACGCAAGTCTTTTATCGCTTTGTGGACGGGTCGGGCAATGAGGCAACGTGTTTGTTCCTCGTGACTGTCAGCAGTAAGCATTTATGTCAATTGAAGCTTTCTCAGACTGTTTGAGCAATGGCAGTCATGCCTGACAACAATTGTTAAAATGGTAGCCCATGTTCTGGCCCAATTTTTCTTTTGTGTGAGTGATACTTTCCTTCCTTAAACCTTGAAAAAAAAATTTTTAGACAAAAATAGTGAAGCCCTGAGAAAGACACTAGTGAATTTGATTGATGGAACATACACGTAATAAGTGTGACTTGAATACTTCCAAAAGGGTGGGGGGCAACGAGGGCTTGGGCCCCTCACGACAAAGGAGTACCATTTTTTTTCTTTTGAAATGGAGGGCAAGAAAGGTGATTTTTGGTGTCTCATTCCTTTTCCTGTCTTTCCCAAAGTATGTATAAAGCATGACACTGTAGCCTCTACCCTCAGAAAGGCCATGAAAAGTTACATAAGAAGATTTCGAAAATTTTACTCCTTCCCCAAAAATTGGGGGGGGGAGGGACCACCCTAATTTAACTTTGGTTCAGGATCTGCCCTGGAATACTCCAGTGTTTGGAAGAGGAGCAGCTAACAATATGGAGTGCTGTGAAAGTTTGCCTCAAATAGCGTCCATCATGCATATATTAGGCCTATCTTGCAGTTAACAATCCATTCTCCATTGCCTCTTTGAGGCACCATACAAACACAAATGCATCAAGAAGACTCAGAAATCAAACTCATCATTACTTATCTACTAAATTCTACTCAGTTCAATGAAAATTCGGAAGAAAAGGGTAAAACAAAATTGCTGAGTGATGACTCCTGCTGCAAGGGAAGGCCATTTGGCACACTGGTGTCAAACTTGTGTACTGTAAAGTGTAAAACAAAGTCCGGGTAGTGCTTTGTGCTGTGCACTAGAAAACAGTATTCTTTAATATTTCTGAGCATCTGGCAACGATCAGCCACTCAGTTCAACTTTATGCTATGGTCGGTCTGTGATTAATAGTTGCCGGGTAGCGTGTGTGTTCCCTGTCTGCTATTCTGACCAGTGGCGTAGCTAGGATTTTACTTGTTGGGGGGGGCACAAAGGGGCACCAGCATCTTATGGGGGGCACCAGCTTTCAGTGGTGTGGTTTTTTGGGGGCAAGTTTTTGTTACCCTTGTTCCATATCCATTCATCCATGCCCCCGGCTCCCTCATGGCTACGCTACTGACTCTGACAAAAGAGTGAATGCATCTTTCTTTCAGCAAGTGGTGGTGTCGACACCATCAATCCTGTTTTGACGGGCTGCCCCACCGGCGTCACTGCATACGTATCTGCAGCTGTCACCAGCGTCCGAGTCACCTGGACGGAGCCCACGGCCACAGACAACTCTGGGGTGGTGCCGATGTTGGCTAGCAACCCATCGGTCAATTCCATCTTCCCGCTGGGACTTACCACGGTGACATACACTGCTACTGACGGGGCAGGCAACCGGGCGACCTGTGCATTTGTGGTCAACGTCATAGGTGAGGTCACAGCCCCCAGAAATCCCAGCATAAGGAGTGAAGAGGATTACACAGATGCACAGACCATCTCACTGAAGGGCTTTTGTTGGCATTTTGAATCATGTGTCCAGACAAGGCACTGGTATCGTACCCATGGACGTTGCCAGAATTTTGTCAAGGGAGGGGAAAAGAGTTTTTCCCGGGAAGAGGTGGGGTAAAGCACACATCATTACCAAACGATTGATTGTGGAAGGGAGTAAATTCTGAGGTGGTTTCAAGCAAATGAGCCATATTCATCCAGGGTTTCCACTGCCTGGAAAAGTCATGGAAATTTGTTCTCATTTTTCCAGGCCTGGAAAAGTCATAGAATATTGTAAAAATGACTAAAGTCATGGCAGAGTCATGGAATTTTTCAAACACTGTGTTTGATTTTTGTTATGAGAAATAAGTGCATGAAATGCGTGATTTTATTCGCAACTTTGAAAGTCCAAATAGTCCAAGAAATTGTGTTATTGGGTTGTGGATTTTCATAATTTGGTCATAGAAAAGTCATGGAATTTTATTGTCCTTTACGGGCAGGAACTCTGTCATCCCCTTGCCTCAGTTTTTCTGTAAGTTTTCTTTTATTTTATTTCCTTTTTTTGTTTTTCAATTTTTTTTCACCAAGAGGCCAAGTGCCCCCCTTTTAGCCTCCCCATTGCAGCATCCCTGATCCGACCTGTTTACAGGTAGAAAAATAAGACCAGTTTTACGCACAAAACAGGCACTGAATTTTGAATGGGTTTACACTAATACTAATAAGCTAGAAATATCCTGTCCTTTGCATAATTTTACCCATGTCTGTCCTGTTAGATTTGGTTCAGAATGAGTAATGATGTATCAGAAACTTCTACAGGAAACCGCTTAACAAAAGATGTTCCTTTTTGCAATTTGATTTATCTTCATCAGTTGATTTAACGGCACCTGTCATCTCCGGCTGCCCTATCAGTGCCGTCCGAGGAACCTTGTCTGCTGGACAAGCGACCACCTCGCTGACTTGGACTGAGCCCACAGCTACAGACAACAGCCAGCTCCCGGTCACCAGGAACCGCACGCACGTTCCGGGGCAAGCCTTTCCCATTGGAACCACTAATGTCATCTACACTTTCAGCGACAGCGTCAACAACGAGGCCATCTGCACCTTCATGGTCATCGTCTCATGTAAAGAACTGGAACCCTGTTTTTTAATAAGGGGTCATCCATTTTTGTCATCATTTTCACAAGCGTATAAAATGACGATTTCTCTGTTTTGTCTGAGGACCAATTCTAACTCACAATGTATGGTTGTTAATGCGCAGTAGACGACCAGAGAATAGTGGAAGGGGGAAAAGCAATGTCCACAACAGGCCTCGACATTCGCGGTTTTCCGATTGCCCAGGACAAATTCTTCTTTCAGTTCGGGCAAGTAATAATTAAGGACAAATTGCCTGATGAACAGGTACTTTTTTCTTAAAATAAAGGTGTCCTTATTTGTGTCCAAGAATAGCAGTCAGAAAATGTACCTTTGATTTGATTTGTTCTCCTCTTCACAAAAGCTTATAAAAAGTGGTAAAAAGTACACAGTTACATGATCTTTTGCATCGTTACATGTACAGTGTACATGTACAAATTTGCGTGTATTAATGCACGCTGTGCTTTTAGCAGGGCACCTTTCCACACAAGGGAAAATGCGGGCATAGATAAACTGTAAAATACACTTATGTCTGGGTACCAAACCTCGTCACATGTGGCTCTGACTTAAACGTTAGTGAATTTTGCCTGGTACTTGTATATGTACTTTTTATATATGACACCAGGCAAAATGGTCGAGTGGTAAGAAATAGCCGTTGCCCGAACTTGTATGAATGATGCATGAGAGTCCTGTTCACTCTCTGCACACACGCAATATAAGTTGGGGGTGATAGGTAGCCAGTCTAGCTATGATAATCGTCATTTTTAACATGTTTCTAAAAGCATATGCAACCAATTCAACCCTTCCCCCCAGTATACGCTTTGTACTCTCGTGAAAATGATGACAAAAATGGATGACCCCTAAGGGTCTAAGCCCAGAGATCTGATAAGAACAGAAAATAAACTCAGTCACTAGCCAAAATATCACAGGGTAGGGAGGTATTCCAGCTGAGTACTATTGCACAGCATTTTAACAAATTGGCAGTTGTTGCTAAGTAACTTCTAGTATTGGGAATGCAACCCTCTGGCCCCTGTCTGGTTCAGATTCTAGTGCTGCTAGAACTTCTTTGTTTAAGGAAGGCCTGCAATTGCAAGCCTGCAAATAGTGGCTTAGAGGGTTCAAATGTGGACATCACCAAGTGTGATGTTTACCCGTAAAAATAAATATCGAAAAAATTATTAAAATATCAACATAGATAGCAACTCACCAATTGAGCATACTGTGAAGTGTATATGAAGGCTAAAAAAGGTGTCGAACAAAATGAACTGGCTTGGTCAATTTTATTCTACCATTGCACACGTTGGACACGATGCCAGTGTCACCTAAACACACACTCTCACGGCAACTGGACTTTGCTTTTGGACTTACATCTTTTACGTTTCCTTCAGATGTTTTGTCCAACAAGATCTGCTCTTGGTCAGACAGCTACCAAAAATTCGGGAAATGGCTGTTTGGTAATTTCACTCTGTGCTTTGTGTTTGTCATTTCCTATCAGCATCCACCCCCAGCAACCCGTGTTCAAGTAACCCCTGCCCATCTGGTCAGCTTTGCTTCTACACTGCCGATGCTTACCTGTGCCGACCAGGTGAGAAATGTTGCTGGGGTAGCCACAATCTTAAGCTCCTTGTTATGTAGCCAAAAATGTCAGCGAATCTAACTATAATACTTCTGAATGATATATTAAAACAATGGAAAATGTAGTGTTGCCCTTTTCATTATTGGAAAATATTAAAGAGTGGATTGAACTGAATGATGACCAACTAGCTGACCAACCTCGGGAACTAGTTGGTCAACTTCCAATGTCCTAGGGAGGTACCACTAGCTATTCATCCTCAAATCTGGTTCAATTTCCATGACCATGTTTTATACGCTTTGTTGATGGTTGCATCTTGTTAATTGCTTCTCTGAGACCTGGATCACATAATGGTTCCAATATAGGCTGTTCTCCATGTTGGCATATTAAAAAAACGAACACATCACCAAGTTTATTGAGCACTTGCCTATTTCTCCTACAGATGCTTCATGAGATTTTCTTTGTGGCTTTATCTGTCTTTGTTTCTCAGGTGCAGGACGTAAACGGAGAGATGCGCTCCCTGATGATAATAGATGTGAGTACACTCAGATGCATTCATTGTGATTAGTAATGTGTCTACCAGTGTCAAGTGGAAAGTAGCATGTCCTTTGCATTCTAGGCCAAGTCTGATCAGCAGATTTTTGACAAACATCGCTCTAGTTTGCTTGCCTCGCGGGATGGAATTTTATCCATGGGTTACCAAGCAAATTAACTGAGTTGACCCAAACGAAGGTAAAGTCCAACCACAGTTAACCGTAGTGTATGCCCATAGTTGCTGCAAGCCTAACGCTTCTTGTGGCATGCTGTTCTTTTTGACAGACTGTCCGTGTGAGAATGGCGGGGAATGTGTCCATGTTGAAAGTGAGCCGCCAGCCTCTTACTGTATCTGCCCCATGGGATTCCGAGGAGTGCTGTGTGAGAAGGGTAAGATAAATTTCTCAAGTAACAAAGCGTTACCTACGTGCCTCTTTTGTCAGTGCCTCTTTTGAGTGAACACACCTTCAAAATAATCGTGCACAATGGACACTACCATGAACTGTCAACATGATTCATCCAGATAATGTCCGTTTTTCTTCAGGATGCCAAAACAAGTGGCGCGTCAAAACAAGGAGTTGAGTTTGCTCATTCTCATGCAAACTATAAACAATGTTAATTAATTATTTAAATGGCTGTAAGATTCAGTTTGTGGGATCCAATCATATTTTATTGTCATCTCTGCTTTGCAGGAAGGTTACATTTTGATGTTAACGAACTGGTGATTCTGGGTTTTGGAGATCCACTCACATGATAATCATGAACAACTTGGATTTGAATTTTATTTGTCATCAACTTGTATGACAACTAACTGATCCCAAATGTTCACTCTCTGAAATTACCTGGTGACATTTACTTAATGGTTACATTACGGTTGTTAGCTTCTGATCATAGGGTCAAGAGGTGTGAATCCTAGCTGGTATTTACATATTGAGACCATGGGCAAGGCACCTCACCCCTATGTGTCTCTCTCCACCCAGGAGTAAGTGGGTACCTGTGAGAGCAGGGCCCAATTTCGTGGCAAGCGAAATATCGGCACTTACCTTAGCAGAAAAATCTGTGCTTACGGCGAATGCATTTCACGGGTTAGAGAGGAATTTTGGCTTGTGCACATGCGTACATTCTGTAACTAAGGATTCTGTACTGAAGAGGGTTAGTGCAGAATTTTCTGCTAGCGGGGTTTAACACCGAATGGAGATTGTAAGCGTGGAATTCTGCGGTAAGCAGTGCCATGAAATTTGGCCCAGATGTGATCACTGTGTTTTACCCGTCATGCCTGAAATAGCAGCATCGCGCTGCAATACTCCCAGGGAGCTGAGGTCTCAAGAATATTGAATGTTGTGAGCCCAGTAAGCAGGGATAATGACAATGCATGGACACCTTTGCATAGCAGATACTGTTGGATAGCTTGCATCGTTACACACATTGTGATATTATCAATACCTTTACAGATTATGGGAAATGCATACAACAGAATTAGATGATGCTTGCTCCTTCAAATTGTAGTAAAAATAAGGATTCATGTCTCCCCCCAAGGAAAAATGATCAAAACTGTTTCACGTAATTAATATGCAGGTTGTTAATCTGTCACTAAATCCATTCATGCAGCCATACCTTGCTAGGACAGCGTCTTTGTCTGTTTGTCTGTTGGACTGTCTGTCTGTCCTTGCAAATGAAACACATCTAATTAATCTTTGGCCCTACAGGATTATTTATAAATTATCTTTGAAACAAAACTAAATACCACAATATATTTGGGCCCCTTTTAAGAGTAGAGTAGGTTATGACGTGATGGGCTTCTGGAGTCTAGGTCATCCAGAATTCAGCTTTGGTTCTGAGATTGTAAGAAATCCACCAATCCAGAACTTTTAAAGCCCTGTCAAGATAAGAACGCTCTGATCTATAATTGGTCCACTGAGCGGCCAGGAATAGCTTTATTGCCATGGAATTCCCACATCTTGAACTGGAATGCCATGTAGAACCACTTACTAGGGTATCAATGATAACTAGACGTCTTCTTCCTCTCCCCCCCATGGGATAGCTGTCATCAACGGGTGCAACCCCAACCCTTGCGCTAACAATGGGACCTGTACTGTGACCATTGGCAGTGACCCCTCGGCCAGTTACCACTACTCCTGCCTGTGCTCTGAGGGTTGGACTGGTCAAAACTGTCTAAATGGTAAGGTTGAAATTCTCCCATCAGGAAGTTAGGGCCGTTGTAGATATCAAGTGCAAAGAGAACCACAGTTGAAATAAGTTCACCAATTCAGTTCAATCAGGCTCAATTAAGTGACTTGCCAGTAAATATTATTTAATTTGACTGCGTCACAAAAACTAACAATAGGGGTAGAAAGGTTTCAGCAAGTTTCATCACCTAGAACAATCTATTCCCTGCAGGGGTTGTTTGATGAGTAATGTACTCCGGACAGAATTGATAAATTTAGTTTTGAAGTTGATGAGTGAAGGTTTTTTTTTGGCATAAGTTCCAACTAACTTTTAACAAATGCCCTTCTGCCTATGTAGGAAGATTTCAAAAGAAACAACCAATTTGTTTTGATCATTGAAGTGACAAAATTTTGCCTTCAACTGATAAACCCTCTGTGATCCGTGTTTTTCACAAATTTGTAAGGAAAACATGACCAGCTTGTCTGTTTAGAACCGGAACCCCAAAGCATCTGCATTTAAAAGCAGTCATCTTAAGAACTCATCCATTTATAGCCTGGTCCTTGTTATAAGCACAAATATAATGGGAGGGAGTGGGTGGATTGCCATGTATGTAAACATATTTTTAAATGATGATAGTACCAGTACAAAAACATCAGTTGGCTTTTGTACACTCTAGGATTGGGGGAGGGGTTTAGAGTAGAAGAGTTCTCTTTGAGCGCTGGTGAAAACGACAAATTTGACAGCCCAGCTAGAAACAACAGCCAACCACATTTATTGGTTTCTGCGGCAGTCCAGCACAACTTTAAATGACTTGCCCATGTTGTTTTTGTGTTCCATTCTCATTCAGCCGTCAATGACGAGCTAGTGATCCACACCGGTGACCTGACAGACCTCACGGACCACCGCCGTGGCTTGATGGAGACTGAGTGGCTCCTGGGCAGCCTGATTGCAGTCATCATCATCCTCTTCCTGGTGTTTGCCGTCACCGTGATCCGCATCACCAGGCGGACGGTTCTCCCCACAAGCAAGGCCGACGACGAGGTTGCCATTATCCACTAGGGAGCCACATCTCATAGAAAAACCTATGAATCAGACAACATCATGCTTGTGGCAATAGAGCCTAGTCAACCATAGTTACTGCTGTGTTGATATAATCATGTGCAAATTATTGTTTTAGATCATCAGTGCCCTAGTGCCTGTCACAGTACCCCCAACGTACCACGTCATACACCCACGTCAATACCCCTCCGTACCAAGTCATACACCCACGTCAATACCCCCAACAAACCACTTCATTAAAGACATACATCACAAAAGTGACATTTGATTTATTGAAGTATGTCATACACATATGTTGATCTCACAACAAATACTTCCCTAACATTGCTGAACCCTCCAATTTAAAACAAACACTCTAGGGAGGTAGGGTTTAATCTTGTGGAGAGATGTTTCTGCTAACTTTTATTCTCACACTGACACACGACTCTAGGTGGATGCTCATCATGAAAGTATTATAGTGTGGGGAATATTGGCAGGCATATGGTTGAGGTGACACGATCCTGTCACGATGTAGGTTCTGTTTAGCTCTTTTTATATTAACCATTTAATTAATTAATAGTTAATAATTTGTAGAGCCAGTTTAACATTTGAAGCATGTTTAAACTAGTTTTAGTATGCTAAGCATACTGTGCAAGAACAAATTGAAAGGATAGAAAGTTTGAAAAGGTGTGCCACAAAAATTCTGTACAAGAGGCTATTCCATTAATGGCAAATGAAAGAAAAGACAGCAGTTTAAATGATTATCCAAAGATGATTAGTCACGTAGCCAGAATATGACAGGATTGGGATTTTAAAAACCCTATCATGCAAAACCCAACTTGCTTTCAATGTGTTTTGATGGATTTTGGACTGATGGACCCAGCAAGTATTTCTTTGAGGTTAGATGCTTCAATGCGTTATAAATTCACCTTTGGTTCCTGGAGTGCTGGATGTCAGGGAACTCGGATGGTAATCTACTTTAAAATACCGAAGGAGTTGAGGTTTATCAAATTTTATGTCAGGGCTTTCAATATTTTTAGTTAAAACATGCAATAGTTTTAATAATACTTTTTACATTATTTATCTGTAAAATTGCTTAAAAACTGCCTTATAGAATACGGAATAGTTTAAATAACAGTTTCATGCCCATGACTATCAAAAAGCCGACAAAATTTGGTGGGAATATTATAGGTCAGGTTTTGTTTATGATAGGTGGATAAATCACTTACGGGATCATTCTTTGCTGAGTCGTTCTTTGAGGCCATAGTCATAAAGCCTGTGCATGAAAGTAGTTAGTGACCTCCTCCCAATTAAACCCAACTTGGCCTGTTTACCTGGCCGTTTGGATGTCTCCATAGTACGCATTGCGGGTCAATGACGTCATTGTAGAAGTTACTGGCCCTGCTGGGTGACCGTGTCAGCCAATTAGAAACGTCCTTTGTTTGTTCCAGCAATTAAGTTTCTCCAAGTGTTGCCCCTCAGCAACCCGGACACAACTTCATTTTGGAGAAATCGGGTGAGAAATTCCGCATATGCAGGGCTCAAGCACCAGTGATCGCGGAGGATCGCATTTCAAACCTCGGTGCGTGCTTGGTTCATAGACTCGAGAGCAGGGACAGATTTTCATTGGAATGGTCTTGAAGAATCCCCTAACTGCACAATAAATGATGGCAATAAAACAAACTTATGTGTGAATTCTTGTGTTGTGTCTTCAGATGTTGGTATAGATGGTCTTTGCTGTACGGAGGGCAACATTCCGTTTGGGTTTTCGGCATTTGTTATTATCGCTATGCTAGGCCTATGCCCCCGTAAGTTGCTGCCTCTGATGGACACAAGCGTTTCGGGCAGTCCACAAGTTTGAGGTTGCTTTGGAGAACGTACAGTTGTATGCTCAGTATCCACCGCAACAAAAAGAGCTGCAGGTGCTCTTTTGTGAAAAAGAATGTGAAGGACAACATTCAAATTAAACAAAAAAATGTAATTCCTATTTGAAATCAGATGCACATAAAAACTGAGTATTCGGAATTAATCCTCCCAATCAAGAATCACCAGAAGTTTCATAAGCACAGACCGTCCTGTTCCACATTGGCTCTACCTCGTTTCAGAATCCTCACGGAATGCAACACCACCAGTAGCAATAGCTTCTGTTGTCAAAATGAAATGCATTTCTCAGCTCGGACAACTTTATATGTTCTAATTGAAATACACAATGGATGACAAGTGTCAGTGATGTCTCCGCTAATGTAGGATCTGCGCAAAGCCAAGGTACTTGTGCGTTCCTCAACAATGAGGCATGATATGCTTCAGTGAGTCTATTGTCCACGGTCGACAGGATTCGGGATGCTCCGATAGCACGAGTCCCCGTCATGTCTTAAATCTCGTCTTTTGTAATCCATAGGGGTACAGCATGTAACCTGTTCGCTTACATCCGTGTATCCTGATTTCCGTCGACCCGTGTCGCCAGTACGGGTGCTCTGGAGGCGCTCCCGTGTATTAGGCCTAGTTGACCGGATCGTAACGTCGTCCTGCCTCCGATCAATCGCGGCAAATTCACTGACGAGGCCTGAGACAACATGGTTGCGACATTTGGAGTCACTGTTGTTTGTGCCCTTTCAGTTTTGCTGCCAACGCCCATATTGAGCCAAGGTAAGATAGCCATTAGGCACAGAGGTGACTGATCAGTTGGTTATACAGGAAGCGATACTGATTAATTTTCTGATAAAGATTAACCGTACCGCCATGGCTTGTCGATTTCTATTTAGGAGGCCCAAGATCGAGATCGATCGATATAGGGAGCCAAATGGAGCCCGTGCTCCCTGGAAATTCGGCTTTTTAATTTCTCATTAACCAAACGGCAGTGTGGTATAATTAAAAAAATTCTTCACTCAAGTGTTTCGGATAGGGACATCACAAATTTTCCCTTGCAGTAGTTTATTAGCCATCAGTAAGAGGTAACATGTCCCAGAAAGTCAATTTTAGCAGTGAAAATGTTGAAGCATTTACTTAGAAAACATAAGTTTTCCAGACCATTCTCAAGGTTTGCGCACGTCCGGGTTTCCTGATGTCCGCATGTGGAACTCGTTCCATCAGGGTTTCCGTTTATGAAGCAGACGGGAGGTGAAGTGTTCATTCAGACAGTTGTGGCCTTGTACTCTGGGTAAATCTTGAGTGGAATCTAAGTGAAGAAGATTGAAAATGGCGTAATCTGTATTTTAGTAGTTCCAGCACCAACTGTAGGATTTAGAGCTTTGCAGGCACTCTTGCCCCTCTCTATAAATCTTGAAAACACTTTCGACAAACAGTTAATTTCATCAAGCAAATACTTTTACGGATACCATTTTTTTTAATGATCAGTTCTTCCCCAGATATTCAACAGTTTCCCCGATACGGATTCACAAAAATTAAAACGATCAACTATTTTAAATACATAACCCCACAACGGCTGAAGCACAACAGGTACATGAATAAACGTGGACTCTATGCCGATATGCACAAATAAAAATTAACATTTTCAATCTATATTTTCAACTGATGTTATTTCTCATTCTCTTCTTTATATCATAACAAAGTCCCAATTTATTAAATTTCGTTTAAGGAGGTTGCCGCTGTGAAAATGGAGGCACGTGTTTATATGATCCATCTGGAGCGGGAATAAGATGCGCATGTCCGACTGGATACAGGGGTATCCTCTGCGATATACAAGACGGTGAGTTTTAGTTTGCTTCTGTAACTCCCTGGCTACATCTTTATGGTGTGAGACTTTCCTCCAAATTAGGGTTTCATTTGGCCAACGGGTCAAATGATACAGCTGCTCTCTGGAGCAACTAGGCCGGACCTAGCCCCCATGTATGAGGTCAGGGGTAGTGGGGGAGCAAAGTATTGGTGCCGTTGCTTTAGCTAGTTACAGCTTGATGACGATACGTAAATATACAGCTAGCCACGTAAATTCCCTCTTCAATCCATTAAGCAAACACTCTCTTTAAAAGGAAGCATTTTACTCTTGCTAAGCCTGTGTTTGTGAGGATGTAAAGGTAGGGAGTTGCCCTGTGAACTTCCTCGATATCTCGCGGGTTGACTGTAACCGTCGTCTTCCACAATACGACAGAGCGTGCTGATTTTCCATGCAGCCCGTAAGGGCTCACAGCTCGTCCAGCGTTCATTCATATTGAAGGTCGTAATAAGTTGGCATGAAAGGAAAGTTACATAACCTCGTGAAGCGGCTCTTCAAGCTTTCATTATATTAACGACGACTTTCTTGTACCTCCTGGCGAAAGTAGGCCATGTTACTCACTGTAGATATTACCCAGGACAGTGGAGGCTGAACTACGAGAAAATATGGGGGGGGGCAACCACCATATGGAGCATTATGGTTAGTTCGAGCTTCAGTTGATAGAATTTATCAGGACAATGGCGTGCGAATGTACTCAGTCTACACTTGGGGTGACGAGAACAGAAACTTGCCAAATGACCCTCATAACCGTCGGGGGGTGGGTGAAAATTCTGGGGCTGGACTTTTTTCAACGGCAAGGGAATGGTTCAATATTGACTATCGACTTTGTACTGTAAAATAAGTTCCTAGCACATCGCGACATTTTAAACATTCTATCTTTTCCGACTATTTGCTTTGTAGCCTTTCCGAACCAGCGGCTTTCGTAGTCCATCATCAGCCGCAACTTTCGGACAGGACCGACACTTCTAATTGTGGGTGCAGTGAACTATTTCGAGTGTAAATTTCTGTGAGCTTATTGGCATAAAAAGTGTGGCCCACAGGTTTTGAGGGTAAAAGGAGATTTGTTTGACCGGGAAAAAAATGGAGGGATTGTGGAAATATAGGCCAGGATCATATCCCTTGGTTTGGGGACTTCCATCCGGCCGAGGGCAGAGTTGAAAAAATCATGGAAAATGGTCCACAGTGCCAAGAAATGAAGAGGGAAGCAATTGAACTACATGTACTACACATGCATCGATTTTCAAGGGATGTCGAGTTTGTTTGTGTCAGCTTGCATATTATTTAGTCCTGAACTTTTTTCACTGTTCATTTTTTTTGGAGGGGGGAGGCTGGAATTAGTTTGCATTAATTCACTTTAATCAGATTCACGGAGCTCAGAGCTGCAGTCTAATAATTCAAGTGGTTGGCCAGCTCATTATTACTTTTAAAAGTCAGTGCCCCCCCCCGCAGTATCTTTTGCAAAAGGAGAATTGTTTGGCCCCCAAAGTGGCGAGATTGTGTAAATCTTTGCCAGGATCAGCTCCTTGGGTCTTTGGGCTTTAATCTGAGAGCATAATAGCTAAAGAAAATACGGTTGAAAAACAGTCCTGAGTGCCCCAGAAAGTTCAGGGTTTCCACTTGAAAAATGGCTGCAAGCCCACTTCGAAAAAAAAAACACCCTATTTTGGGGGGTGTGATTTTGTTTTGTGGGAATTAATTACAAATGTAATTGGTTAACCCACGAAAAATGGAAAGAAATTGAAAGATTAGGTGCCAGACAGTAATTTAATCTAGTTTCAGAAACCTCAAGGATGTATGCATGTTATTGGGCCCTGAACAGTGCTGATTTTGCACTGTTAATACCTGCTCTGTCACAGACGTGTCTGTGAGCTCTGCCCGTAAGTTACTACCCCCTCTATAGGCAGCATGCAGCCAGCTGGTTAACGTGCTAGCTGCGCCAAGTTTGACATCGACGACGGTATAGGTACGGTGCAAAACTAGCAGGAAACGAAGTGGTTGCTCAGGTTGTTAAGTTGTTGGTGTGTTGGTTGGTTTCTGTGTTCTTAGACCGACGCCTGTGGGCTGTTTTGGGGAGACAAATATATGGAGCAATTCCGTCTTTTCGTAGATTTGAGTGCAAGTATGACTCCTTCAAATCTGCACTAGTAAGAGATCATTTTCAGTAATTTCAAAGCCCTCCCAGCATCAGGTCTTTACTAGTCTGATTTGATGCGGATACCCGTTTTATCAGAGTCACAAATCCAGATCCAGATGTTTAATTATAAAATGACAATTAACATGTTTAAAACAAGTAACTAGGAGTAGGCCTACTCTTCGAAGTACTAATCAGCTTTTTTATTTTAACGTTTTTATTAAAACAGGCGACTCTCGTACTCGTACTGTGTCCTAGTTACTAGGCCTACTGTTTAACTTTAAATAATTTCGTTAAGCGTTAGCAAATGACATGAATGGTATGTTGGCTTAATCATGGAGGTAGAATGGCTTAATTAACTTGTTAATACTGCTCCATGGCATTAATGGAGCGCTGAATGTTTCCAGGATGGCTTCCATGCCTTGTAGTTTTACCTACGTGTACATGTATTTGCCACTTAGGCCGAATCATGCTAATTGTAATATGCAATTACTGTTGCTGCCAACTTTTGCCTTTTTAGGCCTATATTTCCAGCATCAAATTTTTCCCAGTCAGCTGGTCTTTCACCTGACTGTTGAGTATCATAGATTATAAAATGCACTTGCTCAATCTTTGCATGATCGGTTGATCTTATTCTCGGTCCATTTTTTTTCTGATAATCTGATATTCACCATCAGCCAGTTACCATTTCTGTCTTATTCATGGTTGTGAAAGATTGCTTCATTAAAGGTAAAGAGAAGTACAGTTGGAAATTTCATGCAGAATCAACCAATCATGCAGAGCATTCAAGTGATTGTACAGATTGCCTGATTGCTCCTAGCCTTTCGTCAAGGCCTTCAAGGTTGTGTTTATGTGTAACAGCAAAGTGGCTGGACCAGAGACCGCATACAAGAGTGGTGCAGCCACCAGGCCTTTTCCAACTTGTCAGGAATTTCTTATGTTTTTCTTCACGTTTTCGATTTTTGCAACCCTGTTGGGGTAACAAAAATTACAACCAATCGTAAGCGAGGGGCAACACACATTAACCTATTATGCAAATTGAAAGTACATGTATATATGTTACGCCCCAACGGCAGAGATGTCCTGTGTGCATGATGTGCCCAGCTTGTGCCAAAGTCAAATTTTTTACAAATGTCATGTCATTGGTCATAGGGCTAGATGAACAGATGAAGTGCCACATTTTAGACGAATTGTGTCAAGTGTGAGACACATTGACTTGGATAATGTTGAGACATTTCCCACAGACATTGGTCAACAATAATTGGGCCAGCCCAACTGCAGCACTACAGTTTGGACTGTCCCAACCATAGTTTGGACTTATGCTGTAGTTGGGGCGTAACATATACGAAAGATGGCAAGCATGTCAAGGGTGTCGGCGGCTGTGAGTGCAGGATAGTTGTTTGAGCAATATTTGGGCAGCTCTTTAGAATATGCTGCTGGAAAACTTCACCTTGTCGAGTTTAAACCGGTGTAGCGTTAGGCTATTGAAGCATCTATACGCGGGTGTGACGTTTTCGTCTCTACCCACGGGATATGGTAAGATCGAGCTCCATATTTCAAGTAGTGTCGTTTTGCTTCAGCCTTGATGAACTGCTAGTGTTACTCCAAGGTCAGCACCATCCCCCACCAACAAGCATCATGGAGTTGTCATCTCACAGCTTATTGCCCTCATGAAAAACCAGATGGAAACATTGCGTAAGCTTTGGAGTTGATGCCGTTTATTTCGGAGACTCATCTATGTGAAATTTACAAATATTGCATATCAGAAAGCTTATGAATAATTCACCACAAAAACCTCAAAATCAAGTTGGAAAAGGCCTCGTGGCTGTGCCACTCACCTGGTCTCCTGTCCAGTCGCTTTGAAGTCACACACAGCCACGAAGGCCTTGACGAAAGGCTAGATTGCACCCAACATTTACAGTACATCGGACCAGCCCTAGCGTTAGTTCTTGCTTGGATAAGTGATTTACATTGAATAGAATTCCATGCTTAGTCAAATCATCTACAACATATTGTAATGGTTACATTTGATATGACGTTCCTCGAGGTATGACAATCTTGTAAGTTGTAATATTGTAAACCATGATAGGAATAATGTCATATGCAGTGAGAATAGAGAGGGTTAGTACTCCGTAGCCACAATGGAAGCATGCTTAGGGCCTAACTATTTGAAACATTTATAAAATGAACCAAATAAAGGGCAAGCCAAGATGATAGTTACATTCCTCCACAGCAAAATGAAAACTTTCCGATATGTTCATAAATCTATGACTCTATATTGTACTCAATGCAAATTTGTTCAGAGACATTTGCACCAAACTAGCAGGCTTTAGATATTGCTAAAATAGTTTAAAAATGGCCGTAAAATGCCAAGTTTAACCCCCCCCCAAAAAAATGGAAAAGGAAGTAGCTGGATACAGGCAGAAGAAATAACTTTGTTTAAAATTTGGACTAAAAGGGGAGATTAACATTTTTTTTAAAAGAGATGAGATGTGTATTTTGTGTCATATTGTAATGTGTTTGACCTTGGTTTTTCCCAACAGTAAATTGCCGATGTGAAAATGGTGGTGTATGCAGGATCAGTGCTCAGAATGGCTATGAGTGTTCATGTCAGGAGGGCTATGATGGACTCCTGTGTCAATACAGTAAGATCAGATTTGGAGAAATTGGTGCTGTGTGCTACATGTATCTCTGTGCATTCTGCGCCCCCATGGCAAAAGACTAAAAACACCAACCCCTAGGGTGCAAGTAAAATCATATTGAAATCTGACGATTGAGGACTGTTCAGTTTAAACCGCACCCTAGGAGTGGTTAGACCGATCCCAGCCAAAATTGAACAACTGAATGTCCAATTAAAGTCTGAAGTCGGCTAGGCACCTAAAAGCAGTGGGCGAGGCAGTAGTGAATCAGTTTGTACATACACAATTCAAAACCCTGGGTCACAGATGCTCTGCATCGTCAATATCTGAGAAATTCTGTGCTTACAAACCTCCCTTTCTCAACGATGAACAGCAAAACGTACAAATTCGTTGCCATGATCGCATTGTTGATCATTTTATTTCTGTTGATTTGAGGGGCATGCTATTTTTCATCCAAATTGCCCCAACTAGGACTACATTCCTTTGTTCCTTTTCAACTAAAGCAGTGCTTCATTTTATGTATGTCTTTCCTTTTGCCCTTTTGGCAGCTTTCTGAATTGAGATACTTTTAATTGATGAAATGTAGTAGCATCTGTAAAAAAAAAACGGAACAGTTGCTGCAAAGAAGCCATTTCACCAAAATGCTAAAGAGTTCATCTTCTATAATTCTGGAGGTTGTTTTGAGGAATGTATACTGTCCTTGAGGAGAAGTAGATTATCAGCCTCTCTGAAAAAGAAATTTGCAGATTTTCCCAGATTTCTATTCTGACTTTAATTTGTAGTTCCACTGGTGGATGACAAGCTACCTCCTGAAATTTTCAACTGCCCATCCGACTTTGAGGCTCGTCGGCAAGCCGGTGAAGATGCGGTGTTTGTCACGTGGGTGGAACCGTATGCGACTGATAACTCGGGACGAGCTCCCTCTGTGGCCAGAAATGTTGCACCAAACTTCTACGCACAGAGCAATTACGACTTCCAGGTTGTGTACACGTACACCGACCAGAGTGGCCTCTCATCGGAGTGCAGATTTACTGTCACAGTCGTATACTGTAAGTGCAAAGTGAACCAACCATTCCTCAGGTGTTTATGTGCTCCATGTCAGTTTATTATAAAGTACACGTTGAGCCTTGTAGAGCCTTATGGTAGGAAAACTGTTATGTTGGTTGCAGACTCCCTCTTTAAAATTTTGGTCTCCAGACTTGCAAAAAAAAAAAATTGAAATATAAATATATGAAATTGAAAAATATGGAAACAGGCAGTGAGCATTCATCTTTTTGTGAAAGGTACTTTTGGAATTTCAAGTAAGGAATTTGTTGTCTAATTTGTCTGAAATTAATCTGAATTATGTCTTGTTGGTTTATAATCCATTTTCTTCAAGACGAAGTTTGTTGTTTGCTGATAGAAACCAAATCAACTTTTGATGCATTACCCTAACAGTGACTTCTGTATTATTATTCACAGGGCTTTTCACAGATTTGACACTTGGCACAACTTTCTCAGCTCCAAAATGAGTCAAAAATAGGACAGGTTCTGTGAAATTCCTGAAACTTTTGTTCACTTTCTTGGTCCCCTTTTAGTTTGTTTGAGGGCCCTTTGAAATCCGAAGCACAAAGAATTTGCCATTGGTTTCCTAGACAGTGAAGAATTTTGAAGGATTCAGAATGTTTTTAAATGATATACCGAAGTCAAGCGTCATTGAATGACTCTTTTCAAGAATTTGGTGACAGTTTACCATAGCGTCTTGAAATGAGGCAGGTTGCTCATCCCAGAATGCACATATGCTTACCAATGTTCCTGCATTCTTTTTCCAACTAGCCGATGTCATTGAGCCCCGACCCATCTTCAGCGGCTGCCCCGCAGACATCAACGTGACAGCGACGGACAGCCTCCGGGCTGTTGTCAACTGGGTGGAGCCCATGCCGGCCGCCGTGAGCCAGGAGGTAATCAGGGTGGATCGAAGCCACGCCCCAGGCTCTATCTTCTTCCTGGGCTCCACCCTGGTGACCTACATCTTCACCGGGGAGGCCAGCCAGGTTCAGTCCATGTGCACCTTCACCGTCAACGTTATAACAGGTGAGGCTATCTCAACTGATGTGGGGAGGCAGTCTTGATGCAGCAGCTACATGCAGCCATGTTGCTTGAAGCACACAGCAAGAGCAAAGAAGATTGTCAGCTCAAAGGATTGTTTTTCTCCTCTTGGGCAGGAAGATAACAAATATGTTAGATAGACTTCAAATGTGTTTACTTTTGTTTTCCTGACGTGTCAACATTTTTTAACATGCCTGACACTTGTCATCCGGTTTCAGAAATAATGAGACTTAATACTTGGAGTCTTGGACAGATCTTGGACATCTCAAATCTTGTATATCTGTTGTCACTTAGGGTTTGCATTTAGGCTCCATTTATGAACAAGGTAGGGCTTGGTAACCTAGCAACAATGTGTCTTGATGCGCTATATCCTTGCACTTGTTGGCAGATGGCACAATGTAGCTGCTGGGCATTTTCCGTCGAAAATGCTCAGACCCGTCAGAGTTGGGTTTTTTTTTTCGCTTGGAGAATGGGTGCTGAGTGAACGGTGACAGCGATTTTCAAGTATTAACCCAACCTGCTTGTGTGTTTAGTCCACACGGGAAGCTACATGCTACATGCACTGAGCTCGTTGCAGCTGACCTTGGGCACAGTCTTTCCATGCTTTATCAAATGAATGTCATCCTGGCTCATTTAAGTAATGAATCTAAATTCACAAACAAACTCATCCGTTTCATCTGCAGATGCCTGTCAGTGTGAGAACGGGGGCACTTGTGTACCAGACAACACAATGACTGGTGTCCGCTGCATGTGTCGAGCAGGGTACTCTGGGATTCTCTGTCAACGCCGTGAGTCCGCATGCCTCATTTCTTTCTCTCTTTCTCCGTTCCTAACCGTAAGCCGCCAAGGCCCCATCGTGTATTTAACATAGCTACTTGACAGGTAGCAGAAAAAAGCCATGCTTACAGTGGCAGAAAACTTTGCTAACCCTAAGCTCTATTTCATGGGGGTGCTTGACATGGTTATGCTCATGGTTGCATTCATGTAGAGATTTCCAGTGTGTTGTCACTATGTTAAACCAATTTTGTTCTTTTCTGCTGTGCTTACTGTTAACAGTCCCCATGAAATAGACACAGCCTGTGTTGGTGTAAATTCATGTGCTTAGCAGCTCCTTGAAGTTGGGCCCAGGTCATTCAAAATTCACCTGGAATTTTTGTGGATTTGCAGAATGGACAAGGATAGAGCCAAGCCAGTGTTACATTTCTCAGCATTGTGGGTCCCTTAAGGGTCTATGCAGTTTTAAATGCAAACCTCCAAAATCCACTTCTGTGTCTCACTGTAAATCTCATTTTCAATTTTTTTTCTCTCCTTTTTTAAAGGATAGTTTGCTGCCATTTTGGTTTTGTGCTGATTATTATTTTGATTTTCGTGAGCAAAACTGTGATTTCATCTCAGCAGGAAAACCTCTATGTCACACTGGTTTGTGGACACCAGAATGCTGATATTTTTGTGTTTTTGCTGTCCTGAATTTTCTTGTCTTTTGTGATTTATTGTTGAGTGAGTGCATCACAGGCGCATAGCAAGCAAATGAACCCCTTTCTCAGAGGTGTTTTCATTGAACTTTCAGTAAACAGCAAACAACACATTAAACATGTGCTTAGCTTTGCCCGCTTACAGCCTTTGAGTCCTTGACTTGTGCAATAAGCTAAAATCAAACATGAATTTGCACAATATTTAACAGATTCCATCGAATTTGGCCTCTCCACCCTGGTAAGATATAAAGTATATCCTCAAATGCTTCTGCGAAAAAGACAAGCCCATTGCAAGAGGGGAGTATAAACCATGAGAAGACTGGGATCACGTCACTTGTTGTACAATAACATGTTTTTTTTGCCTAGGTACCTGTCTCTGTCAGAACAGTGGTATCTGCCAGTACGAGCCCTCCAGCAATGCTGTCAGCTGTCTCTGCCCCAGAGGGTACAGGGGTGTTCTTTGTGAGCAGACAGACGGTGAGTGTACACGGGGACGTCAAGTTTTGACACACTCTGGAGTTGTTACATGCCGAGTAAAGAGAGTAGATCATGGCTTTAAACCCAGAGGCACACGAACCGTCCGCTTACACCTGAAAATACACTCGGCTCCTGTTAATGGCTTGGCAAAATAATGTTTTAACCAGTTCATCCTGAAGGACTCGTTTGCTCAATCTGGCAGTCTCTGCATGCACAGGAATGATAAGCAGGTTGTTTAGTCACTGCTTAGCAGACAATCTTGTATTTGTTTTGTTCATACATGTACATGAAGTCTGTGGAGGTGGACGGTATGTATGTCTTGGCCGCAGTGTACAGCCTGTCGTGGAAGCAATTGTTCTTCCCTGGTAGCAAAACGTGAGATGGGATTGGGAAAGAAAAATCACAGAGATATTGTTCACTTGATGCAATTGGGTCAGTATTTGTGGCGTTTGGATGCTTGCCAAAAGTGGTACCATCTGCAAGTAGTGAACTGGAACTCTGTCGTTAAAAGACTTGAAAACAAAGAAAAGTTAAAAATTCAAGAAATATAGGACTTTGGTTTGCTCTGTTCATTTTACTGAGAGATGGCTGTACATGGTACAAAATAATTTAGACGGCAAACTCCCCCAACACCGTCCGTCAGTTATCTATACACGAATGTTAATCTTTCCCTTGTTTGCACAGATCGTTGCGATTGTGAGAATGGGGGGACCTGCGTCCATGACACCGTTATACCTGGCGGCACAATGTGTATATGCCCTTCAGGCTTCAGTGGGATTCTCTGCAATGCATGTAAGTTTGCAATCTTTTCTTTGTCTGATCCGTTTAATAGAAATGTTTTCTGGAAGAGCTCAAGACGTTTAATGTGAGTCAATGTTCTACATCGTATATTTGATTTGACAAAGCACAGAAATCAATAAGAGCTAATGAGTGAGGATCTGGGTTGGTGTTATAAATTGGGAAAGGTTTATGGGAACTCTCAAATTTTGAACCATAAATAAGATTTAAAGTTATACTCAGCGTGTACTGGCAAAATGCTGGAGTTGGCAATCCATTGTGACAAATAATGCAATAACACAAGCACAGCATGAGTTAGCACGATAGGTGCGTGTGACATGTTGGATTTTGCATATGAACACAAGAACTTGAACAGGAACTTGTTTCATTCCTTTGCTGCTTTTCTTCATTTCAACACTTAAAGCAACCGCTGTCGATACCTCACCTCCAACCATCACCTTCTGCCCAGCCAGCTTCACTATCATTATCAACCCCACCTCCAGTGATGCCGTCGCGGCCACATGGCCCCAACCCCAGGCAGAGGATGACTCTGGCACGCCGCCCTCTGTTGACCAAAATGTGCCAGTGGGTACTGTAGTGAATGTGGGTGACATTCTCGATGTTGTGTACAAGTTCACCGATGCAGCTGGCAACGCTGCATTCTGCAATTTCACTATCACTGTTTTGGGTGAGTGAAAGGTTATTATACTCTCTAAGAGAGACTTTATTGTCTGCGAAGCCCTCTATTTCTCTAATAAATGCATTAGGAGAGTGGACATCTGTATGTAAAATATATAGGGCTCAGCTAAAGAATGATAAAAGAATTGCATCTAAGTAGTCAACAAACTTGACCAATCATCAATTAAGCAAGCAGGATACCCCAGTTTCAACCAAGGTTTCCTTATTCTAAACCATATCTTAGGCTGCATCTGAATCTCTTGTCTAGAGCTAGGTCTCGGTCTTCACTCCATTGGAAATGTGTGGAGACGCGCAGAAAACAGACCCAGCCGTAGCTCTGGAAGCCCGTTTTGGACACGGCCTCAAGCTGCAGCATAGTGTTGGAGTCTGCATTGACTTCAAGTAATTGACAGTTAAAATTGTGATTGACATTGTGAAGAGTTGAAAAACAGTACTTGTCTTTCTGTGAATAGTGCAGAGTTAGAACTCTGTGTTATTTTTACCATTCCCGCATGAAGAATCTCCAAGCAACTGGAGGCTGTGTAAAGATTGCTCTATCTTGTCAATGTCCTGTATTGCTCACAGATGTAGGAAGCTGCATCACTTTGATTGATAACACTGTCTCTGACCCCTTCAAATGATTACAGCACCAGTCGATACCTCACCTCCAACCATCACCTTCTGCCCGGCCAGCTTCACCATCAACCCCACCTCCAGTGATGCCGTTGCGGCTACATGGCCCCAACCCCAGGCAGAGGACGACTCTGGCACGCCGCCCTCTGTTGACCAGAATGTACCAGTGGGTACTCTGGTGAATTTGGGCAACGTGCTCAATGTCGTGTACAAGTTCACCGATGCTGCTGGCAATGTTGCATCCTGTAATTTCACAATCACTGTTTTAGGTGAGTAAAAAAAGAACCTTTATATACTTTTTAAAAGGTGGAATGTTTTTCTCTGTGACCTTTTGTATCGATAAATAATTGTGGGATTTGTGGGTCACCTTTGTTTGAAACATTTTTTTGATGTTCCTAAGAATGGTAATAAGCTTAATCTACACAAATTACCAGTTGGAGTCATGCACACTTAGCATACGACCTCAGCTATGTGTAGGTAAGAAGGCATTTAATTTTGCTTGTGTTCTCTTGATGCTTTTGACATTGTAACCAAAGCAAGAGATTTAATGCTGACTCAAAGCAGTTCCACCTAATGAAGCATACTTTCTGAGACTGAGTAGATCTCGATTGGCCTTCTGGCTATTTTATGAAGACTGAAAGAGTTGTGATCTGGTGTCTTTGTTGTTGCTGGCGAAGACCAAATCTTGTTTTCGTTACACGTAGTGTGTCAGAATCGTCGCTGTCTAGCAAATGGATTTCCTAATGAAATGAATGCCCCAGTTCCCTTCGTGGCTGGTAAAAACTCAGGCCACATTCATTGAATGCTCTCTGCTACTGTCTGCATTGTACTGTTCTCGCCAGTAACACTGAATAAGTTATCATGATACAACTTGTAGATAACTGGTCTTATGTTGCTCCTATGAATGAGGTTCGCTTGGGGAGTCCCATGTGACAGATTGCAATAAAGCTTAAGTGTGTTTTAGCCCTTTGACACTCTACAGTTTTAAGGGTTTTTTGATAAAAGGTGTGAAATATTGAGGCAGGTCATAACAGTTTATTTCTTCACTTGTCTCTGTTTTCTTCAACCCATTACAGCACCAGTCGATACCTCACCTCCAACCATCACCTTCTGCCCAGCCAGCTTCACTATCAACCCCACCTCCAGTGATCCCGTTGCGGCTACATGGCCCCAACCCCAGGCAGAGGATGACTCTGGTACACCGCCCTCTGTTGACCAGAATGTACCAGTGGGTACTCTGGTGAATGTGGGCGACATTCTTGAAGTTGTGTACAAGTTCACCGATGCTGCTGGCAACATTGCCTTCTGCAATTTTACTGTCACCGTCTTAGGTGAGTCACAGTAGGTTCTCGAACATACAAAAAAGTGTTACTTATTTCTCCCATAATCCTATATTTGCTTGATATGTTTGCAGTCGTTCATATTCATAAAGACAGCCTTAACCAGTCAATCTTGTCTGTAATGCTTGATCACATTTCTTCATATCTACGTATTTAAATGTGTTTGTCTTTTGAAGTTATCCAGTGTTAGGAGGGCATCCTTTCAGTTATAATAACTTCTTTTAAGTCATCAACTCAAAGCCTACTTTGGTTGGAAATTTGATGATAAATGTGTAATCAGCATAGTGATTAATGCTGCAACAAACGGCTACGTGTACATGTTTCTTTCCTTGTCTGTGACTAATACAAGTTTAGATGATCTAAGGTACTGTAAAATTAAGATTCCCAAAATCCCAGTACGGGTGTTTCACAATAGTGTGCCTCCAAGAGTTTGCAACGCGTTGGCCAATCACGGTGCCCAAAAGTTGTCGACCCAATGCGCATTTGGAGAGGGTCGACAAATTTCGCGCATTGTGATTGGCCAATGCGTTGCACACTCTTGGAGGCGCACTGTTGTGAATCGCCCGTATTCATAAGGAATTGAATGATTTCTCTTTTTGGTCATTTCAGTTGCAGAAATCTTCGATAACTTGTCACTGCAACGATACATTGCCTCGCTGCAGTTATGGAAAAGAAGTTGGTTTTACTGTAGATTGTTTTCTAGTAATATTTTGGGGGTGCTTGGAAGTTATCATAAAAGAGAGCAAACACAGCAGGTTTGTTTGATTACTATCAATTGTTCTGGCTTTGCTTCTTTCACCGTCAACCATTACAGCACCAGTCGATACCTCACCTCCAACCATCACCTTCTGCCCAGCCAGCTTCACTATCAACCCCACCTCCAGGGATCCTGTCGCGGCTACATGGCTCCAACCCCAGGCAGAGGATGATGCTGGCACACCGCCCTCTGTTGACCAGAATGTGCCAGTGGGTACTCTGGTGAATGTGGGTGACATTCTCGATGTTGTGTACAAGTTCACCGATGCTGCTGGCAACATTGCCTTCTGCAATTTTACTGTAACTGTTTTGGGTGAGTAAAAGGTTATGTACTCATGAAGAGAGACTTTTCTTCTCTCTGTAGCCCTCTGTTTTTGTACAAAAGCATTGCAAGATTTGATTTTCAGCTGGGTGGTAAGTATAAAACAATCACAATGATCCAGTCTTGACCAATCAACAACCAAAAAGCAAGACTCCACTGTTTCAATTAAGGTAACCTTCTAAATCACGGCGATATCTCAAGCTGTTGTGTAATGTTTGAGTCTGTGTTGTCTTCGAGGAATTGACAATTGAAACTGTGAGTGACATTGTGAAGAGGTGAAGAATATGTATGTCGTTTGTGAATAATGCAAAGTTAGATGTGTTAGTTTCTGTGTTACCTTTACCGTTGCCGTTTGAAGAATTGCCAGCAACTAGTGGGTGTGTAAAGACAGCTTTGCGCTCCTCCTGAAGTGATCAAGAATTTTATTTCATTGCTGGGGAACAAATCTTTCACAATTTTTTTTCAGGAAACTGGGCAAAATATAGGAAGTCGTATCACTTTATTTATTCATTTCATCTTGGTCTCTGTCACCGTCAACCATTACAGCGCCAGTCGATACCTCACCTCCAACCATCACCTTCTGCCCGGCCAGCTTCACCATCAACCCCACCTCCAGTGATCCCGTCGCGGCTATATGGCCCCAACCCCAGGCAGAGGATGACTCTGGCACACCGCCCTCTGTTGACCAGAATGTGCCAGTGGGTACTCTGGTGAATGTGGGCGACATTCTTGATGTTGTGTACAAGTTCACCGATGCTGCTGGCAACGTTGCCTTCTGTAATTTTACAGTCACCGCTGTGGGTGAGTAAAAGACAAGAAATTTCCCTGTGTTAGTTAACCCCTTCACGGTGGGATTATTTTGACCGCGACTGCTGGGTTGTGGTATGCCCTGAATGGAGGGCTTTGTCCAGCAGCAGGCCCCATTAAACCAGCAGGTGCGTGGTGAATAGACTGTATGCGTGGTATGCACTAATCCTCACACAACGGTGCGGTAGTAGCAGTCCTCCATAGCGAAGGGGTTAAACTTCTTGTAACCCTTCGCTAGGTTTGTATGCAAACAGTTCGGTTTCACACTTCAGGATTTTTTCCACAAGTTGGTACGTGTGACATTTTATGTACGCGTATACATTTTCAAAACCTTTTTGCTTTGTGCTTGTTGATTTTCTTTGAGTTGTCCTGTACACACGCAAGCCAACATGAGTGTGGAGTGGAAGTTGTACTTTTGGTGGGTTTAAGGGAGGCCACTTTAGGGGAAGGGGTCAAGTGCTGCTAAGTCTCATAAGGCAAGTCACTCGCACAAAATTGTCCCATGTCAAGTAACAAGCTGTGTTAATGAAGTGTGACAGGGGCATTTCTAGACCTTTGATCCGACTTACTCTGATATTGATGGGCCCATGATTGACTCAACTACTTAGCCCTCTTCCCCTTGAAAAAATACCTTTTAAAAATTCGAAGTCTTAGAGTGAATTTATGTTTTCCTTATTTTTGTAGATAACATTCCCCCCACCATCATTTTCTGTCCTCCTGACATTGAGAACATGGCGCCTACTCCCGAGGCCATGATCTTCGTCACTTGGGCCATGCCCCAAGTGTCCGACAACTCGGGCGGGTCAATCAGAGTTGTTGCAAGTGCACTGCCAGGCCTCTTTGTGATGGCAGGCACCATGCAGGCGGTGTCATATGTTTTCACTGACGAGTCCGGGAACCAAGCCACGTGTACCTTCAATATCATCATCACCGGTAAGAAATGGAGTGGGTCGTGCGTCGGGGATTTTAGTCCATGTTGTGCATTTTGGTGTTGGTAAACGAAATATTTAGCAAGATTATACTCGCTGTTGGTTTTCTTCATCCTGACTGAATAACTTCTTAATTCCCAGTTCTGGATCCACCCAAGGGCATCAGCGTTGTTAATGTCACCACCACGGCTGCCACATTAGCCCTCGACCCTCCCAGCGTCAACTTTGACAGCTATATTGTGAAGGTAGAGGAGCAAGAACTGACGGTGCCGGCGGCGGAAAGCTCCGTGACGTTGTCTGACCTCATGCCGGGTACCAGTTACAAGGTGTCAGTTGTCAGTGCCATCATATATGCCCCAGATGACGTGGTCACCAGCAGAGCGCTCAGTTTAGAATTTATAACAGGTAAATCCAGATATTAATGAGAAAACCTGCTTTTGTCTCGGCGAATTTTGCTTCACACAATAACAAAGTAAACTCACAATGAGCCCCAGCATGCTAGAACCTTTAAGCCCATTCATCCCCCGGGGAACTTTGACAGTATTACCGTTGCGTTATGTGGAGGACAGCTTGCTTCCAAACAACAGTAATTTAGACCATTTCATCGCTGATCTATCTGTCCTGAATTGAAGTACACCCCCAAGTGGCAAAAGAAAGACAGATGGTTGTAAGTTTTCAAAGTGGGTTCTTCCACGCGTTCTGCATGCACACAAAGGCCGTACATTAGTTAACCCTAACCTTCCCTAACCATACAGAATTCAACACCAGTAAAGTGTGTGAGTTTGTGGCGTTGGGTACTAGTAGCTTACTATCTGGTGTTTAATTTTGTGTGAATGGGCACTGTGGGCCTGCACATTCCCCTATTGAATTTTGACTGAACGGGTACTGTGGCCCTCTCACTTTTTACCATCAAGAATTTCAAATGCGTACTGTATTTTTAAAGATTATGTAATGATAGAATGCTTCCCATTTAAATGGTAAGTATGTAATATTATGTAATAATTACCATAAGAAGGACAGTTTTTCTTGTTTCTGACCACAATGATCCCAGCAGTTGGGGATGGATATGCAGCATGATGGTGTGTGAGTTTGTTTGAATAGGTACTGCCTGTCCATACTCTTTGTACTGTGCAATGGGCCTGCTGTACCCAATCAAACAAAATCACACAGGTAAAGACCTGATGGAGTTTGTGGGATTGGGTACTGTCAGGTAAGAGTGATTTTCCCAGATGTTGAAGTTTGTGTGATTGGTGAAGGTTAGGTCCAGCAACCCTTGGGCTGTTCATTACGCATACTCGGCGTGCTCCGCTCGCCTATGCGGTGAGTGCTACAAACACGCCCTTTTTTTGTTCCGCTCAGAGCGGATAGCATGTTTATGCTGTAGCGTTATTTGTGCTTTATTTGTTTGATTTTTGTATGCGTGCACTCTGGTACCTGTACACTGGTAGTTTTCTGTACGCCCAAGTCTTTTTCCCTCCACTGTTGTTTCTATTATTGGGACTTACCTGCAATTTTGTGGCTTTATACACTGTACATGCAGTTCCTCTTGACGTCACAGCTCCTGTGATATCTGGCTGTCCATCCGACATCACCCTGCCCGCCGGTCAGAATGTAGCCAATTGGACAGAGCCTACGGCTGTAGATGACTCGGGCTTAGACCTGGCGGTCAGCAAATCCCACGAACCTGGAGCTGTATTTGCAGATGAATCGACCAACGTCACCTATACCTTCACTGATGCGACGGGCAACGTGGCCAAGTGTGTCTTCAGTGTCAAACGAATATTAGGTCAGCTGTTTCCCCCTTGTTACACATTAAAGGGAAAATAAAAATAAAATGGAACATCACATCTTTCCAAGAGGTTGATCGCTGGATGATATTCTCATGGAAAGTGATTTAAAGTTCAGAGCAATTCCACACGTAACACTTTTTCATATATGCATTTGTTTGTTTGTTGTCATTTGTTTGTTTGATGTCATTTGGTTGTTTGTTGTCATTTGTTTGTTTTTTGTCATATATACATTTTCATTTTTCTGGTTTGCATAAATATAAAGAAAACAGTTGCCAGCTTTCTTTGAGCTAACTTTGGTTAAATTAACTTTGGTTGAGTCACATTTGGCGAATCAAGCAAGTCGTGAGATAATACTTGGGTTTCCAGTGACTAACTAGCATTACAGCACCAAGCCAAGAAGATAGATCACTCAAAAGCCTAGCTGTTTCATCATTTGTGTGGTGTCCTACTCCCGTGATGCTAAGACAAGTAGAGCAAGCAAGCCTCGGCATGCATGATAAAAGCTCTTGAAGCATCTTGAAAAAAGGAAGTATTTCAATGTAGACACAATGGTTTTTTGTATAATTTAATATAAATTCTCTCACAAGGAACCTTCCTGAATCCTGCAAAAAACTCCACAGTACAAAAAAGCCTATGGTGCCTTCGTTGGACTTAACTTTCAAGGGGAACCAAGTCATATGTTAAGTACTCATGACTTTGTTCTAATTCCTCAATTCTACAAAATCTTCCAAACTCCATGATGGATTTTACAGGATCTGGGATACTGGAGCCAAGGTATATGTATACCTACGTAGCATAATGATGGAGATATCTTCTGACAGTCAGTAATCTATTTGAAACTTGTCCCATCTCTTTCTTTTCAGTTGCGTTTTTTTTTCCTGAATGGGTTATTATAATGAGTATCTTTTTGTTTACAGTTTTGGAGCCGCCAACGTCCGTCAGCCTGATCAATGTCACAACCACCTCAGTCTTGTTGGCTGTGCTCCCTCCAAACGCCACCTTTGACAACTATGTGGTCAATGTACAGGGTCCGGTGTTAACGGTGGACGATTCAATTCCTGCAATGGAAAGCATTCTTAACATACCCGGCCTCATGCCCGGCACTAACTACACAGTGTCTGTTTCTACTGCTGTGGCTCTTGGCACAGAGAACGAGGTTGTCAGTGAACCAGTCAGCCTAAATTTCACAACAGGTACTCAGCTTTGCTTTACTGATAATGAAAAGGTTTTCATATTTATCATAATGTGTTTTGTAATTGACAGTGATTTATGTCCCCAATATTCATATGGGAGGTGGGAAACATGAAAAAAGTTCAAATGAAAGAGTGCCGTTCCCAAAACTTGTCAGTAAACCTTACTTAGAGCAAATTGGAAATCATCAGTGTAGAGTTCCTCACGGTTCTTTTCAGAACCATACAGACTCACAAAAGAGATCGTATCCTTGCATGGTGCTACCGCAAGCTTTCCACCTTAATGTAAATGTTCTTCACCTATTACTCAAGGTTTTCTGATGAACATTATCCTTCCCGGCTGTTTCTTTTCCAATGAATGCCTTATTTATGTTAGCAGAAAAGTTTATGGTAATTATATTTAATTGTGCCAGCTTTCAATTTTCACCTGGTGGTGAATTGAGGACTTACCCCAATACTTTCAAATGATAATCACATTTTAATAAAATGGCTTTTTTCTTGTTACAGTTCCCCTTGATCTAATGGCCCCTGTGATATCTGGCTGTCCGTCCGACATCACCCTGCCTGCCGGCCAGAACGTGGCCAACTGGACAGAGCCTACGGCTGTAGATGACTCAGGCTTAGTTCCAGTGGTCAGCAAATCCCACGAACCTGGAGCTGTCTTTGCAGATGAATTGACTAATGTCACCTACACATTTACCGATGCAGCCGACAACACAGCTGAGTGTGTCTTCATCGTCAAGCGAATATTGGGTGAGATTTATCAAATTGTTGGGAGTTCTGCTTGTCAAACTTGACATTGTCCAAAATATTTCAGAAAACAGCAAACAGAGACTCAGATGCCACAGTGATTTCAGAAAATTTAAACCCATTTAACTTTTGTCTCATAATCGCAGTTCTGGAACCACCGGCATCCATCAGCCTCTTCAACGTCACAGCCACTTTCGCCACGTTCACCTTGATGCCTCCCAATGTCACCTTTGACACCTACGTGGTGACCGTGCGAGGCAGAGACCAAATAGTAGGCATCACCGTTCCTGCGACAGAAGGGGTGCTACCACTGCCCGACCTCATGCCAGACACCAATTACACAATGACCGTCTCCACGGCTGTGGCTTATGGCACAGACAACGAGGTCATCAGTGAACCAATCGTTGTTGAGTTTTCAACAGGTAAATCTGTCGGCTACGGCCAGTGTATAACCAGGATTTTTTTTTGTTCTAGTCAAATTCTCGGAGTTCCAGTTACCTGTCCGAGGTTTGCTCAGCAAAGACAACGATTTTAGAATGCACAGCATTAGCATCACAGAATGCTACTTCCAAGAGTTTGGCCGTGCTGCCTTCGCAGTAATGGAAGAATTGTCGAAGTCACTGACTGGAGGGTTAACAAGGGCCCATTGCTGATGATCCTTTCAATGTATAGACTCAGTGTCTAATTTAAGCTTGTGTGAAATTTTCATTTTGCCATTTTTAAAGGCAGTGTTGTGCCTTTTTCTTGTCAATTTATATTGTTTTTACGAATTCAAAGGCAGACGTGTTGTGATTTTAGGAAGAAACGTCCTTGTCACTGGTAAATTTAAATTGTGCTGCAATGACAGATGTTTGGCTGTCTTAAGTTATTTTCTATTCTTTGGTGCTTTGTTGCCTCACAAAGATTAGGAGCTTATTTCTAGCCATTTGTACCATGCATGTTAACCATGGAAAATTTATGGCATGGGTCCTTCAGTGACCAGTAACGTGGACAAACACGTGCTGCACAGTGCGTGACTTTTTTGGGCTGGAATCGTCACAAGACGCACCTGCTTTCATTTTTTTTTTATCTACCACAAAGTCTCCTGCATGTTTTTCGTCAGATCCCGTCCCAGTGATCACCAACTGCCCATCTGACGTCATGCTCAATGTCACCCACCCGAGTGGTGTGGCCGTGGGCGTCTGGGTAGAGCCCACCGCAGTCAGCGGCAGGGAGGTGGTGCCGTTTTCTGAGCGGACCCGTCGGCCTGGGTCCAGCTTTGGGGAAGGGACGACCGTGGTGACCTACGTGTTCCGGGACTCCAAGGGCTACGAGGCCAGGTGTTCGTTCACCGTGAATGTCGCTGTCATCATGAGAGGTAAGTCTTGTCAGTCCTATTCTGGAGACGTATTTACACTTTCATCTCTCACTCTTTCATTTTCTTGTACGTCCAAGGGAGTGCTGAATTTACCAGGGATGTAATTTCCGGGAAATTTTCTTGGATGTTTGTCTCCCAGATCACGGACTTTAAAAATAGTTGAATGGTTTTGGTTTCTTCTTTGTATTGTTTGGGAGATTCACCTGATTATAAACGGTCATTTTTGAGACAAGGTATGCCATATTAGCTTCTAAATTGCCTTCAGTGTCACAGTAATTTGTTGTCATTGATTAACCCCTCTATCGAATATTTGGTGGATTTTTTCTCCTTTTTTTCCATCCACGCTATGTTTATAGTGTTCATCAAACTGTGAGCTGATGACCTGTTACAAGAACAAGAGAATAATTCACAATGCCAAAAAGTCCCAGACAGCTATCAAACTCACTACAAAGAGATACAAAAGAGACACAACCACTATGAAGGATGAAGAAAGATCCCCGCTCTTTCATACTATTGGAACCTTGGGAGATGGAAACTGATTCCGGCCAAGGGTTAATTTTCTGCAAACTTTACAAGCCCGGACAAAATAGTGGGCATTTTTTGTAAATATCAAATCTTTATGTTTGATGTTAATCTTTCCAGTTAATCAAGTGTAACTGCACCTTTGGACTCATTGCATGTGAAATCTTTCTATGAATAGGGTGTAAAAGGAAATTTAGAGGCAGAAACAGAAGAGCAGTTGTGTTTGAAAAAGTGGACAAGATTGTAACATTTCTGATTTCATGTGTATCTGAGCTTTTGCATACCTATCATGCAGTGATCCAAAAGTGTTTCATTTCCACCTGTAGTCATTCCAGATCCACCCATTTCAGTCGATGTTGCCAACGTCACAACATCATCTGCTGTTGTGACCTGGATTGGGCCAAATTCGACCTTTGACTCCATTGTGGTGACCGTCTCCAGCGCCAAGACCACAAACGTGACCTCCCTCACTGCACCTCAGAACTCGCTGGTCCTGACGGCACTGATACCCGACACCAACTACACAGTCGAAGTATCCACTGTGATTGGCACTGATATAAACTTGCAGGAAGTCAGTGAACCAGTCGTAGCGTTTTTCAGAACAGGTATTTGATGATGAAAGAAAACCTGGCATTGAACTTTCAGCACAAAAACCAACAGTTTTTCGGGCTTGTGACTCTCCACTGGATTAGCCGATTACTCATTTTTTGCTTCCCTGTTTGAAGTACAATAGAAAACAAAGTAACAAATGTTGTGCAAATTTATTCTTGCCAAGTTTTCCTCTAAATCCCCAGTAGAATGCCTGATAAATGTTTCTGAGGAGTTTCTTACTTGCAACAGTTTCCTTAGTCTTAAATACAAGAACCACAACGCACAAATACATCTTGAAGATAGTCAAGTCAGAGTCAGAGTCAAGTGAAGCAGCGGTACCCGCTGCTTCACTTGACTCTGACCGGCCAGCCGACCCCGGCAAGCTCGGTGGTTGAGTGGTTAAGACATCTGCACTAGTAAGCAGGAGGTCGTGGGTTCGAGTCCCACCCGAGTAAGCTTGTGAGGTTTTTTTCGCAAGCTCTCGGACAAGCACTGAGCATACAGTGCTTATTAATATACGTTGGGTAAGGGCAAAATCTGTTGTGTAAACCACATTCCGTGCCTTTTAAGCTTGGATTTTATTTCGGTATTATTGAATAGTAAAATACCGAAAAATACCAACTTGTGGTCCATAAATACCGAAATACCAGCAAATACTGTTTGGAATTTGGATACCATGGTATTCTTGCTAGTATGCTTTGAAAATGAAGGAAAACCTTCATATCGTCATATTTCACTCCTTCTCTTGTGGGACAAGTCATCCAGTATCATGTCTGCATTGTCATTTGGACTTGGTAACATGAAACTTAAACAACCGCCAACCCACTGGCCAAAAGCCTTTGAAGTTTTATCATCCCCCCCCAAGTCATTGTGTTTGTGGTTTTGGAGTTCATGTACATCAAGCTTGTAGAGTCCCGACTGGAAATCAGAAGTAGTTGCTGGCATGCCCAGTGAATGCCACTGCTTATTTCTGTTGCTTTTTGATGACGCACACTTCAAAGAATATCTTGATATTAGTGAATAGCGCGGTATATTTATCACGAATATCACAATATTAAAAAATGCAACACCGTCCAAGCCTAGCGCATTTGTAGACCATTATTTCTTCAAATTCTGCCACCATGCAGCAAAAGCCCATTTGTTGTATGTAACATTATGGTGTGTGTTGAAATGACACAAAGTTTTCACATACTAGTAGCTTGGTCAGAAATTGACTCGTTTTTCTCCAGTTGCCCTTGACGTCACGGCCCCTGTAATATCTGGCTGTCCCTCCGACATCACCCTGCCTGCCGGTGAGAACGTAGCCAACTGGATAGAGCCTACGGCCGTAGATGACTCGGGCTTTGTTCCAGCGGTCAACAAATCCCACGAACCTGGAGCTGTGTTTGTTGATGAATCCACTAACGTCACCTATAGATTTACTGATGCAGTCGGCAACACGGCTGAGTGTGTGTTTACTGTCAAGCGAATATTGGGTGAGTGTTTCTCCATTGGTACAGATTGAGTGGGGATAATAGAGAAGTGTCGCTGTGAGTGGCTGTCCATACTAATGCTTTGACATCAAGAGATGGAGTTTTTGTATGATGCATAAACGTATCAAATTGATATGGCTTCATTTCCTTGCTTTTTTCCCCAAATCTTGTCTTTTCTAAATTTGCTTGAAAACCTGTACTGTTTGGTTTCTGTTCTCAGTTCTTGAGCCGCTGGAGTCTGTCAGCCTGATCAATGTCACAACCACCTCTGCCTTGTTTGTTTTGGTCCCTCCAAACGTCACCTTTGACACCTACGTGGTGAAAGTTCAGGGCCAGGTTTTAACAGTCGATGTTTCAATTCCGTCAACGGAAAGCGTTCTAAACATACCTGGGCTCATGCCTGGCAATAACTACACGGTGTCAGTTTCTACTGCTGTGGCTCTTGGCACAGAGAACGAGGTTGTGAGTGAACCAGTCAGCCTGGTCTTCTCAACAGGTAAGACTTTCCTCCTAATCCTTGTGACCTGCCGATACGTTGATGAAGAAAAGTTTCATATTCTTAGAATGCATGTATTGAAACATTGATGAGCATTGTCGTAACATGTGCCAAATTGCTGAAGACTTTTTCAATTATGGCAGTGTTCAGTTTGGATTAAAAAAAGGATTTCTTAAGAAACAATTACAAATCACAGGTGATTTTTCTTAACAGGTATTTCAACTGTTTGGAATTCTTTACAACTTTTGTAAGTTATTTTTGGCAAGCTGCGTAGCAAGTGCGAGCCTATGTAATATCGATTTCTGTCTTCTGTCCGTCCGGTGGGGCGGGCCATCCGGCCGTCTGGCCGTCCGCCCTCAAATGTTCCTTGCAGGTCCATAGGTGTTAAAATGTGCCATTGAGTGCTTGTTTGTTTCTTGAAATTCCATCAGTATTTGAATAGTCTCATCTGGCATTAATACTTAGAAACTTGTGAATTTAGTGAAAAAATTATAAAAGTTGAATGTTAAAGTTTTGAGTTGTATTGTGTACTTGCCCTGTAGTGCATACAGTACCTGTGTACTGAGCACTCCTGTAATGTACATGTATGTATGTATGTATGTATAGACAGTGTTTAGACACATACAAATGTCCATGTACAGTATGTGGGGAAAATGTAAGGGATGGGGGGGACTCCAAGTGACAGATTAGGATGTTTGTTGGGGGAGGGGTACCTGTAGGTGGAGGATCATGGGGACAAAGTACAGGTATGTAGAAAGTGGATGAAATGCTGGATAAGGTTGGTGTAATGGTTGGGCTGGATTAGTGGAATGATGGGACAGCCCTAGCCAGAGTAGGAAGTGAAGGGAATGATGGGCAGGGGTGGAGTAGGAGATAGATAGGATGATGGGGAGGGGGCGGAGTAGGAGATGGATGGGATGATGGGGAGGGGGCGGAGTAGGAGATGGATGGGATGATGAGGAGGGGGCGGAGTAGGAGATGGATGGGATGATGGGGGGGGGAAGAGTAGGAAATGGATGGGATGATGGGGTTGGATACAAAGTGCAGAGCTGTACACGTACTTTAGAGGAATTTTAATTATGCACCATCCATCAAACTCACAAATGCACTGCTTATATAATCATCCAGGTCTTGTCTGACTGTACTGAACCCACATTCTATAGGCATTCCTCTCTCCTGTCAAGAACTGTGAAGCTTTGTACCTGTATCTCCCTTGGTGGTGGTCTTTGTTGATTAACTTTTAAATGACAGGTGCCTTTCAACACACAGTCTGCACACAGCACTGACTCGGTTTTTTTTTCCTAGAATGCAATGAATTGTATTGCTAAGGTCGATAAATATCCGTATTGCAGTCGTATGTCAACCAATCTTGTAACAAATTTTGATGGAGCTTGGTTAGTATTTTCTTGTTTAATTTAGTAACCATATTTGTATAACTTGGATGTCTCTTTCCTGTTATTACAAGAAAGAAATTCAAATTCATAACAAGCAGCGAGCCATGGCGGCTTTGCCGTTCTTGTTTTTCTTCATTTTGGAGCAGATCTACGTAGAGATCACTCCTACGGGGAGATATGCACAGAGAGATTCTGCGTATTAGAAATCTTTTCATGATGCTGTCCAATACGGCCGTTTCACAATAGTGCGCCACCAAGAGTTTGCAACGCATTGGCCAATTACAATGCGCAAAATTTGTCGACCCAATGCGCGTTTGGAAAGGGTCAACAAATTTCACGCGTTATGAATGGCCACTGTGTTGCAAACTCTTGGTGGTGCACTATTGTGAATCGCCCGTATTAATTCATGTTTTTACTCCATTTCATCTGTATTGCCTTTATGTATAGTTCCCCTTGACCTAACGGCCCCTGTGATATCTGGCTGTCCATCTGACATCACCCTGCCTGCTGGTCAGAATGTGGCCATGTGGACAGAGCCTACGGCCGTAGATGACTCAGGCTTAGATCCCTCGGTCAGCAAATCCCACGAACCCGGAGCTGTGTTTGTGGATGAATCGACTAACGTCACCTATAGATTTACCGATGCAGCTGGCAACACGGCTGAGTGTGTGTTTACTGTCAAGCGAATATTGGGTGAGTGGTTTTCCTCATTGCTGCAGATAGAGGGAAGATAACATCGAAACGTTTTGGCTACTGTTACTTGTTTTTTTCTGTCAGGAGTTTTCTCGAAATTTGCTCTAAAATCTTGACTGTATGCTTCTTTTTAAGTTCTCGAGCCACCAGTGTCCTTCAGCCTGATCAGTGTCACCACCACCTCTGCCATGTTTGCCTTGGTTCCTCCAAACGTCACCTTTGACACCTACTTAGTCGAAGTTCAGGGCCAGGTATCGATGGATAATGTTTCAATTCCGTCAACGGAAAACACTCTAAGCTTACCCGGCCTCATGCCTGGCAATAACTACACGGTGTCAGTTTCTACTGCTGTGGCTCTTGGCACGGAGAACGAGGTTGTCAGTGAACCCGTCAGCCTAGATTTCACAACGGGTGAGATTTGGTTTTTTTAATCCTTGACGTCTCCTGTTACTGGTAAAATGAATAGTGCCACCAAAATTCATTATTTCTGTTGTCCTCGCTTCAACTCCTGGGTCAAGCAGCTAGATGAATTTGTAAAGATTCCAGAATTTTCCTTCCAAATTATAATTACCGAAAATGGCTCACTTGGGAGACATTCCCATAGGAATTTGCACAAAATTTTTCAAACTTTATCGTCCCATAATTCAATATTCCCTAATCCAATCTTAACCAAACTTTGCACGTTTTGCATGTTTTTCTTTCAGACCCTAATCTATCATCTCTCAAAAATGTGGACAATAAAAATTTTCCTCCTTTTGGTTGTTGGAGCATTAGGGAGACATTGAAATGTCTCAAGTGACCTATTTGGAGATATTATGGTGTGTTTTGGCAAATTACAATAAATAAACTAATAGTTTCTACATAATTTAGATTTATCAAGAATAATAGAATGTGCAATTTACTGTTTTCAGATGAAAAGGACCGCCAATTACAAGCTTTTCATGCTTTTAATGTACTTCATATATGTATATTGCTTTTTCTTTCAAAAGAAAAATATTTTCCTTAGTCGAGAGTTGATGAGGTAAAATTCTGCTGCAAAAAAAATGAACTCATGTTGTTTTCAAGCACTCATAAAGCATAACCAGTTACCTTTTGCTTTTCCAGAGACCCTGGACACCACTGGTCCTGTGATATCTGGCTGTCCATCTGACATCACCCTGCCTGCTGGTCAGAATGTAGCCAATTGGACAGAGCCTACGGCCGTAGATGACTCGGGCTTAGTTCCGACAGTCAGCAAATCCCACGAACCTGGAGCTGTCTTTGCTGATGAATTGACTAACGTCACCTACATGTTCACTGATGCAGCCGGCAACACAGCTGAGTGTGTCTTTATTGTCAAGCGGATCTTGGGTGAGTGTTTCCCAATAGTTGCAGAAGTGCAGATAATGTCTCAATATTGACTGCTTTGAGTCATATGTTGAATCAAGTTTTTAGAGGTGATCAGTTGCTTATTTTATTTTCCTGAGGGTAAATCGTTTGCTTAATACCACTTCATTACATGAGGCTAGATACAATACCGGAAGATGAAGTAGTCTATGGCCATTTTCCAATACTCAACTTCATCTCCATCTCAGGCTTCGTTCCCCAAACCAATCCCAGATTGTTAGCCTGAAGCGTTTAAATTACATTGGATTCCTGTAATTTTTGGCTTTCTTGCATCTTATTTGATGTTCTGTGGCACTATTAGACTGATTTCTTTGCTTACAGCTTCAAAGTCAGCTAGTCAAAGAACAGTTGAAGCTTGAAATGAAGCCGAAGTTGAGTATTGGAAAACGGCCCAATTTTTGTTGTATGGCACATCACATAGAGTACATGTTTGAGAATGTTGTAATGTGTACAATATTAAGGAAAAATAACTGTGCAAAAGGGCCTCTTACTCAGTGTGGAATGAATTTTTAAAAATGAATTGTGCCATTCCAAGCTGTTTTCAAGAATATCGGTACGTTGCACAAACTAACGGTATCTCTCTGAGGTTGTTATATGCATAGTTCCTGTCAGAGTGAAATTACCAGTGTTGTAGTCGAGACCACTTAAGACCCTCACAAGACCACACAAGACCAGCTGAATTCAGTCACAAGCAATTCAAATGAACTGCAACAAAAGCATTCCTTTGTCATGGTTCACCCTGTTGCTTACGACTGGTCTTGAGATGGTCTCGACTACAACACTTGAAGTTATCCTGGTATTTGTTTGTGTAATGCACAGCAGATATACTCTGAAACTACATATAATGTGAAATCTGCATGATGTGCTTTCAGCCTCAATAGAGGTGGCAGTGGTGCCGTAATATCAGAATGTTTTGACTGTGCTTGTTTCTTTTTGCAAAAGGGTGGTGGTCTTCTCTATAATAGCGTGAAAAACCAATACCTTTTGGTTTTCATTTTCAGTTCTTGAACCGCTGGTGTCTGTCAGCCTGATCAATGTCACAACCACCTCCGCCTTGTTTGTTTTGGTCCCTCCTAACGTCACCTTTGACACCTACGTGGTGAAAGTTCAGGGCCAGGTTTTAACAGTCGATGTTTCAATTCCGTCAACGGAAAGCGTTCTAAACATACCTGGCCTCATACCTGGCAATAACTACACGGTGTCAGTTTCTACTGCTGTGGCTCTTGGCACAGAGAACGAGGTTGTGAGTGAACCAGTCAGCCTAGATTTCACAACAGGTGAGGTCTTTTCTCATATCCTTGCAATCTACAGTTGTTTATGGAGTAGCTTTTCAAAGGTTCAGTACCAAAAGGTTCTTTTCGTGGAGTCCAGTCTTTGAATGTCAATCTCCATCCCTCGTCTCACTTAGCAAGATGTTAGATAATTTTGTAATACATCCAATGTTTTTGCCTAGCTTTCACAAAAACATCAGAGTTTGGGTCTGAAATGTATTGACTGTCTCATCCAATTTCATTCAACTTTCCTAACTTGCCAAGTGGAAGGTACCCCAGACTAGAGGAATTGTGTGTCTCTAGTTTGGGGCAAAATGGTTCAGAGTCAAGCTTTTAAATTCAGTTTCTGATTCGTCAAAAGGGAATATCGTCCCTCAGTCAAGAAAAGCCTCTAAAAAGGTCCTGCATTTCTGCAATTGAATCTCGAGTTTGTCATTTCAATACTTATTAAGCTTTAACCGATATACTTATAGTTCCCCTTGATGTCACGGCCCCCGTGATATCCGGCTGTCCGTCTGACATCAGTCTGCGTGTTGGTCAGAACGTGGCCAACTGGACAGAGCCTACGGCCGTAGATGACTCAGGCTTAGTTCCGGCGGTCAGCAAATCCCACGAACCTGGAGCTGTTTTTGCCGATGGATCAACTAATGTCACCTACACATTCACCGATGCTGCTGGCAACACGGCTGAGTGTGTCTTCACCGTCCGTGGTATAGTTATTTCATTAAGTGGTTTTTGATGCTGTTTAATCAAGACCAGGGCAGACTTCTGATCAGTACAGAAGGTTGCTTCTTTTTCACATAATAATGGTTGAAATACGGTCATTGTCAAGCCCATTTGACCACCAGGATTTTAACAGAATAAATGAAGAGTCTTACTTGACCAAAAAGGCTCTTGGCACTCTTGTAAAAAATCCACAAAGAAAAAAGTCAAACCTCCAAACTTTAAGGCCTTAACTTCTTGTTCAAGTTTACAAAAATGACCCTTTGATAGTGAGGAAAAATTTTCCTATTGTCAATCTGGTCTCAGTATAATTTACCAGAAAGCATTGGCTTCTTATAATAACTCAGACCATCAGACCTGTTACTCCTTTCTCTGTTACTGCGAATAAGAAGAAGGTTTTCCCAATTCTATTGAGTAAGGCTACTGGCACCTTGTAACTTATATACTTCTTAAATGAGGGACAACGTTTCTGTAGGCTGTATTGGCAAAGACAGGAGCTTACAATGTCAGCAGGTTAGCTGGGTCTTCAACAATTAGTGAATGATCTAGATCCTAGCAAGGAGTGCTCAAAACGTGACGTTGATTTAAAACAATCAGAAAGCAAACATGAGGGGGATATGTTTAAACTTGTCACATAACACTCGCCCAAACCCACAAACTCCTTGCAGAATTTGTATCTGCCACTTGTATAAAAAAAATTGAATTCTGTTAGAGCTGCAGGAAGATAGATTGAGCCGCCTCTTTCCCGAGGCACAGAATCCCTGTTCCTTTGTAAATGCCCTCCTAATTAACAGGCTCCCCTTTTTAGCTTATTAGTGTCTGTGAAAGTCAAAAGTTGTGATGGTCTAACATGGAAGTGTTCCTGAGCTGTATCATTGTAAATTGATACATTTGAATTCTGCATTTTTTTTAAGTGTCAACTGACGTAACACCGCCCGTCATTAGCAATTGCCCAGATGATATCACTCTGCCACTGGGAATAACTGTCGCTGATTGGACTGAGCCGATGGCTACTGATGACTCTGGAGCTCTGCCGTCTATTCTCAAGTCCCATGAGCCGGGCGACAGTTTTCCAGTAGGAGATACCACTGTGACGTACACGTTTACTGATGGAGCAGGGAACCAGGCAAACTGCACTTTTCTAGTCACTGTAGCAGTTGGTAAGTCATTCTCTTAAAAGTGGTCTTCTCAGGGGATTTTTCAAGGAATGAAAATCTCAGTGATAGCCGCGTGTCATGTTTCTACCATGGACAGTGTCAGGATTTTTTTTTCGGGAGCGTTCATTGACTGCCGTCTGGCAAACTATCAACAGTGGAAGGGGGTCAGTTACAAGTCTTTTTTAAGCAAATCAGTGAATTTTACTCTCCTTCCCTCTTTCCTGTTTCTAACTTATATATTTGTCTGTTTTACCTTTTTTACTTTGGGGGGATACCCTCCCCAGCTTCCCTTCCCCCATGACGCCCATGGCCTCTACCCTCACAAATACCTGTTTACATTCTTGGATGGAGAGAGACAAGTACGAGTGAAGTGACTTGCACAAGGTCACCACAGAGTTACTGGTACCGACTGCTACTCGCTCTTCCTGTCATTTGAAGATTTAAATTTTTCTAAATTGACAACGGTTCTAGTCATTACTTCAGTTTTTAAAACATCCTTTATCATCAAAGATACAATACCACCAGTCATCAGCAACTGTCCTGCCGACATCTTGCTGCCGTTAGCCTCCACTCTGGCAAACTGGACTGAGCCCACAGCTACCGACAACTTGGGCCAACCGCTGAGCGTCACCAAAACTCACGAGGCTGGCACCGACTTCCCTGAAGGAAATACTACGGTCCTGTACACATTCACTGATGCGGCAGGGAACCAGGCCAATTGCTCATTCATTGTAACTGTGGTTGTGGGTGAGTTCGTGGTTTTGCCTGTTTACGAAAATCCTTCGCTGGGGTTTAGTTTGTGGCTTTGGAAGATGGTCTCTCACATGTTCCCCTGTAGCCAATTTCATCACAGCAGCAAAGCTCTGACAGTTGATATGAGTAGTAACTACTTGATCAGCCAAAGCTGGTTACCGACCAAATAGTCGTTGTATGTGTATTGCTTGTAAATGGTGCCCTGCTCAGTTTTTGTGGCATATAAATGTGCCGAGCAAGATAGTATCCTGTGAAATGTGATCCAGGCGGTACTTGTTCAAGTCTCTAGAGAAATGTGCATGTCGTCAGTATGTATCAGTTTTCTTCAGATCTTTCTAACTTTTGCTGATTTCCTAAATTTTGCAATTTGTGTAGATGCTCTTTTAAGTCCCTTTTAGCCTGATTCTGTATTTTTGATTGTGCCTTTTCTTGGCCATTTTGGTGCCTTTTGGATATTTATGCTAATGTAATTTGCATATTGATGAGCAAAAGTGTGATGTCATCCAAGGCAGAAACCTCAGTGTTACAGCTATTTCTTCTGTGAAATTTGCCCGAACATTGGATATTCTGCTGGCTTTCTCCTAATTATACTCCTATATAATCATGGACCCTTTAAGGAGTTGGTTCAAAGAAAATGTACAGACAATGTAAAGCTGTTTATTGTTTTGGATTAGTACTTTGTTTTCTAATGAAATTTACCCAACAAGTTTGTGTATTTCACTGCTCAGCTTTTTCAAATGGGCCCAGGCGATAATCAGATTAATGACCAATTTAATTTTTTTTTGGGGGGGGGGCATTATAGATAACGTTGCACCTCTTGTCATGAACTGCCCGTCCAACATCAGCATACCATTCGGCAATGACACAGCTAGCTGGACAGAGCCCACGGCCACTGACAATTCAGGCCAGGCCCCCAGCGTGGCCAGTTCACACCAGCCAGGGGCGGACTTCACAGATGACGTGACTCTGGTGACTTACACATTCACAGACAGCTCAGGGAACCAGGCCAACTGCGTGTTCTTTGTGATTCGTCTGCAAGGTACGTACACTCGAGACAACGTCGTTCAAACAAATTGAAATTTGAATGATTATATTGTACAATCCCAAGCTTGCTCTTTGTTGGTGACTCAGGTTTGTTGTATTCTGCGTCCCTAAAAGTGGAATGTAGCTTTTACTCTTGTCACACTTGGAGTATCATCTAGAAAGAAATCAGTGGTGGTTATTTCATAAATTTATTTCTTAAACAGTCGAAACACATATGTATATCCATTCATAAATACCTTTTTATTCGGAGAGTCAAAAGAAGCCAACACATAATGCATTTCCAACGATTTCGTTCTAAAATTTTACTTTTCATTTTCCTGAACACCCCATCCATTTTATTCCTTTTGAAAGTTGTCCAATGTAATCCCCTTCAATGAACTTGGCACGCGCATGGCACGGCACATCAGACTCTGACCAATCAGACCCGATTAAACTGCCTTGTATCCATGTGCCAGGGTGTAATTTATGCAGCAGGCATTATCACTTCACAGCGGACATCATCAAATGTTGACACATGGTCACATGACGCGTTTCGACCAATAGGAATAGAAAAACCGTCCCAGGTATTTATGAATGTCAGTTAAAGACCCACAACCACAGCATTCTATTGACTAGTTTCAATCCACAAGTACAACAGCATGTACTTACACTGTGAATTCAAATAAGTTCAGCACGTAACGGCTTCATTTAGGGGTGTTGGATTTATTCTATCATTTACATTGGGAAGCACGAATTGATCTTAATCTGTGAAGTACAACTCTGTTTGTCTCAGTTCTCCTCATCTTTTCCACCCATCAATCATCCCTTGCGTCACTTACTTGTAACAAAGTCCTGTCTCCAAATAGTTAATTAACCTTATGCAAGTTGAAGTTTAATAAAATCTGGTACGCTGAGATATCTGATTGCACACAAACATAACAATTTGAAATTCCCCAGACTGAAGACACTGTTGCTATACCTCGTGATTTGGGGCAAGCTTTTGCTTAGCGACCGCCATCTCTGGAATGGTCTGGTTCCTTTGTTTCCCCCTTTTTACCCATTAAAAGCAGTGTATTAAGGCAAGACGTCTCTTGCTTAACTTAGGAAACGCTTGCCTCAAATCATGAGGTATACATGTAGCAACAGTGTCTTTAGCATGGAGAATTAAAATTATTGTGTTCACGTGAATTTAAAGAACTCAGTGTACCAGACTTTATTCAAATTTAACTCCCAAAAGGCTTATTCAACCAAACTATCATGTCAACGGCTGTGCGTACAGTGGAAATACAACCGAAAACAGCAGCAAGGTTTTTGTAATGCTTCCAAGAAGTCTCTGTTTTTTTCTAAGACGTGTCTGCAGAGATTGCACTGAATGAATGCTCCAATCCGCCCCGAGCTTAAGTGCACCCCCAATTGGCAAACAGAAAGACAGGTGGTTTCAAGCGGGTTCTTGCACATGTGTACGCAAGGACCATATATGCCGGAATAAATTAGTTATAAGTACTCAGCGCGCTACGTGTCAAACACACATATACTTGCATGCCTTGTGGTGCGTCTATGTGGTGGGTACCAAAAAAAACAAAACACGCCCTCTTTTGTTCCGCTTGGAGCGAATAACAATAACATCAAAGCATTTATACTACGGCGTACAGCAGCTCACAGTATATGGAATTCAAAGGCACAAACATGACAGACATAACCGCATTATCATTATCCCTGCTCATTGGACTGACAACGCCTGAACATTCCTGAAACCATCTCAGCTCCATGTAGAGTATACGAGCCCATTGCTGCCAAATCAGGTGCAAACAGCTGAGCATAATAACCGCATCTGCCCTCACAGGTACCCATTTACTCCTGGGTGGATAGAGGCCCAGGATCACAACATGCTGCCACCAGCTGGATTCGAACCCCTGACCCTATGATCAGAAGCTACAAACCCTAACAACTAGGCCACATGCCTCCTGTCTGCCCTCACAGACACCCATTTACTCCTGGGTGGAGAGAGGCACATAGGGGTTAAAGTGACTTGCCCAGGATCACAACATGCTGCCAGCAGCTGGATTTGAACCCCTGACCCTATGATTGGAAGCTACAAACCCTAACCACCAGGCTACATGCCCCCGTGTTCCAAGAAGTGTATTTATGAATGGTGACAAGTCTTCCTTCCCAACTGTACTTGTAAATTATCCTAATTGATTGAACAGCTTATGGCAATTTTGGCTAATATAGCTTTTTGCCTCGCCACATGAATCTGAATTAAAGTGATGTACCTAGTTTTCCGGTTGGTTATTTTCATCAGATGACATCTCACCAGTCGTTAGCGGTTGCCCCGGGGTCATCAACCTTCCCCCTGGCATCAATGTGGCCAGCTGGGACGAGCCCACAGCCACTGACAACTCCGGGCAGGTGCCCACCGTGACCAAGACCCATGAGTCGGGCAACGTCTTCACGGAGAACGTGACCATGGTGGTCTACACCTTCACGGATGCAGCCGGAAACGAGGCCCTCTGCATCTTCTTCGTCAAGCTCGCCCCAGGTAGGCCTTTGTGTCCTTTCCTTTTTCTCATTCTGTCTTGGATGGGGCCATTTTGGCACTCGTTAATAAACTGTTTCCTACCGGTATGCCAAAGCTATGAGCAGACCCATAGGCCATGCTTCAACAGGGTTATAGTAAAAACACCTCATAGCCAGACACAAGACCAGACATCAGACAAGGGCAAGACCTCCGGTCTGAATTTAAGTCACAAGCTATTCAAGTGAACTGCAGCAAAAGCATTCATGTGGTTATTCACCTTGTTACTTGTGATTGGCTTGTGCCTTGTGAAAGGTCTTGTAATGGATGTCTACGACAACACCTAAGCTCAACCTGTGACCGATGAGAGTCATTGGTTCAGTCTGCCAACATGTACCCTATTTGTTGAGATTCTTTCTTTCCCCCCTTGCTCTCTCTCAGCTCTCTTGGGTGTAAATTTTGGACCAGTCAGCCGAAAATCTTCACTGTGCTCAAGTTTTTATCCTAGAAAGGGTCTGTTTATGGCTAATGGGCCGTCAACGATAACTACATTCTGTTTCAGTAGCCGTAGCAGGGAGACACTGAGCCTGCGAGATCGAGCTGAGTTCACGAAAGAGAGCACACTTTCTGAACTTTAGCGGCTGACCGTGTTGTGACAAGGAGGGAAATTGAAAAGATGTGGCTCTAATAAGTACAGATGAGTTCCAATGATTTTAAGCCGTGTCTGATCTCAGTCTGATGGAGTCCTGTGATTCCAACCTGTTCCGGCCACATGGTGCATACTCATTTTAAGTGCCATCATACATGTAGCGGCAATAAGCTAAATGAGAGGATGTCTTGGATGCTGAATTTGGGTGCAATTCAAACACGACTCTCCAGCTTTTGATTTGAAATATTGGTTTTCTCAGAATATACAGCATTCACTGAGCCCAGACTTTTTATAAGGCTAGGTGTAAAGCACCTGGCTTTAAAACTCGAGTACTTTTATTCCCTCAAACAAACATAATAATTCGCAAATGGCACGTGACAGACTTCTTCTTTAATGTTGAAAGCAAAATTCAGCAGAGAACCAGTTGCAAGAAGTGTACAATTCACGACACTTCGGTTGGTAACCAATTTTGGCTGAACAGATATTCTTTGGGCGCATGATGAACTGAGATATCATGTATCGTTGTTGCACCAAAAACTGTTGCATTTGCAAATCTTTGAGTGGCATGTTACTTCTTGGTACATTAAAACAATAAGATCTTGATCTTGATTCAGCTGATCAGTTCAATGTGCACATTGGCTTTTTCCCCCCCCCTTGGCGGTGTCCACGTCCAGTGGACCTGCCGCCCATGGTCTTCAACTGTCCCTCCGATTCCACCTTGATGCTGCTGCTGTCCGAGATCAACCTGGGCATCTTCTTCACATGGCGAGAGCCCTTCGCCATTGACGATTCGGGACTGGAGCCCACGTTGAACAAGACCCACAGCCCTGGGTTCACGTTCCCCCCAGGCTCTACAACCGTTGTCTATACATTCACCGATGGAGCGGGGAACCAGGCCGACTGCACATTTGTCATCAATGTGTTGATAGGTAGTTGTCCCCCCCCTCTTCCCCGGGCTGTGGTGCACAAAGCAATGCATGCAGGCCACTGGTTTCAGGCAGTCTTCATAAACAAAATTGCTCTCTTACAATTTGATTTCTTATAGAATAAATTAATTTCTATGAACTGTCGCGTAAAATTTAATGTAAGGTCATGCAGGGACAGATTCACAAACATTTCTTTTTGGAGGGGGGCAAAATTTGTTTTGAGAGGGCAACAAATTATAAAAAAATTGACTTATTATGGCCATTCTTACGAACGAGACTAAAATTTAGAAGGTTTTTGTACACTCTTAGAAGGAAGGGAATTGCAAAATTCCTCTATTTTGATAAGGTAAAAGTTTGTTCCCGTGCTGCATGCAGTGCAGTGGGATGCCTCTTGGGTTGCCAGGAAAGATTGCTTCGTGTGGCTTGCCCTCTACCCTGTCCCATGCCCTATTTGACCTCATGCAGCTCTCACACAACAAACTCTTCAATTCAGTAACTAAATTCCAATATCTACATGTATGTACATGCATCTAGAGCTTCCTAATACCTGGGGCCATTAAAAATAATGATTTTAAAGTGTGATTTTAGCCCAAACATTGTTGGTGGGCAGGGTGAAGAAAATAGAAAATTGCTATTTCATGAATCGGAAATCATGAATTTGGTATTAAATCAAAATTTTTGAGATAATTTCATCGAATAGTCGGCTTTTAATATAGAAAAGTTGGAATAGGTAGGTCAGACCAATTTGGAACAAAATTCAAAATTTTTTAGAGCAGTGAAAATTTTTACTGGTCCCATGGGCAATATACATATTGACATTCTGTTAATAAAACTAATTTTGATAAGCATTCCTTAACTTCTTCTAAAGTTATACTTTCAGAGTTTACACTGCCATAAGATAGTGGTGCAATTTAGCATCCTTGTAACAAGCATATCGAAATGTCCCCAAGAGTGAAGTAAAACAATGGCTTCCATTTCACGCTGGGGAGGAGGAAAATTTGAGGCAAAAGGTTTATATTTGCCAAGCTCAGAGTGTTCAGTGAACACATTTTTTGCCTTCCAGAGAAAGAGGCGCCTCCTGTATCCCACATTGACATTCGTACATTTCGGGATGTGTCTTTTAATAGGAGCTTTCTGTGTTAGTGTGCTTTTCTAATTCTGTTTGATTTACTCATTCTACATTTAATTGTTCCTTGAAGCTTAAGTAAAGCTGCGTAATAATCTCTCCAAAGTGACTTCTTAACTAATTTTATTATTTTTCTCAGATCAGTTCCTTTTTATCTGTCCGTTAGCTCGGATTGAATAACTTTCAACTTTCCAGCTATTCACCTACTTTTCATTATTATGTACTTTGTACAGGATGAGAAAATTGTAATCTTTCTCCAAGTTTAGATTTAAGGGTGTAGATTTGTTCAACTGGTCACTGATGACAAATGGGTGCACTTCCGGTCTTCAACTTCCACTTCCTTGACATTCTGTAGTTTGGTACCTTCCTGAATCCCTTCACATCCCCCAATGTGCAGGAAACAATTTGCAAATTCTTTCTACATGTGTGACTACCGTAAGGCGTAAGGTCCCTTCCCAAAGTCATGTTTAGCTTGCACCTGTCTTCCTGAATCCGGCAGGATCATCTGGAAACCTCCTGGGTGTTTCTGAAGGATCCGGGTAGACAAGGATGGAAGAGCCAGGCATTTTCAGTGCCATCCCAAGGCCATCTGTAGTTCATAATCTCATGTTTGTCAGCCCATGTACTTTGAGCACATTAGTGGGAAAAGTAAACATTTTTGGCTGACCTGTCTCGGAACAGTGACCTGCCTTGAAACATTTTTGCATTAACAGTATGTCCAGTTTTCAAAATGTTGGTGTCGGAATGATTGTAAGATATCGCTATAAGACTTGTCTATGCCTGGTACAAATGAAATCCGTTGTGATGATATTGGGCAAAATGTCTGGGTGGGAGTGGATTTCACCTGTGGCCGGCTCATATTTCAAGACTATTTACTAGCGTCAAAGAAGTAAAAGCAATCTTGAAACCAGGAACTAAAGAAGGAAAAGTGGGCCCCCCAAGAAACTGTCAATTTATCATCCTCTTCCCATCTCAGAACAAGCCTAAACCTTTTCACCTGTGTACATTCAGTGCTTTTAAAAACAGGACGTGTCCATGAGTGCACGCTGAACATTTCTTTACTACATTCCTTCTTTTTGTATTATCCTCTTTTGCATTTGAATAGCGTACTCCCTTTGAGACAGGCCTCATTTAATGGATACCTGTTTGATGCATCCTTTCACAATTTTTCAGCTGTTTAATATTTGTTCTTGATTAGAAGAGCTAATTGTGTAATTTGACCAGCAGAATTAGAAGCCATTACTGTGGTGGCACAATGCTCGTGGACAGGTGGTACGCGCGTGTTACATGCCTCTTCAACCAATAGGGTGTCACGATTTGCCAAACGCACGCACGCGTGAGGCTGAAGAATGTGCGTGTGAGTGCAGTGCCACCGCAGTTATGGGCGTCTAATCAGATTATTCTATATACAACAGAAACCAGCATATGAGCCTTTATGCATCTATTGTATTAACAAAAATGTAAATTCCTGAAAGCGTATTAAACTGTTTCTACTTCTACCAACCTAATTATCTTCTGCAGTTAATTCCCCAAGCTATCATACTTTCTCTTGTTTTCCATTTCATTTCGTACCTTTATTAATAGTTGTAAGGAATATATTTTTGCTCACACAGAGATAAAAAAAGAAAACTGACATAAATGTACTGATAAAGTCACCTGACTGCAACAAGATTGTGGTCATCTTTGGATACTTTGTCCAATCTTGTAGTTGAGTCCATCACAAGTCCCTTTACAAGTCCTTTCACAAGATCAGTTAATAGCGTGAACACTGACAATGTTATGCTTTCGATACAGTTCAGTTGAATTGCTTTTGACTTTGCTTATGACTGATTATTAACTTGGAGGGACTTGTGATGGAGTTGGCTACAGCACTTTTTCACCATGTTTGCAGTGTAGGCCCAGTGAATATGAGCAGCGAGTTGATAAAGGGCCAACACTTTGACAGTCAATATTGCAAGATATGCGCACTTCAGAAACATGTATACTTAACCCATTGTTCAATGTATCAATCCCTAGTTGATGACATTCCACCGGTCATCGTTGATTGCCCATCCGACATGAATGTCACTCTCCCACTGACACAGCTGGGCGGCGTCGTGGTCTCCTGGGTGGAGCCCTCTGCCACTGACAGCTCGGGTGTGGTGCCATCTGTGGACCGCACCCACCAGCCACGTCAGGTCTTCCCAGAGGGCGCAACCACGGTGACGTACACGTTCAGCGACAGCTCCGGAAATGAGGCCGTCTGCTCCTTTGTCATCAGCGTGGAACGAGAAGGTAGGTCTACAGGAAAAAGGGGATATGCCAGGATATCTGCCAACCCTGCCTCAACATGGTTGTGCTGTGACTGGCTGTGGCTTGCATAAACACACATGTCTGAGGGGATACTGCTATATCTGCTTTGAGCAGAAGCACCCCCCATTGGTTAACCAGAGCCAGGTTGGTCAGGAATGTTCATTTTGCTGGTAGTGACGTGACCATAACCTGTGCGTTTCATAATCGTTCGTGAAGCAGTGACGTGCAGTTTAGACCAGAGGAGTCTCGGTTGCTAGGGAAATTGCGCCCTCCACTGGTCCAGCTTGGGGTTAGCCAGTAGTTACTGGCTTCCATAAGCTTGTATGTATTTTCAGCCGTAGCCAAGTATATGTAGTTTGAATATGACCTGGTTCTTTATACTAATAACAATGGTGGGGATGACAACAGCCATGTCGTCTTCTGGTGTGAAGATCAAATGCAAGGCACATTTAACGCTCTCTCTTGAAATACCTTAAGATCAGTTCAAGCGGAAAATTCTTCCCATGAAACACAGAGGAAAATTGTTGGATATGCCATAAGTGAAAAGATACGATTTGATTACCTTTGCGTGACCTACCTGGGCATCCCATTTTGCCAGGTCTTGCATCTTGCATTTGCACTCTTTGCCATTTAACCTCTGCAGTTACATGTGATTCATGTATACGTGTGTCGCCTACTTACTTTGTATCATGATCTGATTTGATTTGATTCATGATTTAATCAGTCTTTGAAAGTGTGCCCTGATTCGATTCCAATAAGTGTATCTGAATAATTTGATCTCTACATGATATCAGCAGAAATGATTGGAATTAGTCAAGCAAGGAGTGGCCTTGTTTAATTTGACCTGAACTGACCAATCCTCTTATGTTTGACATTTATGCTGATTTGGTTGTGATTTGATTTGCCCACAGAGGACGTGATCCCACCGGTCATTGTCAACTGCCCACCAGACCAAGCTTACGTCATCCCTGCAGGGAACCAATTTATGATCATCACGTGGAATCCGCCCTCTGCCATTGATAACTCCGGTGTGCAGCCTACAGTTGAGAGCAATCGCATCCCAGGGGATGTGTTTGCAGAGGGTACTACAGTCGTCATGTACAATTTCACTGATCCAGCTGGCAACTCGGCCACCTGCGAGTTTAATATCACACTGTCAAGTAAGACCAAACAACTTTTTTGGCCTTTTGGTAACAGCATACAAAAAGAAAAGTACGAAATCTGTGAGAATCGAAGTAAAGGAACTAAAAAGACTAAGCTTTCTGACAATACATAGCATGATGGGGAGAGTGGGCATTAGGTCATAAAGAAATCTGTGAAAATTCTAGCACTAAATTAGGATGGTGTTTGAAAGAGGCAGGTCATTTGGGAACAAAGTACATCACCACAGGTCGTGTTACCTCGCATGCAGCAATTGCTCTTGGATGACCTCCATCGCACATGTGAGGGTGTAGCTGGCTCTTTCCACACATCAAACATGCTAGAAACCACCAGTTTTAATTAAAACAACTACATGTAGGTATCTTTTATCCCAGTCACCAAGAGAATGACCACACACTTGTTTCAATGACCTCCTATGATTACTTAATTGGGGGGTGTGAGAATTCAGCTTTTTAGCTGATTTGAGCCTTTTTTCTTTAGATGTTTACCCTGAATTTCAGCTTTTTTACTCACCAGGTCTGTACAAAAGTATGGGAACTTTCTACATTTCAGCTTTTTGCTACCCATTTTCAGCTTTGATTTTACCTGGCCACTCAAACCCCTGTTTAAAGTTATCATCTCAAAAATGGGAGTTGTATAACTTGGTGCATGGCTGATGTAACATGTGAACACTTCAAATTGTCCCTTGCTGATGATTCAACATATTTTTTAAATATGTCACTGCACAAAAGAAGCGTTACAGCAACCGATGCATGATACAAGGGCGACAAATAAAAGATGGTCTTTTTTTGGAGTCACTCTTGGGAGACCAGTTTGAGCGTTAAAGGTTGTCTGCGCAAAGAGTGCTATGAACCACGGCATTGTAAGACAAGCCAGGGCTTGGCAAATGCTGTTGTTTGATTGATTGTGTTGGCTGTTGGAAAGGTCTAGTAACTTGTTATCCAACTAGTAGTGATGTGTTACCCAACTCTGTTATCAAACGGGCAAGAAGGGATTATGCAATTGCAACTTTTGTGAAACACAACACGTGTTAAATCATTATCAAAGCTGTTTTATTGGGGGAAAAATCAGTGCTGTGTGTTGGTGCATCCATGTCATGTGATTCTTTTTTCCCTTTCATGGGTTGCTTTGAAATCCACTTGGATACCTCAGGGAAGTTTCTTTTCTTACAAAGAGTAGCACATTGGCTTCCTGCACGGTGGAAGATTTTGGAGGAATAAAGAAGGTTTCAAGAAAAAAATGCGAAAGGAATTTAGGTTTAAAAGTATAGAATGTTTCAAATATTAATGTTCCAGTGTTGACATCTGCAAGTCATGTCTGGGCTGTGAAAAGTTAAAAAGAATGTTTTTGTGATGGAAACTGAAATAGTGAGTTGGAAGTCGTGAGAGCTGCTTTTGAATTTGCCTTTAAAAGAATCTTACATTATGTAAATGTCTGTTTTCAACAGGATACCAAGCTGAGCCCTGAAATCTAAAGAAGGGGCTCAGTTTGCTCTTTCTGATGAAAATTTAAACATACCCCCCCCCAAAAAAAACAAACAAACTTGGCTTTATGAGCCATTTTGAGGGACCTGGTGACACTTTATGGAGCTTTGGTTAACAGCACAGGCAGCAGCTTTGTAGAAAGTGTCCAGCTACAATTTTGAATTTGACAATGTGATTTCTTTGGGGTACCGGTATCTCTCCAGCTCCTGTGTTGAACCCTTGTCAGAGTAACCCCTGCCGTTCCAATGAAAACTGCTTCTACAGTGCCACCGACTTCATCTGCGTACCGGGTAAGTATAGATGCTTCTTTTCAGTTTATATTGCTGCTGCCACTGTGATTTTTTTTCCCAGATCCACAAAGGAGCTAATGGGGGCCCAGACCCCACCTAAAGGAGCAGGCTTTTTGAAATGAAATGAAAGAGGTGCGATTTTAAAGGAAAATGTTACCTCCCTTTCCAAAGTGTGTAACAAGCCCGCAAATTTAGCTTCATCCCTTAGAAAGACTGTGAAAGGTTACATAAAGTCACAAATCTTTTGTCAGTCATTTTTGTTTTTGTCTTTGTAGTTTTTCAAATACACATTTGGTACATGTTTATTTGCTGCTGCACCTACGGGTTCTGGGGTATTGCTGGTGAAGCATTGTCATGCAAGTGGTTCTGTGTAATGGCTGTGCAGTGTATTTATAGAATGGATAGCCCTATAATGGGCATTTGCGTCAGTGTGTCATTGTGAGTTTCTTAATGATAAGGAAGCAAGCAATGTGCATATGATGCTGCGTTATGTTACTGCAAACACGTACAATAAGCATTAGTACATGTTTCAGCATTCCTTTTTCTTCCCTGGATTACATGCTGCTCCACGCACAACGTTTGACCGAGCTGACTTGTCTGATGCCTCAAGCTAAAGGCATTGAAACTGTTAGGGCATTTCGGGGTTATTGATCCGAACCCCATATAGTGTTGTGTCAGATCAGTAAAGGTTTTGCAATGAAAGATCCCCCCCTCGTTCTGGCTTGAGATCAGAATCATTCAAGCACGCCACTTCTCTTTTGGTGTGTGTCCCGAAGCATTTTCACTTCTCTCGTGTCGAATTGGAAAGTTGACTGATTTCATAACAGTTATGGAAAAAGGTTGTGTAACAGCAGATGCGTTGCAAAACATGTTATCTTTGCCTTGCAAAAATTACTATTTTCATAACAAGTATCACTTTAATCTATTATGAAGTCCCTTTTTTTCATGGAAGTCTGAGATTTACATGTAGGGTCCATCAGACATCATGAAAATTTGTGATGTGTCGTAGGAAGTTTGATCACAAATAATTTTAGCTGAGCCTCAGTTGTGTATTCTCCACTAAAACGTATAACATATCCAGCTTTATATCTGAGATTGAAAGTGGCATCAGTTCGTAAATGGCACTGTGATATCATGTTGGTAATAACGTCAGAAAGCCTGTATGTTTTGGTTGTTTTTTTTTTAGATAGAAATTTCAATTAAATTGATCAAACAGCCAATTTGTTGGTTTTCCAAATTTCACGTAAGGCCTAATCACCAATGATTGTGAAAGTAAAGGATTTTTACCATCCACGTCATCCAGTGGTGTACATCTATTTTAATTGCATCCTGTGTCTGTCACCTCCCTCCACCGTATCTTGCTTACAATGCTTAAACAGAGATTTTCCACCTCTGGAAAGAAAGCTTTCCTTTTCACAAGGTGTTTTTGAATGAAAAGGGCAAATGCAATCAATTAATGGAGCAACTGAACTGAATTCAAGATAGCCTAGCAGTTTGGAAGTGACTAGATACTAATTTGCAGTACCCACTGCTACATCTGACCTGGACCGGCTAGCCGACCCCAGCAAACTCGGTTAAACACTAGTAGGCAGGAGGTCTTGGGCTCGAGCCCCACCCGAGTAAGCTTTTTTCACAAGTTCTCAGAGAAGCTCCTAGTATACAGTGTTTCTGAATGTATACATCAGTGATAAAAGCAAAACTACCTGTTTGCCGACAAAGCCATAAACAATCATTAAATCACTGGTGAACAGTCTGATATGCTGTGATGGTGATATTGAATGAGACGTTTTTTTGTAGCTCAGTTGATTCCTCTGGTTGCATCAGTTTTAAAGGAAAGTAGAAAACACCTGTAACAAACAGATGTCATCTGAACTTTCAATGATAAACCTACAAGTATATTTACGTACTGGCTAGGTGAAAACAAATTCCAGTTTTTCTTCTTTTTTACTTGAGACAAAAGTTTTCAAACGTCACTGGAAATCTTTGGGTTGATCTATATTTTGATCACAGCAGAATCTCAAAGCCAAACAGAATTTTTACTCAAAGGCACGTCCAAGAAAAAATGTTGTTTACATCAGGCACTGGACTTTGCAGTGTTGTAGATTTAAGGTGACTACAATCGGTGAGCAACTTTCGGAAACTTGTTTCCATTTTTTTCACCATCGACTTGTGATTGATTAGATTGCAGTACCGAGAAATGTATCAGATTGTGGTGGTTGGTGGCTGAACTGCATGTACGATTCAAGATACATTGCCTGGTGCAGTTGCATTGAATGAATTCCATAAGCAATCCGTCAGCATTGCTGAGACTAATCCCCTTCTTTAATTAACAGGTGCTAGTACAGTGGATTCAGGTCCATGTTTATTTCCGTACTATCAAGTAGTTGAATACTCATGGAGAAAAAAAATTTAATGGAATTTATTTATAATAGTATGGGGGCGGTTAGACAAGAAGTGGAAGTTTGTAATGGGTCAACCCCCCGCAGAGAAAATGCACATAGTTTGTACAATTTACAATTAAGATAAAAAGATGTAGTAAAATTCACACCCATTTCTCCAAAACGAAACCATAGGAATGTTTATCTGACTTGATGATGTGATGGCAGGTCCTGTCACAGTAAAATTGGGTGTGCATTGTGGCATTTTCCAAGGTGAAAGGATTAGGTTGAGCATTAAAGTTTTTCCTGACTTCGTAACTGGAACTCTTGGATATTACAATTAACATTTCATTCCACTACTGCACAGTACGTAGTTGTCGGACTTCACTTTCAGGCAGTCTCCCGACGACGGACGGAGCATGCTGTCCGAAACGTTGAGTACCACCGGTTCTTTTCAGGATCCCACATACTCAAAAAAGAGATATAACTATAACTAGCAACATTTATATGCATGCAGATTACAGCGTACACATTATTTCTGTTACACACACTACGCTCTCAGTCCATAGCAAGCATGCAATGACTATTCACATTACATGCATTGTACATAGCGGCAAAAAGTCTATATAGAAGCGACCAACTCCATCCAGCGGTCAGCATCGATCATTCCAGAGTGGGCCGCTCTGGAGTAACAACTCCTTGACCGTTCGTGAGCATATAGCTCTGCCATGAATAACCTATCTGTCACTCCCAAATAAACAGCATACATTTGGACCAGTTGTACTCGGATTAGTGTTCCTATCATGAACATCCCATACAGAAGTATCCGATTTGATCAAGTTGCTTATTGTAAATATGGAGACGATGTAAATAATTCTTCAGAATAAATTAGTAGTGTGTGTAAGTCAATCCAGTGACCCTCTACTTGTATCGTTATTTTTGATAATGGTTGTCTACCCTGAGAGAGACGTTACAGAACCATAAAATCTTGCAAATGGCCAAGAACCACTAATCATGCATGGGTGGTACTTGTTACCTTGCTCTGTTTAGTTAACTTACATTTCACAGTCAGTTTCTGAACCGCTCTGTTCTGCTCTGTTGTTATTTATTTGTCCAATAAAAGATTGAGCTGCTTTTCAGCGGGGTGCTTTCATGACTGTTGTTTGTCTGGGAAAATTTTGAAGCACTTTCTCAACAAATGTCTGTCCTGCCCCATGTGCGGGCTTCTTGCTACCCTAGGCTCTTATGGTTGAACGATAAATTCAGCTGTCCCTTGTGCAAATTGTTCCCCTCTGTTACTCACGTGTCAGCAGCAAACTTAAAGTTAAGTCAGCAGCTTAGCTGCTTGTATTTTTCATTGCTATGGAGACAGGGAATTGTTAACCATTACTGGCAAGGTTGTGGCATGTTCAGGCATTGGTGTCACTCTGGTCTTGATGCCATGTGCAGACTTTTTCTCTTGAAAGTTGCCTTGAACTTGAGATTGTGCTGACATTTGAAAACGATGCAAACAACAATGAAACAAGACCAGTATTATGCTATGGGTTCACACATGTCCACTGGACTGTCAGCAAGAAGTAAGTTTCCTAAGTTTTGATTTTGGTTTTTTTTCACTTTGCTGCTGTAACTTCAAAATGCCCAGCAATGAAAGAAACACACATCTGTGTAAAGAAATTAGTTGTGGCATGGCAGTTGTGTGCCTGACTGGACAGTGGTATGATTTCTGTCCAGGGTGGACACTTGCAAGTCTGAGAAAAGCTTCACGGTCAATACTGAGAAGTATTGAAATTTGTAGGAATCGGCTCAGTGAGGATGGTTCCAACCATTTGTTGCGTGCGAGGTTCAAAATGTTACAACTGCCAGAGGAACCCTAGATGTGAGTTTTTGTTTTTGGCTTTTTTTTAATTAAAACAATTCTGTGATCCACACATGCATTTTCACATTTTTTTGAGTACAATCAATCATAAGCTGAAAAACAAGTTACAAGCTTCCTGTCTTTATCTACCCAAAAGTTTGGTAGGGGATATTTTGGGAAAATGTGAAATTGGAAATAAAGGGAAAAAAGTGTCAATTCTGGATTGAATGTGGTGTAAAAAAGGTCAAGAGGATTAAGCATGCAACTGCAATCCTGGACAAATCTCGGGCCTCCAACCCCCAAACTCCCTTTCAGTGTTGGGTCTATGCGCACAGTCTGCGCTCCGACTGGGCATGACAACATTGACCATGGAGTGGAGGGAGGGGTCTGGAGAGTGTACGGCTTTTACCAAGTGTCCCAACAATTTCGTCCAGGATTGAAGTACTGTTTGAAGTGTTGTTCATTTCATTTGAAATCAATATCACCTCGCCTCTCTTGCTGACATTGTCAAAGTGCCAAAAATGAAAACAGAGACCAAGATAATAACAGTTCTACTTAAACTCACCCTTTTTTAAGACGCCAGGGAATAGGAAGTAGAACTTTGTGGGCCTGAGAGTAAAACTTCAGTCTGAATGGGTCATTATTTTTGTGCATCATTTTCAGGATTGTCATTGTTTGCTGTGAATGGAAACATGTATCATTCTACCTTCAGTGATGACAATATGTTTTTAGATTGTTAATAAAAGATTCGATATTAGATAGGAAACAAACTTATTTTAAAGTGTAGAGCAATGTTCTAAATTTCAAATTCGTCTCTGGCTCCCTTGCATCAAAAATATGAAAGAATACTGTTTAATATCTAGAGTTGTACATGTACCTCATGCACCTCCCCCCCCAAAAAAAGCATTTCATGTTTTCCATCCCATCTTCTCTGCTGGCACCCCTTCAGTGTGAACTGGAACCTTGCCCCTTATACACTAGCAACGGCAGTGCCAAATCACCAAACTCGTATGCAAATGGCGGCGGTGACCCGATGGAGGACACAGACTGTGGGTCCTACTGTCAGGTCTCATTGACTGCACTGGAATGCGGTGCTGTTAGTGTATTAAGGCCACAGAATCGGCATTCACGGTCTGTCTGCTGCGGGCCATAATTGGCATTGCCGGTGTTTTGCATACGTGCAAGGGTTGAGTAGCTAAGAAGACCAGCTGAAGAGGGGTTGGAATGCAGTACCTGCAGGCTACGAATTTCTTTCTTTCAACTTAACTCGGTTGTACATGTACTGCTGTTGGTTTGAATATGAAATTGTGAACTTCCAAAAAGTGAGCATGGCAATCAGAAATGGATATACATGTACATGTATGTTTTGAGATGTATTAACTTAAAGATTTGTGAGAATTCTAAGGGAAAGTTAGAGGAAAAAGGGAGTTGTTAGAAGCTCTAGTAATAGCAGTCACCATTCTGTCCTTGGTCCGGTGTTGAGGGCAGAGAGCTTTATCCATTTCCCCACCTTTTGTGTTAATCACCTTGGCTACTTGTACATGTAGGTACTCAACCAAGCTCTGAACTGACACCGTACTGTTATTTGTATACATGTATCTGGATCCAGTTCACTGCAATACTTACCTTGAAGGAGACCAGTCATCTTGTTGTTTGTCTCCCTCTATATGTATGAAACAACCTCCCCAACTGTGTTGTTCCCGCCTACCTTGACTGGAATGAATGGCAGGTTTGTGAGGAATTTCAAAGCTATGGGACTTTCTTTATTTGTGTTTAAGCCTCAAGGACAGAGAGAGTTGCCCTGGTGTCAGTCAGTGAAGGGAAGGTCTAACCAAATCCGCCTCATCCAACCATAGATGATCCAACTAATCACCTGTGTTAAAAAACAAGGCTTTTAAAGAAAACTGCCACATTTAAAGCCTGCGAGTAAGACATCACAGGCATTTGAATTTATTTATGTAACAGCTTTTATTTATGTCACAGCTTCAGCGTATTATGTGGGCACAAAAGGACGAAGACAGAAAGTCAAGCTGGCTTGCTTAGTGCACTGGATAAGGAAAAAGATAAGCATTGAGGATGTCCGTAGTTCAAATCCTAGAGGTAACTTTTTTCCCAAGGTTTTTTTTTTTTTTCATCATTTCCAATCTGGTTCCTGTTGGAAAGATCCTTTTTGAAAAGTTCATTTACTGCCTAAATTTGTAACCTTGAATTATTTTTATTTTAAAGCCCCCATAATCACTCACTTCAAGGTGTTCTAGACTTGAGCCCTCCGTGTATTGGCTCGGCAGCCATGTCACATCATGTGTTGATATATTACCAGCGGACTTCAAGGTACCATGCAATTTTGCTTTGAAAGCCTCTTATTATTATTATTATTGTGTATTTGAACTCTCCCGTCACAGCCCAGAGGCTGAATTGTGGGCCATTTTACACTCATAAAAAAATTACCAATAATTGCTAAAAAATAAAAAAAAATCTTACAGAAAAAATTTGCTCAGATAAAACTGCTAGTTAGAAAAATTCTAAAAATTTTAAACAAAACCAAGTTCTTTAAAATGTCACTATTACAAACAAAAACAATTAAAATAGGACACAAAAAATTACAAGTATTTCTCATTCAGTAGTTTAACCAGAGAAGGAATTGAACTGGATTGTATCTATTACTTCGGCATCTCGGGATTGACAAAGTGTTGGCATTAGGTCAATTATTGGACCTCGTTGGTGAAAGCCAATCAGGATGAGAAATAAGATTAACAAACAAAGTTTTATTGACAAACAGCAGCGGAAGGTCAGTGCATTTTGAAAGTCACAGTAACGGTTGTGGGTACTAAAACTAGAAACCAAATTATCTGTTACAGCTTGCCATTTCTAGCAGAGTGTTTTTCATTCCCCCGCCCCTGCCCCCGCCTCCACCCCTGCCCCCGCCCCCGCCCGGTCCATGGGTTGTAAAATACTGTCATGATAAGAAATTGCCTTCGCCAAAATACCGTAAGACAGTTTATTTTGGTGCGCTTTGGTTCATAGTTGGTCTGTCATGGACGTATTCACATTCACTATTATTGAATGCCCTTTATCAAGTTGAAATTACACAGGCCGTCTTGAGATGGAGGATCACTGGAGGAGGGTACTGTTCTGTTACAAAGCAGTAGCCACAGAGTTTTCCTCGAAAATAAAACTGGTTGACATTTGTCATGTAATTAGATATCAGTTACATTCTTGAACCTAATGCTTTATACCATTCCATTTTGTCTTACAATCATAATAGGTGAGCGATTGAAGTAGTGACTTTTGTTGTTCTCTGTCCGTTTCTCCACCCCCGTCTTTTCACCCAAGATTTACACCTGTTCTACTGTTCACCTGTTCACCTTTACAAAACACAACCAGTAATAAGTACATACAATTCTAGGACAGCACAAACAGAAGGTTCTTACTCCTCTTTCTTTCTTGAGTGGCTCAAACTAAAAAAAAGTGAGGTCAGTGTAGTGTTTATTGAGTTTTCATTTGTCCAAAGAAACCACAGATGCCCTCGTTGCAAAAAAGAAAAAAAAATCAGGTGATTTTTTTTGTCACCCTAGAAGTTTCTAAGTTATGCAGGCACATTGTGTTAAGAGCCCCTTTGAAGCCAATGATCCGTGATTCCCCTTTGTTGAAGGGTCAGAAATATCTTTTAATCTCTCAAAAGATCCAGTCAGTTTGGAGGACCACTTGTAAGAGTGCAAATGATTTTTTTTTCTTTACAAGGAGGCTGTACTTTTTAGGCTCATGGCCACAGCTGTGCTGGCTTTGCTTGTTTGTTGATTTGTTGTTTTGTTGTGTTTTTAAAAGCAGATTTTGTTAACAGTGCTGATTCTGTGTGCAATGTTCTTTGGCATTATGATTAATCAATATGAGGTGTTGAGGATTCCCTGGAGTTGTTTTGCACTGGAGTTTGAACATAATTATGTGCAGTAAATACGGGTCGGGGGGGTGCAAATGCAGCATTTCTCATTCAGGGTATGAATATTGACTTGGGTAGCAATAGAATCGTTGAACAGTTCCGTAGTTTGTGATGGATCCCTGTTGAAATGGAGGTCATGGAGGGTGCTTCCCCTCCCCCCCCCAAAATGTAAAAATAAATGGTGGTAGGAGAAGAGGAAAAGCACGAGAAATGAACAAAAAGCACCAAGCTGTCTTATTCACAAGTCAGCCACATTGAATTGAAAGCGGGGTTAACTTTTTTTCATTTTGGGAACCTGAGAATAAAATTAGAGCAGCGAATTCAACTTTATTCCAACTTACTGTCATTTAAGCTGATGAATGATTCAAATTTTATGATTAGTTATATCTAAACGTTTTAAGCCACATTTTGAAAACAAAAAACCGAAGTGATGCATGGAACACGAAATAGTCTGGCAACACCCCATTGAACAGATTACATTGAATAAGATAGATTCGGGAAACACTCTCAAAAATGACTTCCCTGTGGATAAGGCCCATCTGCGCGAAAGTACATCATTATAACAGCTTTGAGAGTTTGCTGCTTGGGAGCCCTTCCCATCCCCTCGTCCCCCTCCCCAAAGAAGAATCCTTGCCACAGCCATGCCTGTGGAATAATATTGGCCTCCTCTATCGTTCTGCCATTTCCTGTCACGTGCACTGATCTCAAGCCGATATTGTTGAGGTCGTTAGCAATTGTTCTGTTTCACAATTGATATCCTGGTCCATTTTTATTTGTTGTACCACCCGAAACCTTCCTTGCAGATTCTGTTAAACTTTCTGAGGAGAAAGTACAACTTTCCTCAAGTAGCCAATGAGAATTTGGTTAAACACGTTTATTAAATCCAGCCATGCCCACATGTCCAGTGGCCGAATTGTGATGGACAGTTCTTCCTCTCTGGATTTTGGTGTTGTTTTTATACAGTTGGCCGGAATATGCACGTGTAGCGGATTTTTTTTCAGCAATTTGTTTCAGTTTGTGTTTGAGCAAATAGCGCCCTTTGTTTTGATGCAACGCTGAATTCCCATCCTGATTAAAACTGTATCAGTACAAAAATGTTGAGTAATTTCGTTGATTCCCAAAGTGCAAGATTCTTATCAGTAAAGTTATTTCCATCAAAAGTGGTACCTGGCATCTTGTAGTTCATTTTTGTCAGGCTGGGCCACAAATTCAGGAGTGAGATTTGTCAGGATTTTTACCTGATTTCAGGATTTTTTAAACAGCCTCTCTTGAAACATGGAAAATTCAGAGTTTACTATTAAGGTGTTTTTACTTGTAGAAGTTGACATACCGTACAAGAACTGGGTATTTTAAGGCACCCATGACCCCCCTAAACTGCTACGGGCCCTTAAAACTTCTGATAATTACTTTGTGGATATTTCATTTTCCTGTAACCTCACCCCTGATCTTTTCATTTTTGATTGAATAGGCCTACGTGATCAATAAGATTTTTAGCCATTATGTATATTTTGTCAATTACTGTTTGACTGGGGATCGTCGTGTCTGTGTCAGGCGTCTTTGACGGTGCAATCACAGTTCTGCAGGCATTGGACTGTATTAAACAGTAAGGTTTACTTTAAACTCTCTAACAACATGGATGTAGGCCTATGCATATCTGGATGACTTCATCTTCAGGCAGTTGAATCACACCGATAGCTTTGGCTGTATGATAACGCATATTTGTCTCATTCCTCATAGCCACACACCCCTGTGTGCTGGGGGTGCAGAAATGTTCGAATTAGATACCGGAAGATCCACTAGGGACCTCATTCCTGATGGATTATGCACCCGCATGACTACATTGTGAGCAATCTTCCCACCCCCACCGAAAAAAAGTGAGATTAAATCGCTATCGGTGCCTGTTTTGAGGTTCAGTGTTTTAGGGCACCCCATCCCAAAGTGCCGAATGAAGTGCAGGTTCATTTGTTTGGGGGTATGTAAGGTGCTGAGGGTGAACAGATATAATAGAGAGACCATAACCAGTGTGTATTCAAATGCAAATCTACCTGTGAAGCAGTCAGAGTCATGTACTATAAGGACCGGTGCCAGCCAAGCATGAGACCACAGGCACACTCTGGAGCCATGCCCTTGTGACGTAAGTCTGGTTTCATGACCCACCGATTCCCAAAAAAAAAAATGATTTGGTGCCTTGTGAAACGGGAGTGTGTATTGTTACACCTATCCTATTATGATTGCAGGAACAATGGTCTGAAGTTGGCATTCCGTCTTGTGTCAGAACATGTGTGACTCATTGGCCAGCATCCAGCCGTAGCAAAGCAAAATCAAACCAAACCAGATTACCAAGAACATGCACATAATGTAATTTGGGTGCATACAAATTAGTAATTTGGCCAATTAAAAATATGTTCTGGTTACTCATCAAACACCGCCCTAATGAAAGGGGGGGGTATTTATATAGTGATTGTTGTTTCAACTCAAAGTGTATTCCGAAACTGTGGGTCACAGTTTTCGAAGAAGCAGTAAATAAAAGTACATTGGCACCCTGTATGAGGCTTTCAGCACCCCCATTTATTTTAATTCAGTTTTATAAATAGAGGAACAGGAAGTAAAATTTCAGTTTTGTTTCAAGCAGCCCTCTGCTGGGATCAACATGTCAGCCCCAGCTCTCACTCGTACATGCTGACATTCTAGTTCCAGAATATTTCTTAGATAGTCTTTCTCTGGTCCCTGTTTAAATAAAAATTGAAGAGCTTTTGTGAAAGCTTTGTGTCCCATTTCATTTCACATTAAAAAGTAAAATTCAATGAATTTGAATATGAAAATGAATAAAAATCCATCAAAAATTGCAAAGCCCCAAAAGATATTCCAGTGGCACAAACTGGGGCATGAAACCACAATTCCAGTGAAACCATCTTGTACCTAGAGCAATACCTGGTAAAAAAATATGAGATGGCTAAACGTTGATGCCACTTATTCATAAACAGAGACATATCTTTGTGTTTGCTCATCAGAAACCAATTACATCGGTCACAGCCATGAGAAGTTGCCGCAATGCTGCTTTTGGCATGGCTTTTCCCCGGTCCCAGCCAAGTGGGACCATCAGTGACCCTATGACATTTGCTGGTCCCTGCCCATTTTGCCGTATGATGAGTAACAACACCGGATGCTTTTTCCTGGGTGTGTTGTTGCTCTTCAAAATGGCACGGGTTTTGCTCTGCCTTTGGTATACAAACCACACCTTGCTTTGTAGCTGATGAGGTCACTCCCTGTTGGGCATTCCACCCCGTAGATCAGTTTGATTCAGAATTTTATCACTCTGTAATCATGTTCTATTTGTTGAAAGGGAGAAGAGGGTGTTTCCATAAAATGGCACTCAATTTGTTTCCCAAAGGAAGTAGGGAACTACAAAACAGACCTGTTAACCTGTTCAATACATCATATTTTTTACAGTGTGCCCAACAAATAAAACAATTTGGCCCCACCCCAAAAATGTTTGGTTCTGGATCCTTGTTCCCTTTCAAATGAGAGACCCACATACATGTAGTGTGTGCCTGGATGCCTTTTATTTACAAATACTGGGCAGTGTGGTTTTGGCCTTTTCTGTTTGCTTTTTTTTAAGCAGACAAAATCAACCAAAGTAACCCCCACAGACACAAAAAAGGGAGGACTTTTACAAGAACTAGGCCCAGGCAGTTTTTGTTTGTCTGCTTATTTTGTCACTCTTGGAACAATTTTGCTTTAACCCTAGGCAAGGAACAAGAACCAGAGATAGATAATATAAATTTTTCTTCACTTCAAAATTGAACTGTAATCTGTCATTTTGAAGTTTCCATGGAAGACATTCACACAATTCCCATGAATTAATTAGGTTTTGTTTCACTTCATAATATCAAATTATTGGCAGTTCAAGCGTATGTTTGCTCATAAGTCATTTTTTGTAAATGCCACCCATGACTATTAACAAAAAAGTGTAATATCTTAAGCCTTAAGAACTTTTGAGATGCCATTATTTAGTGGCTGTTGAGTGGAAGGCAAGCCAAACAATGGACTATGTCTTTTGTACCATTCTGCTTCATGCTCGTACTCTTGTGCACACAAGCAAAGTTACCCTGCAACCTTTGCCAAAACCAAATATCAGGTTGCACCGAAACTCTATTTAAGTATAAAGAAATCCTCTGCCAGACAAACACAGAAATGAAAGATGTGTATGTGAAGAGGTAATACCCCCCACAGTTGCACGGTTGCACTCATTTCTTTCCTCGAGATTTACTGAACTTTGTAAGCATGGGGAAACGTTTCCAATTCCAACGGCAGCCAAGCTTACATAAGAAAAGGTCATGAACGTGACTGGGTCTCATTGAGGGAAGGCATTATCCGACACGGGTCACTAGATACCAGGCTGTTAGGCTCCCGCCTAATGTGAGCTGGAAATATTGTTACCACTGGAATAGCATCATTGACTTTCCATAAATATGCTTTCTGCTGGCATTGTAACGATGTAAACAAGCACACCATCATAAGATTTAGGAATTAACTTCTTGAAAAACTTAGATTTTTGGAGCTTTAGTTATGTTGGAATTCAGGCGTGAAAACATCGGAATGCAGCAAATGAAATAGGGTGAAATATGTACGAATTTCGGAAGTACAGTACAGCAAAGAAATGATTGAGTACCCCTCTAACTAAATGGCCAAATTTCTAAATAACTACCTGGTTTAAGTCATGGACTATTTATGAATTGATTTCTTGAAAAATTTCGATTTTTGAAGCTTTAGTAATGTTGGATTTCAGACAGGAAAAACGTCGGAATGCAGCAAATTAGATAGGGTGAAATATGTACAAATTTCAGAAGTTAAGTTTAGAGAAGCGAAATGACTCAATCCCTCTCAATAAGCCAGTGTGCCTTAGTTTCTTTAGTTTTTTTTGTGTATGTCATGTGTTCAAAAGTTCATTTTTAGTTGTTACTACTGTAGTGATTCCATTCCTTACTGGCACATTTAAATCTGCTTCAATACAAGTTTTACTTAATCAAGTTAAAGACTTTCTTCTTTTTTTTTTCAATTCCAAAAGTTTTCCTTTGGGTAGTCGTGTTTAAAGCTAGTATTTTGAATCCCAATACACTGTGCGCCATACATCAAGCCAACAATAACTGGATGTGTCAAGGATATTTGTACAAATCTCGGGCATGGTTTCATTGGTTTGATGTATTCACAAAGCTCAGGTATGCAAACTCAGTCATGGTTAGATATCTTCATCAGGACAATCAAACACAGCCATCGAAAGTTATCCAGTGAAGTGGACTTCCATTTATTCAAGATTCCTTGTAGTCGTAATCTTCTGGAAGCACATGTGCAGGATTTTCAAATAATATTGTACATGTGAAAATTTCAGTCACATAGGTGCGCTTTTCTTTCAACCTCATTTCCAGTCTGTGTTTATTGTACTTTTTTTTTTTTTCCGGCCTCAGAGCAGTGTACAGTATATAAGGTCAGTTTTTTTGGGTGCGCCTGAACAGCTTATGGGGCACTTTGAAGTCTTTTTGTTCCTGCTGGACGATTCCATTAGGCTTGTCCTGATTTTTAGATGACCTCTGTGAGAGTTGTCCAAAACTACTGGCATTTCTATGCTGTTACCGATTTGTGGATATGGGAGACACACCAGCTTCCGAGAAGGGATATCAAATCTTAGATACCAGTACATGCACATGTATAATTTTTTTGTTGACTGTCAGCATTCAGAAAGCATGGGACGACAATATCCAATTTCCTTTTTATTCACAGGAACTTTGAAAATATGCACAATCTCTTAGTATGGCAGAAAAGGGAGATCATTTTTGACACACCCTGAAATGAGTTTTGTATTCACATTTTCACTGGAATCTCATTTTCTACAAGGAAATAAAATGTAGTACACATCTGGCTTATCTTCAGAGATTCGATGTCGAGGCACTAATTTGTTGAGATATGAGCACGATCATTGCTCCTTTATCTCATAGAGAGTTCATTAAACTCGCTTCATGTTGAAAGGTTCTCAAACAGTTCAGTAGCTCCTGCTATTCTGCACAAACAAAACAATGCATGAAAATACAGAGCGTCATTGACTACTGTGCAAGGTACTTTTGTCCGTGCATGGGACTACGTGACTGAAGTCTCACTGTGTACAATGACTTGTGGGAAAACGTAAATATTGATTTCCCACCATGCACTGATAGTATGCATAATTTGCATATAACTCTAACACTATCATATTTGTATGCCATCTGCTATGGGCCAGCCAAACAATTGTTTTAAGAACAAAACGCTGCAGAATCAAGGATTTTGAATTATACTATTGAGACAAGAGTTAATTGCTTCTGTAACAGGCAAAGAAAGAAGCCGTTGTTAAGATGTTCAGTTACGCAACCCTCACTGGACCCAAATTTGGAGATTTGGGGGTAAAAAAGCTAGCACAACTTTGTCTATTTGCAGTTTCTAGAATGAAAATCTTTGACTGTGACCTTCTGAGATCCTCCCCAATCCATATGGAGGGATATTGTGGGACTTAGTAGGATTGAGGAGGACATCGAGTCGGGGTAAAATCTTTATACTAGCAGGGGAGGAAGGGGGAGGGAGATGA